>NW_022196310.1:1318243-1873755 GCF_008641045.1 Pistacia vera
GAAAATTACCAAATGGAGAAAAACATGATAGAAAATGGCTAGTATATTGAAAAGAATTAGATAAAGTATTTTGTTTTTGTTGTAAATTATTTAGTTTAAAATCAAATACAATTTAATTAGTAAATGAAGGGTGTGGAGATTGGAAAAATCTTAGTGCCAAGCTTAAAAGTCACGAAACAAACAATAAACATGCCATAAATATGAACATTTGGGTTGATGTTTAGATGAGATTGCTTGAAAACAAAACAATTGATAAATGTTTACAAGAGAAAATAAATAAAGAGAAAGAGCATTGGAAGAATGTACCATTAAGAATTATAGCGGTTGTAAAAAAATCTTTCAAAAAATACTTTGATACTTCATGGTACAAATGAGAAGATTTATCAAGAAAATAATAGAAATTTTTTGAATTTAATTGAAATGATTGCTGAGTTTGATCCAATAATGCAAGAACACCTTAGACGCATTCAAAATGGAGAAATTCATACTCATTATCTTGGTCATAATATACAAATTGAGTTAATAACTATTTTAGCATTAGAAATAAGAAATACCATCATTAAAAAAAATCAAGGAATCAAAATATTTTTCAGTGATATTTAATCATACCCCAGATACAAGTCATCAAGAACAAATGTCACTTATATTAAGATGTATAGATGTTTCAATAAGTCCTATAAAAATAGAAGAGTACTGTAGACATAAAAATCTACCTGTACGGAAGGGGGGTCTGATCCCATGAGGTTGAGGCCACTAACGATCCGCTGCACCTACACACGTAGAGAAACACACGCATGAAGCAAACGGGAAACACCGGGGTGGTGTTTGCCGTAGGCACTCCGACGCTCAAGTCAGCAAGGCTGAGAGAGGCTAATATAGTGAGGGTTAGGGAGTACAGGTTACCAGAAGTCTAGTCGGGGACTGTGACTACGGCGGTGATGTGGAGCTCTCAAGTCAGAGCTTTCAGTGTGAAGGTGTAATGTCATCTCCCCTTTGTGAGAGGGTTGGCCTCTGCTTATATAGTGGTCGTCTGGTCTCCCAATCCTGGTAGAAGTAGGAGTCCTAGTATGACTCTGATGCAAACCCTAGAAGAATTAGGGCCGTGGTAAGCTATCTTACCAGTATCCAGATAGGAAGGTGATTCTGATTAGGAGAGTAACTCCGAGTAGGAAAGTGATCAGGAATAGGAAGGTGACCTTGAATGGGAGATTTGTAATAGCCACTACTACTCAAAAGATTATAAGGAAATACATATAAAATAAGATAAAGAAATTGGGCCCAAGTTTTTCTTTTATTAAACATATATACATACTCTTTACAAACATATGCATTTTTACACAAAATATATATAACGTATACAAAAAGTCATCAAAACATCAGGGACAGTGTAGCCACTCCTCCTCGCACGCCGACANCAGGTTTGGAGGGTGTTGAGAGATGGAGTTTAAGTGGGAATTTGTCAACAAGGCTGATTAGTAGGCAATTTGTGGGAAGTCAAAGTCATGTGTGATGTTTCAAAGGAGAAGTTTTGGAGTTCAATGTTCATCTTCGAGGAAGGTTGTTTCTCGAGTTGAATCTGAGGTTGTTTCTGTGGAGGAAGAAGAGTCAGGGCATGTTATGAGGTTCAAGATGTCTGATTTCAAGATTCTTGATCGTGTTAGCCTTGGCCTTGCTAGGCAGGTATGTTTGTGTGAAGAATTCAAATGTTTATTGGAAATTTGATGGCGGTGTTTGATTGTTTTTGTGATTTAACTGAATTGAGATTTCCTGTAGGTTGATGAGGTTGTTTTTGAAGCCATTGTGAATGATTCTAATAGGTTTTCATTTCTTTTTTGTTTCCTTCACATTATTTTCTTATGATATGTTTGACTAAGGCGTGAACTTATGATGTTTGTATTATGAGATTGCAGCCCTTTGTATAACACAAGAGTTGTGCTAGAAAACTAGATAAAATGTAAGATCAATTGAGAAGTGAGTAACTTCTATTGCTACTGGTAGCGCTTTTGGGAACCAGCATGGTTATTAGTGATGGCATTCTAACTCTGTCAATGTCTGGTATTATTTCTTTCATACATTACATATATTTTCCATGTGAAGTTATAGATTGATTATGGTACACAGCATAATGGTATGGTTTTGTCCATAGATCTCTATCAAATTGTATAAGATATGTTTTGGCTACTGAACAATGTATTAGCTTCCAAGAATTGCACAATTTTCTCTTACTTTGTCACATTTAATGCATATACAGTATGTGTTTATGTGTGTGCATGTGCATGTGTGTGTGATGGGATAAATGAGTAACATCCTTTTAATTGTTTTTTTTTTTTTTTTTTTTTTCATAGATGAACTTGATTAGTTCTCAAACCCAGCAGCTAACATGATGGAAAGCAGAGACCATATTCAAAAGGTAGCTAACATGATTGAAAGCAGAGACCATATTCAAAAGGTAGCTAACATGATGGAAAGCAGAGACCATATTCAAAAGGTAATCTTTTCTTTTATTGAGTAAAAATTTGATGATTTATGTGCCAACTTAGTGTAATCTTAAAAGCACTTGCTCTTTAAGTTTTCTTAATGTCTAAATACAGTTGAAATTTTTTTTCTTGGTGTTTTTATGCAACCAGACTAAATTTAGTAACTCATTATTTTCTTTGAGTATAAACTCAAACTTCTTGCAGAAAGAGTTTTTCAAATAGAAATTTTTAAGTTTTTAGTGAACTTTTGCATAGAACTTAAGTTTGGATTAAAACATATGCGGATGTTTGACAAATTTTTGGATATTCATATTCATATTTGGCTAATTTGACTAACCTCTTGACTTAAGGATGAACTAAGCTCCAGCATCAAGCTCTTTGGAGAATCAATGATGCATGTTTCATTATCAGTTTTTGATATATTCATGGAGCTTGGAAATACAGTTCCCATCTTTCTCTCTGTGCTTGACTAAGAGTTGTTCCACCAACAACAACAACCTATACACCACCTGTTGAGCAACCAGAAGTGGTCATTCCAAGTGTAGCCAACCATTGCCCCACTCACAGGTGCTTACTTTAAACCATTGTTTGTTTATGAAATTTCATATTATTACTGATTTATTTCTGAACTTAAATTGATTCAGTTTTGATTCTTTTATTATGCAGCCAACCTTTGGCAATGATGGTCACAGTGAGCATTGATGGGGGTGACATTAGGAATAATTTAATGAACACTTCATTTTTGGCATAGACACAGTATGAACCATTTAAAAATATATATATTGTCAATTTATTTTGTTTTTCTTTGTCTTATAAACAATGTTATATTGCAAAGTGTTTATCAATGAAGCATATTTTATTATAAAAAAGTTGCATACTTACATTCTTAGATAGGTTACACATGTTTTTGTTGTGGACTTTGTAGCCAGTAATAGTTTGTGTTTTGTGGCGAATAGAGTTTGTGTTGGATGATGAAGGATGACAAGGTAGCATTTTAAAATGGTGAAAGATTAACTATTGGACCTCAAAGCAATGGTTATATTCCATGCAGGAACTACTAATTTTAAGAAGGGAAAAATTATCATTTCAATTATATTATTATGTAACAAATTATTATAAGAAAAGTGTTGCAACTCTTCTTTTGCTTTGAAAAGGGAATATATTCCTATCACTAAAATGTTCCAGTATTATTTCGTTCTTCAATTAATTAATTTATTTTTGTCAAAACCACTTTCATAAGTTGCAGGACTTTCAACTCCTATGTATTGAATTCAATTAATTCAATTCCTGCTAAATTACAAACTGGCCATTTCAATCTTCCATCACTTGCATTTTATCAAATTAAAAGAGGAATGTAAAAGATCTGTATTGCATACATTAATTGAATACATGTGAATCATCCCTATTTTATCAACACCAATAAGTAACAAATATGGAGACCAATTAACGACATTCTAAATGACAATCATATAACGATTCTTAGCAATTTTTAAACATAAAAACCTGATTAAAAAAAAAAAAAAAAAAAAAAACAAAGTGTTCTATTATAATCAATATTTGACATATTTTTTTTATGAAACAATAATTGTTTATAATTTCTTAAAATATAAAAATTTGATAATAAAATAAAAATAATATAATAAATAAACCCGCACAATGCGCGGGCGTGCCATCTGGTAGATAAATATACATAAAGGCTTTCAAAAACTAATCTAACCAATACACGTATGGGAAGTTTCACGTATATTTTGAAATCAATCAAATTGCACAAAACTAGCCCACTTGGATGTTTTACTTCATCAATAGTAAAGCATACTTAGACGTTTTACTACAGTTTTCTTCAGCATGTTAAAAAATTATTATTAAGTACTTCACAAAAATACAACAGACAACCATCGGCATATGAGTTTATTAATAATATTTCAAACGAATTTACAACCATATTTGAACCAAAATCAAAAGAAGTCAATGGGTTTAAAATCTGAAATCATCTTCAAAAGCTAAAAACATTATAGGAATATAATTTGGATATAACCTCATAGAAAACAGAAAAAGAACTTCTCATTGTTTGTAAAATGGAACTAGTTTTTGAGAACACATTCAAGATCTGTATCTAAAAACTGCCAAACAACGTAGATTTTTTTTAAACATGTTTTTTACATCTCTTTCTTTTTGTGATAAGAATAAAATCATAATTGCACATCAATCAATCAAACAACACTAAATATACATTTTTCACCACTCATGTAGGTTAATTATTCACTACTTCTCCAACTTCAAAATTTGTTGAGTCGCTATGCCGTACTACATCTCAGATCTTACTAACCACACGTCGCACCTTTTGCTAAATATATCAAATTCATTATTCACAATCAAACTGTGTATGCTACGGTCAACTTTCTGAGGAGTTCTTTTACCAAAATTTAAAGTAAAAGCTCCATTGTACTTGCATCAAAATCAATGCCTCCATTCAAAATTTTCATATTTAAATCAAGTCATTTGTATTAACATTAATAATGTGACACTCAGGTCAAGAATCTCAACAAAATTCAAGCCTTTAAACACAATGTCACTCTTTTGAACTACTAGAGTAGTATGAGAAGACAACTTAAATTCTGTGATATATTATAGAAGAACAGTCAGTCAAAAAATATCAACATGATAATTAGCATTTTAAAATTGACAATTCATAAATTTACTTCCAAGCATGCTTGTAAAAATATCATAAAAACTAAATCATTTAATAAAATTTTTTTAGTAACCACCAAAGATAAATCTAACTAAAAAAAAAAAAAAAAAAGAAGAAGAAATATGAAAATTGAAAGAGTCTAACTAGTGCTACTTGAGATTGAGAGATTTTAGAGTTGAAAGGGGTGCTATATGGCAAGTCGAAAATGTTTACAGTGTTTTTGAGAAGAAAAATCATTAAGACCCCAAAAATATAATTGAAGAATACTGATAATAAATCATTTGTAATTTTGAATTTCTGAAGAGAGTTAGAGTTATGAGAAATATTGAAAAGAGGCTAGGTCGTTACATAATTTGTACGCATTATTAGTTCTAAAAGAAGGTTGGTTTTCCTTTTTTTCTTTTTTCTTTTTTCTTTAACTAGTAAAACTAGGCCGAGCTCCACCCAATTTGTCTGGTTTACTTTGCAAGTAAAATATGAATCTACTGTTTCCCCTCTATCCAAATTGTCATCCCATTGCAGTAAAGTAACAAAAAATTCAAAGGAATATATGCACAACTGTCTTGCTTTAAGATTCACCAACATCTTATTTTGACATAATATCTGATTAAAACTTATCTAGCTAAAATATAAAAATAAATAAATAATTCTGACAAATAATTTACCTTAAACATGATTACACTTGCCAAAATGGTTAGTGATGTAAACATCACATAGTATATAGGTGATACAACCACTGTGTTGAATGTATCAAGAGCCTGAAAATTAAAAGACAATTTCAGATATAATTCCAGCAGAAAACCACTCAATAAATACAGCACAAAAATCAATGAAAGCCGTTGAACTTCTAAGTTCTTTTGCCTTCTCACAAGCTGAGCACCAAAGTTCAATCTGTTGCAATGGTACAAGTAAAATAAAAGCCGAAAAAAAAGATAAAAGCCATTGGTGGATAAGACAGAATACAATGTACTCATAAGATAATTAGCATGATCATAAAACCAGATGACAAAGTCGAAGAGGTTATCTAAAATCAAAAGTACTAGACAAAGTCATACTGTATCTAATCAAAAAAATGAGCAGCTTGGTAAAATATGTGGAACAAATTTATCAAATCCAGGTAGAAATTTGAGGCTAGATACACAAACACAAAGACGCAATACATAAGATAATCCATGCAGTCTAAATAAACTAAAGCCCTTGGGAAGTCAATAGAGACCATCACCACCAGATGTTAGTGGGTAACTTGAGTTCATTATTTGTATGCATGCCAAGCATCTATAGAATCACATATATCACAAAAGTTAGGATGTAGTCGGACATCCCAATGCAATGAGAAAATGTATTCTCTAGTACATGGCATTTTGATGTAAAATCCAGCTTACTAAACAGTAGTCATTATCACAAGTGAAATAGCATAAACTTCTAAAGTTTTCATGAAATGATGGTGTTTTCAGCCACTGCTATCACGGCAACTCACTGGCAAGGCCACATAACTGATTTATACATAAGAACTGTATTGGGGATAAAAAGAGTTCATGTAGCATGAAACATCCACATCCACATCCATTCTTAATGACGATCAATCATATTATCCTTTAGCTCCACTACTAAGATCACCACAGAATTGACAAATTACTAGTTTCAAGAGAACAATGATAAAAGATTTAATGATATCAGTTTAAATTTCAAATGACTAAGAAATGCCTCAAGAAATGATTACCTTGTTTAGCTAGTTCATTTGAGTGATTACACACACAAGCACAGCCAACACAAATGCCCATGTTTGGGGATACAGTGATTCATTCTTGAAAATCTTAGCTTTAAAGCAATTAATCAATTCACAACAGGTCACACATGAGTCCCACTAATTAATTGCAAACTGACCAATTGTACGTTGTCACGTCAAAATTGTGAGAGAAAGTTTGTGAGAGGAGTTGTCCGTGTAGTATTACTCAATTATTAAGGACATTCCAAGACAATAGGCTTCTTTATGTAACTCATTCTCCTATTGAGTAGCTCATCCCTCACACACCAATTCTATCACTCAAAAATTGAACAAACAATCAAAAGAATACCAAGCACCAATCAACCAATCCCTCCTTCAATAGTTACTCAACATGCCTAAAAGCCAACAAAAAACTTTCAATCATCATCACTAAAAATATAACATAATTTGCAACTGTTGATAAAACTGAGGAATTCTATAAGAACCTCAAAGCTACAATTCTCCAATGCCACCAAAACATCCAATCTAAATTTCATATCCACACCACCCAAGGATATCTTCCTTTCCTTCAAATTTTTTAACGTAAACTACACTGTATAAAACACCACTCACAATTACAATACCATAAGAACCTCTCATGAGGAGAAAAAGGAGGAACTTAAATTGCGTGCACATCAGTAGCTGGAAGCATCATTATCATTTGATTCAAAGGCGAGAAGTCTTGTCATCTCAGCTCATCACCTTTCTATCTAAAGGAATACACAAGGACAACACTGTATGCTAAGAATGTACAAGTCGATGGCAACAAATCATGATGCTGCAGCCAATGCTGCAGTAGTTTCAGCAGCAACATCTGATCCAGGAGAAGTTATGTTGACCTGAGAGAGTGGTTTCTTGTCGGTTATGCATTCAGGCCTTTGCCAACATTTATGGTCCTTATTAGCATCACTAACTTGCAGGATGTATAAAAGAAAATTAAATGTGTTGATACTTGATTTTGATACCAACGACTGACACGTGCAAAATGCTAAGCGGGCTTAGAAGTTACATGTGATACGGAAATGTATGGCAAGAGAGTAAATAAAAGACGGCTTTAAAGTAGTATGGATACTCAAAAGCGATTCCTATGTCCACTGTAGTTGTATTAATAGATGGTTCTAATCAGGTTGCAAATAGCAAGATGAGTTATAATCTAGAGAGGATATTGAGAGAGAGAGAGAGCATGCTGTTTAGACTAAGATAAGCCAATCCCATAAATGAGAGAGGAACCCTCTATTTATAATGGGAGGATTCAAGGTAATAAGCCTACAATCCAGTAGGTGGGGTACAATTCTTAACCCGCTTCTCATTGGTTGTCTGCATGAGAGATATCCTTAAATTGCGTAGGGCTTGGGTAGGTGGACGATTCCTAGCCACTCGCAAGCCTGGCATTCACCGGCTGCACTGACGAGAACCATACCTCTTCCGTCATTGCATGACGTGGCAACGTCTAGATGGCACAAATCCTCCCTGAATTCTGATTGGCTCTTGCTGACGAGAGTCCATCTCAACCCTAACTTTTTAGGCATAACAGAAGCCCCCCAGTTTTTAAGGTTTATGGATTGAACCTTGAGAACTTCATGATTATGCCACGACTTGACTTGTCCTGAATGATGTTTGGTCGAGCTGGTAAAGCTACAAGGAGGTCGCATCATATACCTTTAAGAATGGCACAAGCGACCTAAGGTGGCCTTCTCCTACAGGTTCAATGACCTGGATCAGACCCTACATAGCCATACCGACATGCTTTGAATCTCATCCTTAGCTCGCAACCTGATAATATTTAGCACATTTTTACCAAAAGCAAGGAATCACATCGTCTTGAAACCGATACACGGTGAATAGTGTTTTACTCGAACAACTTTTTCAAATATTATCCGTTGTGCTTGACAGCTAGTCTGGTCAATAAAATAATTTTTATTCTGACAGACGTGTCTATTGCGCAATAAGTGCCAGCCATGTGCATTAAATGCAAGCCATGTTGAAACGAAATTCTATTTCAAAGCATTAAATGCGGAAGATGGCGCATTTAATATGGTGGAGATAACCGCGCTGACGCTTGGTTGCTCCAATGGAGGCAAGCGTCGATTAGCACTCACAAAGCATGGCGGTTACTTCTTCTCGTGGATTAATGACACGTGGTCACAATCAATGACGAGAAACGTATCTCGCCCAAGCGTCGCTTGCCTAGGGAAGCCAATCATCGTTTTCCCTCTATAAAACCCCGGGCTCGCTTCAAGTTTTGTCACATAACTCATATTTTTAGAGAAAAAACAAAACTCTCACGAAATCAATCTGCCTTTCTTCTAGTTGATGCGCACTCTCCATTACAACAGGTAGTTCATTCCCCGCAGCCAAGAGATGAGGATTTCTACTTCGTTTTCTTTTATTATTTTGCTGATTTGCTTGACTTTTGTGATAATGGTGGGTATGAACTTTCTGGTAAGCTTTTACGGTGCATATTTCTGGACAGTGGCGAGAAGAGGGTTTTTTCTTTCATAAAGAGTGAGAACTTAGGGCACAAATCCTTAGGGGTTCATTCCTAAGGGTTTTTGGGGTTTTTCTAAGGTTTAAGGAAGGTACATTAGGGTTTCTTTTGCTCTTCCACGTCATCGTATGGAACACTGTACGGAGACTGAGTTATCTCTACGTGTCGCCTCTTTTTCACACTTTAGGAGCTATGGATGCCTCAGCGACCAGAGTAACCGAGGGGATGAGCTCGCAGACATTGGGAGCCTCAATAGGTCCTGTGCAAGAGACCTTGTCAGTGGCCACCCAAGATGAGATACAAAAGGCAGTAGACCAGTACGCACTTAGCGTGGATGTCTACCAACACAGGACATATATAGCTCGAAATCCCCTACAAGGAATGGCCGCGATCTCGAAGGCATCTTTAAATGTGGGGCTTTGATACCTTTTCACCTCTTCATTAGGTCGATCTTTGACCACTTCGAGGTTGTACCATTGCAACTGATGCCCAATGCATATATGATAGCTGTCGCTATGTATATCGCATGTCGTGAAAATGGCCTTGGCGAGCTGACAGTGCTAGAGCTCGCATGCTCTTACTATCTGAAGAAGAGAAAGGATAAATATTCTTTTTACCTCTCGAAGCGATCTATGATCGAGGGAGGAATTCTATAAGAACCTCAAAGCTACAATTCTCTAGTGCCACCAAAACATCCAATCTAAATTTCATAGCCACACCACCCAAGGATATCTTCATTTCTTTCAAATTTTTTAACCTAAACTATTGGGATTCATGCATTTCTGACATAGAAATGGTGTAACATGGATGAACAAGATGATGGATGCAAGGTAGAACTCAAACATAACACATAAGCCCAAAAAATTTCAAGGTAAGGATGGAATATTACATACTCCTTTGCTATTCAACACTTGAATCTTCTTTCTTGGAATCTTAGTTCTTCAAGTGAACTTGAAGAACCTCAAAATGTGATCCACACAAGTCAAGGAAGAGAGAGCTGAGAGAGTGAGAGAGAAAATGAGAGAGTGATTTTGCTTTAATTGTTCAATTCAATTAAAATGGTATAAAACTTAATTTATATACCATGGGCACAAAGTGTAATTTTAAATTGTTTTGGGAAGGCCTCAAACAATTTAAAATTAACTTGAGAATAAACATTTATGTCAAGTCCTTGGTTTTATGGTTAATTCACAATTAGACCAAATTTTAATTCCATTAAATATTCTAACCCTTTAGAATAAAACCAATGCACTTTTGCCCCCATCATTGAATCCAATTCAATAATAATATTTAATAAATCCTTATTACCCTTGGTTAGTGCTAGCTATCCATGGATAATCATTTCTCACCAATACATTAATTCGGATGCAACCGTTTACGTCCGAACATCATTAATCTGATTAATGATATGTATTACTCTCTCTCCTTGAGCTTGGTTTTATGTGTGACCATTTTGGTTCACTGTGATCTAGCCGTGGGCCCAATATCAGATTTTGATATGTTTCGTTATAATTCTTTATAATCGAAACTCCCACTAATTATGGTAGACGTCTAGCAATGTTCCATAACCCCTAAACCACAATGAAGTGTAAACTCCAATGAACCTATTCTGATCGTACGTACCGTGTAGTCAAATCCCTCTGTTATCTTATCCCAATTAAAAATGGTTCATGGTATGTCAAAACCTTTAACTTAATCTTTAATCGAATTGTCAATCGATACAATGGCACTCGTCAACATGAAACTACTTTTCATCTTACATTCATTATACTTTGGCTAGAGATTTCCCTTTTCCAACGTTTATTGACATTCATCTGAGAACTCGAGATTGGACTATTTTGAGTTAACGGATCCCATCTTGACCATCACTTGTCCTCGCACATGAATAACATATGACCAAACCGGCTTATCACGCAAGACATGACTAGTCCCGTGCTTATACACCATATGAACCATATGCATCATATGTTGAATCCAACTGTGATGTCTTAGGTCTAAGAATCAGTGGTACACTAGCACGATCCTACGATGCATCATTGACCATATCCATGTGATTCATCATAATCGGTCGTATTTGATAAACAGTTCACTAACCATTTATCCATGCTAATGCCTTAGTGACATATCTCTTATAATCACCCACACTAATACCATCACAGGATATTCAATGGAAACATTCAGCATGCCTACTATGCAATGTTATTGCCCAATTAACATTACTTGCGTAGGGAATTCTTTGATGATTTGATCTTCTGAAGATCCGTGTCATCTGGACATTTCACATGCAAATTAAATATAATATAATATAAATGAAGCAGAAAATCAACATGTGAAATAAGAACACTTTCTTTTATTCATAATACATCTACAAGATATAATATCATGAAACCGACAACACGATTGGTTCCTAGGGCATACACTAACAAAACTCTCACTTGCACAAGAGCTAATCGCTATGGTATCTAATACCCATATCTTCTCAAGATGATAGTCCAACTACTTCTGTGTCATCGCTTTAGTGAGTGGGTCAGCTACATTCTCTACTGAAGGTGTTTTCTGCACCAAAATTTCTCCAACTCCAACGAATTCTCTCAAAATGTGATATTTACGCTGAATATGTTTTGACTTCTGGTATGCTCTTGGCTCCTTTGCCTGTGCAATAGCACCAGTATTGTCACAATACAAAGTTATCGGATAAACCATGTTTGGTACCACACCAAGTTCAGTCATGAACTTGCGCATCCAGACAGCTTCCGTTGTTGCTTCTAAAGCGGCAATGTATTCAACTTCAGTTGTGGAATCAGCAGTAGTTGATTGTTTAGAACTCTTCCAACTGACTGCTCCTCCATTGCATATGAAAATGAACCTGGATGTAGACATTCTATCATCCACATCTGATTGAATATCAAAATCAAAGTATCCTTCAATTTTAAACTCTGAACCTCCATAACTTAGTATTAGATCCTTAGTTTTTCTTAAGTACTTGGGGATCATCTTAACAGCTTACCAGTGTTTTTCCCCTGGGTCGGACTGATATCTGCTTGTAACACTAACAACATATGCAATATCAAGCCTAGTACATAGCATAACGTACATGAGACTACCTACGTCTGAAGCATAGGTATTCCACGCATCCGCTCACGCTCCTAATCAGTCTTTGGACTCATATCTTTTGAAAGATGAATTTCGTGACTGCAAGGCAAAATTCCCCTTTTGGAGTCTTGCATGCTAAACCGTTTCAACATCTTTTCTATGTACATCTTATGGGATAAGCCTATTAATCTTTTTGTTCTATCTCTATAGATATGAATTCCAAGGATGTAAGTCACTTCTCCTAAGTCTTTGATGAGAATGCAAAATGTCATATTTACCCCCCTTAATGTCTAGTTTTTTATACTTATTTGTTGCCTAAACATACTCATTACTATTCTATTTTGATTTAGGATGCAAATGGAGGCGTTAATTGCAAAACGGAATTAATTAAGTGAATTCGGACAATTTCGATGTCGTTTCGTAATCTGGGTATAACTCTCTCATCTAATCTCCGATTGAGATTATTCAAAATGATGTGGAACGCTAAGAAAGAGATCTACAACTTTAATGCTTTGCATTTGGAGAGATACTCGCTGCATCAAGGTTGTAATCGGGCTTGAAGTTGATGCATCTGCATTGGACGTTCTGGAACATTCTGCCTTGTCATGCAATTCAAATAGACAGATTTTTATTGGAAGATTTGAAGACCTATTGCATGAAAATTACAGCTGGACACATTATTTTCCTATTTTGTATTAAGACTTTATTTTATTTTCAATTACTCAGATTATGATAAAGGTTATCTTGGGATTTTAGAATATTTTAGGAGATTTAGATTGAGTAGAATTAGAATTCGAATTGGGTATTTTTAAGGGAGAGATCAGATCAGGACATGACCCCACGCCTCTCTCTTCTCTTCTCTGGAATTTTTCTTTCTTTTTGAGTTTTTGTTTATGGCCATGAGAGGCTAATTTTTATACCTTGTTTGAAGGAAACAGAGGCCTCGGAATCAATAAATCTGTGAGATCTATCTGTTTTTAGTGTTCAATTTTATGCTTTGAGCATTGGATGTTCTTCTATGCTTATTTTAATGATTGCTTCATTTAATTCCTAGGAGGCCTACTAGGTTATTATTTGTTACAATCTACTGCTAAGTTAGATATCAAATCCGTAATTGTTTGATCCCTCTAACTTGTGAAGCAATTAGGGTTATTAATTTGCTGCGTCAGGAATTAGTAATCTTAAGAGGATCACTCGACTAAATTAAATGCAACCGCTTGAGTTTGTGTTGTTTAGCTTCATCGATCTCTCTAGTTCTTAAGGCTGCCACTAGATTAAATCTTTAGCGCTTGTCTAGGGTTGTTTAGTAGTAAGGTTAATTAAGATCGCTTGTTTCCTAATTAATTACAATTAAGGAGAGATGGGAAAATAGTTCCAACGGTGAATATTCAAAGTAAGAATTGATTTACTTTTGCATTAATGATCAGTTGTAAGATTCCGATGGTGGATGTTGACGGAGACCAAGTTTCGTTATATTAATTGATTTCGAATTGAATTGTTTTTGTTTTTGTTTTTGGCTAAGATTGTTTTCTGTTTTACTCAAAACCCCCTAGCCTTATTCACATCATCGAAAATTCGGCTGGACACTCTTCATGGGATCGACCCTTGCTTACCCTATTTACAGTTCAGTAGTTAGGTTAGGAAGGTTTTTAATCTTGGTTGCCTATGACAACACACCAGTCTTTCATGGAGAAAGTTCCGGATAACCACAACTTAACTTCAGTCATCATCCCAATGTCATTTCCGATCAATAGTATGTCCTCTACATATAGTATGAGAAATATGATTTCATGATCCTTTGTCCATTTATAAACACAAGGTTCATCCAGATTCTTTATAAAACCAAACGTTTTGATTATTTCATCAAACCGAATATTCCAGCTTCTTGAAGCTTGTTTTAACCTGTAAATGGATTTATGCAGCTTGCACACTTTATTTCTTTCAGAACTGGATACAAAACCTATAGATTTTTGCATGTAGATATTTTCCTCAATAAATCCATTGAGGAATGTTGTTTTGACATCCATTTGCCATATCTCATAATCATAGTGTGCAACTATGGCTAGCATAATTCTGATTGATTTAAGCATAGCAGCTGGTGAGAAAGTTTCCTCATAATCCAACCCTTGTTTTTTAGTATAACCTTTTGCAACCAGTCTTGCTTTGTATGTCTCTGCATTTTCATCTTTGCCAATCTTTCTCTTGAAGATCCATTTACATCCAATAGGAACTATTCCTTCTAGAGGATCAATGAGAGTCCATACTTGATTAGTATGCATGGATTCTATCTCATAATTCATAGCTTCTAGCCATTTTCCAGAATCGATATCTAATATCACTTCTTCATAACTTCTAGGATCATCCCCATGACTGACTTCTCCAATCATGATAGATTCAAAAATCTCTTCATGAAGTAACTCATATCTTTTTGGAGGTCGAGATACTCTAGATGATTTACGAATCGAAACCATTTCAGGTATTAATGTTTCCTGAGAGGGACCACCTATTTGAGTATTTTCGGTTTGAGGCTCCCCGAACTCTTCCTGGAGCACAATTTTTCTTCCTACACCACTCTCTTCTAAGAACTCTTTCTCAAGAAAGTGTGCATTCCTACTGATCGAAATTTGTTGATCAGTGTGGAAGTAAAAATAATATCCCAAACTATTTTTGGGATACCCTATAAACCGACATTTCTCGGATTTAACGTCCAACTTGTCTATCTTGACAATCTTGACATAGGGTAGACAACCCCAAATTCTCATATATTTGAGACTATGAGGTTTACCATACCACATCTCATATGGTGTCATCTCAATAAATTTAGATGGTACCCTATTCAAAATATGCATAGCAAATTCAAGGGCAAATCCCCATAGTGACGTTGGCAAGTCCGTAAAACTTACCATCGACCGTACCATATCCAATAAAGTATGGTTCCTCTTTTCAGACACACCGTTATGTTGCAGTATATACAGAGGAGTCAATTGGGATATTATACCATTCTCCTTTAGAAAATCTCGAAATTCTATACTTAAGTATTCACCACCACGATCTGATCGTAGAGATTTAATACTCTTTCTAGTCTGTTTCTCTACTTCTTTCTTAAACTCTTTGAACTTTTCAAATGATTCAAATTTGTATTTCATTAAATACAAATACCCACACCTAAAATAATCATCTGTAAAGGTGAAATGTACAACCTCTAATAATTCTTTGGATCTTTCCTCTTTATCCTTAAAGGATGATTTGGTCATTTTTCCTTGAAGATAGGATTCACAAGTTGGATAGGGCTCTGAACCCAATGGGCTTAAAAGCCCCTTTGCTTCTACCCTGATTATCCTTTTATCTCATATATGACCTAATCGATGATGCCAAAGTAATTTTGGATTAATTTCATTCAGAGATCTCTTATTTGTAATGGTATTCATTATGTCATAATCATTCATTACAAAAACATACAAACCATTTGTATTAATTGCTTTGCCAACTAATTCATTTCCAAAATAAATTAGACATTCATTTCCATTAAACTTTATTTTGTAACAAGATTTAAATAAAACAGAAATAGAAATGAGATTTCTAGTTGCTTTGGCAAAATACAAAGTTCTGTATAAATACAAAATGTGTCTTGATGGCAATGTCAAATGGCAAGTCCCCATTGCCTCGGCCGCAACTTTTGCTCCATTTGCCATCTTCAAAATTACTTCACCTTTTAACAGTGCAGAACTATTCTGCAGTGCCTGTAATGAAACACAAATGTGAGATGTAGTAGATGAATCTAATATCCAGGAATGATCATTTGAATTAACATTTAATTCAAATTCTATAACATAAGAATGAAACATACCTGCTGGAGCTTTCTTCAAGCTCTTTAGATAAATAGGACAATTCCTCTTCCAATGTCCATCTTTCTTGTAGTGGAAACACTGGCCTTTATCATTGACCTTTTCTTTGCCTTTCTCAGTCTTAGAAGCATCCTTCTTAAAAGGCCTTTTTTGTGGTCCAAAATTTGGACTTTTCTTTTACTTCCATTGCTTCTTCTTAGTCTTACTAGAAGAAGCTGCAAAAACATCCTCTTGCCCTTTTTCTTTTCTTCCCTGCTTATAGAACTGTTGAATCTCATTCGACAGTTCTGCACGAGTGCTCTCAATCCTATTGAGATTATAATTTGTGATGAAGGGCTTAAAGCTTGGTGGAAGGGATTGTAGAATCAAATTCACCTCAAGACTATGTGGCATCACAATCTCAAGTGTACGCAGTTACCCTATAATATTGCTCATTTTCATAACATGATCATCTGGAGCAACTCCCTCCTTAAGCCTCATTGTGAATAGTATCGAACTTAATTCGTATTGCTTCACCACTGAGTTGTCACCATACAACTCTTGTAAATGGTGAGAACTTAGTGGCCACCTAGGATGAAATACAGAAGGCAGTGGACTAGTACGCACTTAGCATGGATGTCTACCAGCACAGGACATATATAGCTCGGAATCCCCTAAAAGGAATGGCCGCAATCTCGGAGACATCTTTAAATGTGGGGTGTTGATACCTTTTCACCCCTTCATTAGGTCGATCCTTGACCACTTCGAGCTCGCACCATTGCAACTAATGCCCAATGTGTATATGATAGCTGTCGCTATGTATATCGCATGTGACGAAAATGGCATTGGTGAGCTGACAGCGCTGGAGCTCGCATGCTCTTACTATCTAAAGAAGAGCAAGGATAAAGATTCTTTTTACCTCTCGAAGCGATCTACGATCGAGGGAGGAATATTTGGTTACCCCATTAACGTTGGGGCTTATGAAACCAATTTTTTCTTTTTTGCGTATGATGGCGTCTGCCAGTTTAGAGAGTCGACTAGGTTTTTCTTTCTTTCAATTTGTAAAATGTTCCTTTTCTCTCAGTTTTTGTTTCTAACGAACTTTTTCGTCTCATTGTATGAAATAAGACGACCAGATTGGCGGCTCTGACTTATTTCAACCGAATTGTGGCATTCGGTAATCTAACCGAGCAAAGTCGCGATGTGAGACTGCTCATGACTATTGCTAACTTGAGAAAATACGGTTTTTTCAATCCGAAAGCATCTTTGGAACCCCTAGTCTGTAAGTATCCTCACACTTAGAACCTCTTTCTTTTGCCTGTAGTGATCTTTTCGCTAACATACTTTCATGCAACGACCATGCCACCCAGAGTTCCAAGGCCAACGACGAGGACCCGGGGGTTCATATTTCCCCAAGTCACCCCAACTAAGCCAGTCGAGATGATCCCTGGTGATGTCCCCACAAGAGGGATATAGACTGGTGCACAACAGCCTCAAAGCGACATGGGGAAGCTTCTCGACTTGCGGTTGCTTGCGCCCTTAAGTAGAAAACCATGGGTCAAAAAACTAAGAAAAGGAAGCAGTTGCAGGCTAAAGAATCAGAGTTTGAGCCAGAGGGCTTAGGGGTACAACCTTACCAGGCGCGGCTGCCCGAAGGAGAGCGGGCAAACAACGGGTCGACGAGATACCAGTTCCTCCGAGGGCAGACACGCTTATGCTAGACTCCATTGGGCAACTCCTGGAACATCTGCAGCTAATGGTGTATACCCTGCTGGAGTGCCAACTGGTTGCAGCTTTTGAGGAGTTTGTGGCTTCCCGACCAGCCGACCTGATGGCTACAACGCTTCAGCTGCAAAGCCAGATAAAGCAGCTCGTTCTTGTCGAGGACTTCTCTATATCAATTGATTTTCTTACCCTTTATGATTTTCGGGAAAATGGAGGTTAACTCTTGTTTCTTTTGTCATGCAGTCTCTGCTCGCCTTGCATATGGCCCAATAGAAGACCAATTAGGACTTTGCTAGAGGGCTCCACGAGTTGAGGGAAGAGAATGCCAAGCTGAAACAGGACATTGCAGCTTTGATTACAGAGGCAAAAACGTATTAGGTCCAGGCGAATCAGTACTTGATAGAGAGAAACTCTACCCTTCGCACAGTGGAATTCTAAAAGGCTGAGCTCGAGAAGACAGTTGAGGAGAACAAAGAGCTCCAAAGGATAGTGGCCAAACTCACTAAAGAGTGTGGCAAGAATGAGCAGGAGTTGAAGGTAAACTCTGAGCGAGCCATGAAGGCAAAAGAAGAGAGAGCTCGACTGTGGGAAAATTCTGAGAAGCAGAAGAGAGCATTGGAAATAGACCTTGAGCTTTCCCAAAGGCGGGTCGCTTCATTAACTGATCAGATGAAGCGACAAAACCTTGAACTTGGGAGAAAGGCCACTGACTGGGCAATTCAGGCCATCTACAGCTTACGATCAAGGAATCTGGGGATGGACCTCTCCGACCTCCCGATTGAATATTAGGACATCTTTGCTTCCATGACCCAAGCTGATGATGAGGCCAAGGAGGAAGAGGGACAAGAGCCTCCTCCAAAGGATGACCCGTCGGAGGAATTCGTCCTCGAGGACCCAACAACTGATCGGATGGTTGGCAACCAACTAAGGGATATAGAGGTCGCACCCGCACAACCTAGAGGTGGAAACCAGTAAAGCTTTTCTTTTGACTCTTTCTTACGTATCTTTTTTGGTTGCCCACTGTACCTACTCAAATTTCATATATAAAAGAAGTATTTTTAGCCATTTGTGATAGCACTTCTATAATTCGAGTACTTCACAAGACTAATGTTACATATCTGAACATAAAACTTGTAAAACATCATAACAAACAAGATCATACAAGACATATTTGTTCCAGACAAAGAAGAACGATCTTATTTATAAAGGTTACAAGGAAAACTTTACAAGTAAAAGAAATAGAAAATTAACAGCAAGTTCAAAATTACTAGTAATAAGGGCGAAGATGCTCAGCATTCCATGCTTGCAGTACTTCGAAGCCGTTAAGCCTATTGAGGTGATACGTTCCTGGTTATATTACATTGGTGATGTTGTATGGACCTTCCCAGTTAGGTCCTCATACCCCCGCACTCGGTTCCCTTGTACCGATAAGGACTTCTTTCAAAACCAGGTTACCGACCTGAAAGTCTCTTCTCCTGACCTTAGAGTCGAAGAACCTTTTTGCACGCTATTGGTAAGATGTTATCCTTAACCGAGCCTTGTCACACTGTTCTTAATCTAGGTCCAGACTTGTACGTACAAGTGTTTCATTGTCTATTTCATTGAATAGGTCTCCCCCCAGCGAACCAGTTCCTACTTCCACTAGGATTATAGCCTCGCAGCCATATGCTAGCAAGAAAGGCGTTTCTAAAGTAGAGGTTCTCGGAGTTGTTCTGTATGCCCATAGAACTTCTGGGAGGTCATCGACCCAATAACCTTGGCAGCGCCAACCTTGGCCTTCAAAGTGTGCTTGATGGTTTTGTTGACAGCTTCAACCTGACCATTATCTTACTGTCCTGCGACTGAGGTGAACTTTTTATCGATCCCCAACTCATCGTAAAACTGCTTGAATTCCTCATTGTCGAACTGCTTCCCATTATCAGAGATGAGTGTATAAGGAATCCCGTAGCGAAACACTATATTCTTGAAGACGAAGTCTTTGAGCTTCTTGGTAGTGATCGCGACCAAGGGTTTAGCCTCGACCCATTTGGTAAAGTAATCTACCGCGACCACAACATACATGACGCCCCCCTTTTCGGCTGGCATGGGCCCAATGAGATCAATCCCCCACATGGAGAACAGCCAAGGGCTGGTCATTGTTGTCAGCTGGTGGGAAGGAGCTCGTAGGATGTTCGCGAACCACTGGTACTTGTCACACTTTTTCATAAAATTGACAGTGTCTTCCTGAAGTAGAGGCCAATAGTACCCTTGGCGAACAATTTTGTTGGCGCTCCATGTATCTCCCTTAGAATATAGTCTGCTTCTCCATCAATTGTAAATCAGAGGAGAGGGCGCTAAACCCTCACTTGTGTCAATTGCAAATAAGAGGAGAGGGCGCTAAACCCTCACTTGTATAACTGATCTTCAACGAGCGTGTAACGAGCAGCTCTGGTGCGCAGGATTTTTGCCTCAGTTTTGTCATTGGGTAGAGTCCTATCTTGGAGATTCTGAATTATTGGAGTCATCCAGAAAATTGACTCTGTTATAGGTACAGTCTGCTCAAGCGAGCTGATAGTAAGAATCTCTATGTACCGAACTGGAATACTTTTCGGCACATCTGAGTCTAGCGATGAGGCTATTCTTGCCAAGGTGTCTGCGACAGAGTTACTATCTCTCAAAATTTGCTTGATCGTGAGGTGCTTGAAAGACTCGAGTGCGGCCTTAGCTTTTTTAAGATAACTAATCATGTTCTCTTTCTTGGCTTGATATTCTCCCAAGATCTGATTAACAACCAACTGGGAATTACTGTAATACTGATCGCGCTTGATCCCATTTCTCTAGCTAATCGTAGACCAGTAAGTAGTGTTTCATATTTGGTCTTATTGTTCGTAGCTTGGAACCCAAATCGAAGAATTCCATAGATGCGAGTCCCTTCGGGGCTGAAGAGGAGAAGACCTGCCCCGGCTCTTTTTCTGTTCAAGGAACCATCAACATAGAGGCTCCAAGTCGATAAAGTCTGAACGATTTCCTAGATAACTTCGTTGGCTTGCTGCTTGGATTCCTGATTCGGCTGGTACGGGAATTTTGAAATGAAATCGGCAACAACCTGCCCTTTGATGGTTGCTTTTGGTCTGTAATGCAGATCAAACTGACTCAGTTCCACTGCCCATTTGAGTAACTTACTCGAAACTTCCGGCTTCTGAAGAACTTGCCTGAGCGGATAGTTGGTCAAAACATGGATTGTGTGGGCATAGAAATAGGGTCATAACTTTCTAAAGGCGATCAGCAGGGCATAAGCTAATTGCTCCATTTCTGGATACCGCATCTCTGTGTCCAATAGTCGCTTGCTCGAGTAATACATTGGCCATTGAACTCTGCCCTCTTCTCGAATGAGAGTTGCGCTAACCACATGTTGAGAGACGGACAAGTAAAGGAGTAGAATTTCCTTAGGAAGAGGCTTGGACAGGAGAGGTGGCTTTCCGAGATGTTCTTTTATGCTTTGAAAAGCCTGCTCGCACTGTGGAGTCCACTCGAACTTTTTGTTGGCCTTGAGTATATCGAAAAATGGAAAGCAATGATCTGTTGCTCTCAATATGACGTGATTGAGAGCTGCTATTCTCCCATTTAGGCTTTGAACCTGTTTTCGGTTGGTCGAGTTTTTCATATCAAGGAGAGCTTGGATCTTCTTAGAGTTAATTTCGAGAACCCTCTCTGGTTAACCAGATACCCCAAGAACTTTCTTGAGCATACTCTGAATGAGCATTTAAGAGGATTGAGCTTCATTCTGTACCTTCAGAGTACGTCGAACATCTCAACTAGTTGCGCTATATGATCTGAAGCAACATGCGACTTGACCAGCATGTCATCAACATCGACTTCCATCGACTTTTTGATATGCTCGAAAAACATACGATTAACCAGCCGCTGGTATGTTATCCCAGCGTTTTTTAGGCCGAAGGGCATGACCTTGTAATAATACAGTCCCCAATCTGTAACAAACAAGGTATTCTTTTCATCTGGTGCGTACATCAAGATTTGATTATATCCCAAGTAGGTGTCCATAAAACTCAACAACTTGTGCCCAAAGGTGGCATCGATGAGTTGGTTGATCCTTGGCAAGGGAAAGTTATCCTTCGAACATGATTTGTTGAGGTCGATGAAGTCGACACAGGTTCGCCACTTGCACTTGGGCTTCTTTACCAAGACCAGATTGGCAACCCAGCTCGGGTAAAGCGTTTCTCGAATGGACCTGTTCAAAATGAGCTTATTTACCTCAGTTTTCAAGGTAGCATATCGTTCAGGTCCCATTTGGACTGATCCCGGTCATGTCAGCATGAGTCCATGCAAAAATATCGACATTCTCTCTAAGAAAGCTTGTTAGGTTTTTGGCTAGCTGAGGGTTAAGATTACTCTCGATTCTCAACACTTGGGTCTGCTCATTTTGATCGACTAAAACCTCAGATAAGTCCTCAACTAGCCCACTATGGGGGCACTCTTGGATGCGAGGATTCATGTTATCCTCTATTGGGTCGGGCTGTGGCTCGATCCTGCTGATCGCCATAGCTTGCTCGGGGATGCCTATTGGCTTTTCTTTTCCCTTGCATGCCATCTGCATTGCTCTTATGTAGTAATCACGAGATTCGCGTTGAGATCCATTTACTTCCCCGATCCCCGTCGAGGAGGGGAACTTTATTTTAGATGGTAGATGGAGGTGACTGCCTTGAAATTTCTCAGTAGATGTCGTCCCAAAATGCCATTGAAGGCGAACGAACAATCTACCACCAAAAAATCCATCATTTTGGTCATTTCATTGGTTTCACCCAACGTGACCGGGAGTGAGATCGTTCCCCTAGGAATCAGATGATCCCCGGTAAAACCATAAAGAGGGATGGAGGTAGGCTTCAGGTCTGCCTCGTCCAGTTGTATTTTCTCAAAAGCTCGCTGAAACAAGATATTCACAACGCTTCCATTGTCCACCAACATTATGTGGACTTCGCAGCAGCCTATTTTAGGCGCAATGACGAGTGCATCCTCATGAGGATGATGCAATCGCCTTTCTCAGAAAAGGTGATCTCCCCTTCTCTACGAACCTTAGCGGGTCGAGGCGTCGTGCTCATTACACTCATGGGGTCATGACGGGTTTCCCGAGCATACCTCTCCTAGGCACCTCGAGAATTCCCTGAGAGGTGTGGTCTTACAAAGATGATCCCTACACAATAAAGACCCTTGCAACCAGGACGCTTCTTCCCTAGTTCCTCTTGATCCTTTTCCGGAATGGGAGTCGGACCATCGACAATACTCTTTGAAATGTCCCTGCTTGATAAGGTCTTCGATTGCTTGCTTGAGAGCCCAACACTCATCGGAGTGATGCCCATTATCTCAATGACAACGATAGTATTTTTTGCTGTTTCTAGCTTAGGGGGGATTCTTCATGGGCTCTGGCTTTCCGAGCAGGCTGGCTTCCTCTGACTTATCCAGAATGAAAAACACTGAGGCATTTAAAGGAGTGTATTGATTTTTGTTGTGATCGTCATTAGCCCATCTACGAGCAACCCTTCTACAATTCTCCCCCCGGTTGGGAGCACTGCTCAAGGGACCAAGGGGAGGAGAGCAGTCATGGCGATTGAGAGCAGCCATGGAATTTTCATTTCGGAGGTATTTCTCACTGAGGTTGTAGAAGCGAGTGAGGGAAACATCATCCTTAGATTGCAGTTCCTTCCACAAATCTGCTCACGAGCGAGCCCCCATGATAATGAGAGTCTGAACAGACTCCTCGAGAGTATGAGCTACTTTGTGTTCCTTATGGAATCTGTCTATGTAAGACTTGAGGGATTCATCCTTCTCTTGCCGTAAGTTGCTCAAGTAGCTCAACGGCATCAAGAACTTCCTGTTCGCTTGGAAATGTCTTAGGAATGATGAGCTCATTTGATGCCATAAGTTGATTGATCCTGCGGGAAGCAACCTAAACCAGCGCTTGGCATGGGCAGTGAGGGTTACTGTTAAGCATCAACATTTGGCCAAGTCAAAGACTTGGTAGAGTTCCATAAGGTCGTTGAACTCGTAAAGGTGATCTTGCGGATCTGAATTCTCATCAAATGCCTGCATGTTGGGCATTCTGAACCTCGATGGGAGAGAAGCAGCTAAAACTGCTAGAGAAAAGGGAGACGACTCTGCGACCTTCCCATGTTCATTCTACTGAGCCTTGAGCTTTGGATCAGCTCACTGTAGTTCCTTAATCTGAGGTAGCAGATCACTTTCTGCAACGTGGGTTTGACCCTCATGGTTGCGGTTAAGAAATTGGGCTCTTCCTTAACTCGATCGGAAGCTCCAAAAAACCTTGACACGTGCTAGCTAGGACTGTGTCAAGGCATTGAATGGCTCGGGGAGTTTTCCCGATTTATGTGGTGGTCCAAACCAACCCGCGAACAACGGGGGCTTCCTGTATGAGTCATTTTGACGATATTGGGAATCTCCCTACCCTGCACTTTTGTAGGAGTGCCCATACGACGTGGCGTAGGACAAATCATGTTGTCACTGAGTCGCAATGCCATGGATATTCACTGAGTCGCTGGTCCCTCGGAGCCTTTTGGTCCGCTGCTCGCCACTTGCTTTCCCATACTTTTGCGCACAGTATTGGCTTTTGATCTTTTCCGCATTTTTTAGTGACCTGTAAACATCTTTGGCAGTGGCACCGCTTCATTGGACTCTGGCGGCATGACCAGATCCAAACAGTCCAACCTTTGGCTAACCGTTTGGAGAATATTCTTGAACCTTTCCAGGTAACTCATCATAGTTGGGTCGAGTTCTGAGGTTGAAGGAATATCCGCCATGATGCTTTTGGTGGACTGGCGGCACTTCGAAAGAAGTGTCATCCTGTACCTAGGGGATTTCCTCATTGTCAAAGTCGGTTCATTCAGTTTCAAAACCACGAGCCATTTGCTGATGGGTAAGACCGATTAGTCAGAGGTTTCTAATGAAGAGCAGATACTAAATCATGCCCTCCTTGTAGCGTCAAATTGTTGATGTTTGTTTTTGATACCAACGATTCACACGTGCAAAATGCTAAGTGGGCTTAGAAGTTACACTTTATATGGAAATGTATAGCAAGAGAGTAAATAAAAGACGGTTTTAAAGTGGTTTGGATGCTCAAAAGTGATTCCTACATCCACTGTAGTTATATTAATAGATGGTCGCAGATAGCGAGTTGAGTTATAATCTAGGGAGAATATAGTGAGTGAGTGAGTGAGTGAGAGAGAGAGAGAGTGTGTGTGTGTGTATGCTGTTTAGACTAAGATAAGCCAATCCCGTAAATGAGAGAGGAGTCATCTATTTATAGTGGGAGGATTCAAGGTAATAACTATAAGCCTGCAGTCCGACAGGTGGGGTACAATTCCTAACCCGTTTGGTTGTCTGCATGAGAGATATCCTTAAATTGCGTAGGGCTTGGGCCGGTGGACGATTCCTAGCCACTCGTAAGCTTGGCATTCACCTGCTGCACTAACGAGAACTGTACATCTTCTGTCATTGCGTGACATGGTAACGTCTAGACAACACAAATCCTCCCTGAATTCTGATTGACTCTTGCTGACAAGAGTTCACGTCAACCCTAACTTTTTAGGCATAACAGGCAATAATCCTTTTTTCAAGAAAAGTAAATAACTTGGCAGTAAATTAAGTTGATAAAATTAAATGTCAGAAAATATAATATCAAATGAGGAATCCATTTATAATTTGATATCTTACCCATTCTTGGAATGATCAATTGAGTCCCTTTGAGACCTTGTAATAGCTACAATGATCTCTTTGACTCCTTGTCTAGATGAGTAGTGGCATCCACTACCATGGCCCAGCTTCTCCTCTCTCCAATNAACAGAAAAAATAAAAATCCATTTTACACTAAAATACTCAAAATATATTAATAAAACATGTAAATACACAAACAGGCATAAATTTATTTGTCCATATATTAACTAATTATTTCCCATAAAAAAAAAAAAATAATGAAACTTTTAGTGAAAAAAAAATAGAGTATACGCACGGCCTACTGACAACGCCGGAAATGGTGGGCGACGAGTAGCGGCAGGACAGCAGGCGCAGTGAACAAAGTGAGAGGCGGCGGCACCTTCTGGTGGACTTGCGCACGGCAACAAGCTGAGCTAGCTCTAATGAGTATTGGATACTTTGTTCACATGCACAAGGTTTAACGAAATGTTATTGAACTCCATTATTTTCAAAAAGTGACAGTTATCTCACTTAATGTTAGTGAAGTTTAATGTTGAAGGGTAAAATGGAGAAAACTTGTCAGTTTAAGAAAATGAATATGAAGAGAAACCAAGAAGAAAACAACCCAAATCTAAAAAGTAAAAGCCCGATTTTGTCAGACATCAATGACCAATCGTTGTATAGGGGGTGTTTAGGTTAGTTTTTATGACGAGAGGATGAGGTTAAACTTTGTACAGAGGAATTGGTGCCCTTGGGAAATGGCATATTGATCAATTGATGGGTTTTTTTTTTTTCACATGATGTATGATTGAATAAAACGTATTTTAGTTGACTTATTTTTTGCTTTTGTCTTTTTTCTTTGGTAGCATATACAATACATAACTACTGATTTGCCCTTATTTCATGGAATTAATTCCTTTTAGTCCCTGTGGTCTCAGTCTACATTTAAGGACAATTGTTGCAAATACTGAAGTTTTGATTCTTATCGTTTCAAAATACTACTATTAGTCATTTGACTCTATAAAAGATTAATTCACTATTAAATTTATTAAAATGACAAAATTACGCTCTTTTAAATTTATTAAACATTGATATAAAAATGCATTTGAAACTGTTGTCCTTAAATTAGCAACTGAAACCATAGGGACTGGAAAGGAGTTGACTCTTATTTTATGCATAACTACTTAGAGGCGTTTGGTTTGAGAATATTATATTAAAAGGAAGATAGATTACCTTAAAGATTAATGGAAATGTTATATTAAATATGTTTGATTAAATTAAAATAAATTGTTGAGTATGTTATATTGATATGTTTGGTTAAGAGAAATAAATTGATGGGTATGTTATATAGATTACTGAATTGTCTTTCTTCTTTATATATTATAATTATTTTGATTATTTTATAACCCTCTACATTTGAGATTTTGTTAAAGTAACTCTGTCACAATAAAAGTTTAAAAATTAGCCAAAACACCCCTAATCACTCAAGACGAATGTTGATCGACAGTCATCGAAATGATACACTATCAGTCGGATCTGACTGACAGTCGTTGAAACGGCGCACGACTAACTGGATCTTGTCATGTAATTTCTTTGAAGAAAAACCATCTTCAATACACACCACCTCCCTTCATAACCATGACAAATAATTTTGAAGTAATTATTTTGAAGGAAGAGATGAAGCAAAATGCTGGTTCCAGATTTTGAGTTGCTTTTTGCTATTTTATAGTGCAAAGATGAACAAAAATGACCTTTGTCAATCTAAGGGTAAGAAACCCTTGTCATGCCAATTAGAAAAGTGTTTTTATTATTCAGATTTAACAGCTAATTCAACGTTAAAATTGTTATCTCCTTTTTTTTTTTTTTTTTGGGTAAATAAATAATCATTATAAAAGAGAAATAATTTGCAAAAGGTCATATAAAAAAGAATAATACTATGCGTACTTACGAGTGTATTGACCATCGTACTAAACTTTGTAAATATAAAGCATAGTACGGATACCATATGTAATTTTAACAAAGGTTAGTAAGATGGTTAATAAGATCCATCAGTACCCATAGCATTACTCTATAAAAAAGCGACCACCCTATCATAGGACAAGCCCTAGATTAGGCATAAAAAAATTAAGTAATCATTAATTTGCTCTATTTCAATGGGAATCCACTATTTCAATGGAAGTGAATTCACCAAAACAAAATTGGGTATAATCAAGCAGGTAGTAATAGAGCATTTGCCAACTTTATATGGATTAGTGGCAGGAAACCAAATCTATTTGAATCGGCAAAAAAGACCAAAAAACAAACAAGACCATTTAAAGGAGTTTGAAAGGATTGTTCTCAGTTACCTCAAAAGGCAAAATTGGCTGATAAGGTGACAATTTCCTCAAATTTTGTCGAATAAATGAGTCACCACTCAAACCTTGCTGGCCCTGATTCACCGGTTGTTCTAAT
The DNA here is from genome assembly GCF_008641045.1 of Pistacia vera. NCBI lineage: Eukaryota > Viridiplantae > Streptophyta > Magnoliopsida > Sapindales > Anacardiaceae > Pistacia > Pistacia vera. The sequence goes on from NW_022196310.1 coordinate 1,346,457, forward strand.
GGCATGGTGGAAGCCATAGCAATGACCCTTCTCTCGTTTCCTTCAAACGAGAAAAAGTGTCTGTTTGGTACCACAAATTGGTGAAAATTGGTGTTGCACTTCAGTGAACAAAGAGATGAGTTTGTACTTTCTTTGTATGTGGTTTAATGGCATAGTGGAAGCCATAGCAAAAGTTTGCAGGGAGGAATTGGAGAAGGGATTGCATACACCTGAAGGGTCAGCAAAAGTTTGTAGTGGAAGCCACTGGAATGAATTGCATACAATGCAGATATTCGTGGGTGTGATTGACACCTCATCTCCTTGCTCACTGAAGTGCAACACCAATTTTCACCAATTCGTGGTACCAAACAGACACTTTTTCTCGTTTGAAGGTAACAAGAGAAGGGTCATTGCTATGGCTTCCACTATGCCATTAGACCAACAGGTGAATCAGGGTCAGCAAGGTTTAACGGAAGTTTGTAGAGAGGAATTGGAGAAGGAGGTGGCGCCTTTGTGAATCTCTTATTTGAAATGGCATATTGATGGGTTATTTTTTTTTATTTTTTTTTTTTAACACATGTTGTGTGATTGAACAAAATGTATTTTAGTTTACTTATTTTTTGCTTTTGTCTTTGGTAGCATATACAATACATAATTACTCATTTACCCTTATTTCATGGAATTAATTCTCTTTAGTCCCTATGGTTTCAGTATACATTTAAAGACAATTGTTGCAAATACTGAAGTTTTGGTTCTTATTGTTTCAAAATAACTACTATTAGTCCTTTGACACCATAAAAGATTAATTCACAAGTTAATGATTGTTTACCACCCAAACAAAAGCTTAATGACACTTTCGCACCCTCTGACTTTTAAAATACCACTTTAGTGCCCAAAACATAATTTTGTTAGTAATTTTCGTTGTGGGGAAGGACAAAATGGTCAAAAGTCTGTTATAAGTGAGGCCAGAATGGTCAACAAACATTTTGCATTTGAAATAAAAAATTAAAATTCCAAAAGACAACAAAGGGTGGAGGGCAACGATTCATGACCGATGAACAATGAGTAATTAAGTACTGGGGTTTGAGGGCTTTCGAAGACAGAAGATCAGAGGTTGAAAGTGTAGTGGAAGATTGGATTTTGGCCATTGGAATCAAGCAAAGTCGTTGCAAAAACGGTGAAACCCTAGGTGGCGGAGAGCGACGAACGACGTGCAATTGGCGTTGAGAAGGTTTGGGGTTTTGCAGATGGGAGGCCGTTGAATTGATTGGTGTCTCAAACGGGATTTCCAACGCCAAATCGGTCGAAAAAGGGAAAGAATCATACAAACCAACATCGTGCTTTTCCAGTCGATTCCATCATCGAAAATCATCCCTGTCACTACCAATTGACTCCCTAGATCTTCCTATCTAAAAGCCCTACTATTCTCGATCCTGTTTGCTCACCAATCGCCGACGATTGAAGCTTCCCCACCCTAGGGTCTTTTGTGTTTTGATTGATTAATTGAGTTTGATTCATTCAGTTTTTGTGTTTGTTGGGTTGAAAGACGATTGATGAATGTTTATTTGCAGTATCTATGGTTTGTTTATTGATTTTCTGGTCGCTGGCACACCCTAACGCTAACAGCAATCGCCGGCAATAAAAGAGACTAAGAAGAGAAGAAAAAAAGGGGGGTTTTTTTTTTTTCCCCCGTAAATCACTATATTTCCCACCCAAACCAGAAAGAAACATAATATTTGGGTAGTAAATAGGTATTTTAAAAGTCTGAGGGCGAGAAAGTGTCATTAAGTTTTTTCTACATAGGAAAAAGTCGTTAACTCATTAATTCACTATTAAATTTATATTGAAATGACAAAAAAACCCTCTTTTAAATTTATTAAAATATTATTAAACATTGATAAAAAAAAAAAAAAAAAGTGTACATATATACACTATACACACACACACACACTAACGCATTACACTTTTGAAAATTAAAATTATATAAATGTGATGAATTTGTAGTATATAATATGTTTACTTAATTTGAATTTTTAGTGTGTAAAATGTTTACTTAATTTAGTGTTGTTTGTGTAAATAATTTTTCATTTTTTTTAAAAGGGGCATTTGTATCATTTTATCATAAATTTAATAATCAATTAACATTTTATTAAGTTAAATGACTAAGACAGTGGTATTTTGAAAAGAAAAAGACCACAACTCTAGTATTTGAAACTGTTGTCCTTAAAAGTATTAATTGAAACCACAGGGAGTACAAAAGAATTAACTCTTATTTCATGCAATAACTACTTATTGTTAATGTCTATTTTTAAAGCATTTGAATTTAATTAGTTTATTATTAAATTTCGTTCATTTGGAAGAGTTAAGTGTCGCTTTTCAAACATAGTGGATCTTAGTAATTTAAACCATATTCACACTCTTAAATGCAAAATAAACACAATTTAAACCCCAATTTCTTCACACTTGTTTCTTTTAACTCCATTAAAAACACAAAATCTTGAAATGCTACAAAAATTAGCTGTGTTTCTGTATTCTTTTCTTGTTGAGAGTTTATTACTTTTTTTTTTTCTTTTTTGAAAGCCTTGGGTCTCCACGTACCCGAAGTTATGAGACTAATCCCTATGTCAAGGGTTTGGTAGGTACTCGTGGCCTACCGACCTGGCCACAAGAGTTTATTACTTTAAAATTGTTTTCATCTTGTTTTGTATTATGGTGGCTTAGGCCTCTTAGCACTACTAATGTTTATAAGTAATTTTGACCATGGTTATTAGTATCCTACGATACTCGATACGTATCATACGATACGATTCAATATAGATCGCCAACGATACGTATCAGAGAGTGTATTATAAACCTTTCGATTCGTTGATATGTATCCTTAAAAATATCTATACGACTTTATTAATTTGGGCCAAAGGCCCAAAAAAAATTTTCGGGCCAGAACCGGGTCACCCAACCTAGTTCACTAAAACCTATCCAAATTTACTCATTTTGCATAGAGAAAGTAAAGAGAAACATGTGTTGTCCATTTTGCATGATAATAATAATATAAGTGGAGATATAGATATTGGCATTGATCTTGGAAATGATATGAATGGTTGAGAGAAAATGTTATAGATTCTCAATTTTGTGATTAATTTTGATTATGTAATACCATAATTTAAAGCCAATAATACCACAAAATTCTTTAATTAATCTTGTGGATGATATTAATTTTTAGAAAATTAATATTATTTTATTTATTATTTTATTAATTTTTTTGAAAAAGGTGTATCCTACTATATAATACAATACGCGATACACGATTAAAAAATTAAGTTTTTGATACGTGATACGATACGCGATTTGACAACCATGTTTGCGACGATTTTAATCAAGTTTATGAAATGCATCAATAAAATTAATAGATTTTATTATTAGTAGTATTTATTTTATTAAATTAAGGATTTCTAAAACACTATATTATATTAATTATAATAATTGTACACTATAATTATATAACTAATCAAACTATAAATTACCCAAAATCACCCAGAAGCTAACCATGGGAGAACACATCAAAGAACTTGATGACAGCCATTTAAGCTACTGAATCTCCTATTGATATTACATCATTCTTCATAAATAATAGCCAAAGCCATTACAAAATGTAGACATCCTCAGAAAAACCATCTTCAATACACACCACGTACCTTCATAACCATGACAAATATTTTTGAAGAAAGAGATGAAGCAAACTGCTGGTTCCAGATTTTGAGTTGCTTTTTGCTCTTTTATAGTGCAAAGACGATAAAAAGTGACCTTTGTCAATCAAAGGGTAAGAAAGCACAGGTCATGCCAATTATTTTCTTATTCAGATTAACCGCTAATTCAGCATTAAAATTAGAAACCTTGGATTTGATTGTGGACTTAAAAAACTACCTATAAACTCGTTACACCCATTCATGATTGTTAGTATCCTACGATACGCGATATATATTTTATAATACGATTCGATATGAGTCGCCAACGATACGTATTAGAGAGTGTATCCTAAACTTTTTGATACGTTGATATGTATTCTACAATACGATACGTATTCGTTTGTATCCTTAAAAATATCGATACAAATCGATACAACTTCATTAATTTGGGCTAAAGGTCCAAAAAAATTTTCAAGTCAAATTTGGGTCACCGAACCCAGTTCACTAAAACCTGCCAAAATTTACCAATTTTGCATGGAGAAAGTGAAAAGAAAGATGTGTTGCCCATTTTGTATGATAATAATAACACAAGTTGAGTTATAGATATTGACATTAATCTTAGAAATAATATGAATGGTTGAGAGGAAATGATATAGACTCTTAATTTTGTGATTAATTTTGATTATGTAATACCATAATTTAAAGCCAATAATACCACAAAATTTGTTAATTAATCATGGGGATGATATTAATTTTTAGAAAATTTTCATTATTTTATTTATTTTTTTTGAAAAAAGGCGTATCCTGTGATACGATACGATACGCGATACATGATTCGAAAATTAGGTTTTTGATACACGATACGATACACGATTTGACAACCATGCATCCAATAATTCCGTAAAATGCTTGCAACCTTTATATTATCGCGATGGTTGGCCTAAAGTTAACCATGGTTGTTAGTATCATATGATATGCGATACATATCCTATGATACTATTCGATACGGGTCGTTAACGATACGCATCAGAGAGTGTATCCTAAACCTTTCGATACTTTGATATGTATCATATGATACAATATGTATCCGTTTGTATTCTTAAAAATATCGATACAAATCAATACGATTTTATTAATTTGGGCCAAAGATCTAAAAAAATTTTCAAGTCAAATTCGAGTCACTCAACTCGGTTCACTAAAATCTGTCCAAATTTATCAATTTTGCATGGAGAAAGTGAAAAGGAAGATGTGTTGTCCATTTTGCATGATAATAATAACACAAGTGAAGTTCTAGATATTGACATTGATCTTGGAAATGATATGAATGGTTGAGAGGAAATGATATATATAGATTCTTAATTTCGATTATGTAATACCATAATTTAAAGCTAATAATACTACAAAATTTGTTAATTAATCATGGGAATGATACTTATTTTTATAAAATTTTTATTTATTTTTTTGAAAAAGGCGTATCCGACAATGCGATATGATATGATGTGCGATACATAATTCAAAAAATTAGATTTTCAATACACGATATGATACACGATTTGACAACTAAACTGATATCTATTCCCCAATTTTGTAGGTTGGAGAAAACTAATGTTTAGGAAGATCTAATTTTTACAAGTTTAGTGTGAAAAGTTAAAAATCGTTACACATATAGCTAAATAAAGTAATCCAGTATAACAATTTGTCGGTAAAGATTCATTGGACAGTATATCTCATCATCACATCCTCGACATAGAGCAACAAAAGCTGCTATCCCACCATTAAAAAGGCTACCAATTACAAAGAGTGAATTTAAATCTCAAGGACATTGTTAGAACTTTATTTTATATTAACCAAATTATAGGTTACTTTCGTGTTCTAATGGTATGTATCATCAGACAATCAGAGCAAGCTAATTATTTTATAATTCTAAGCCGACCCTTAGTAAACTACCACAAATTGATACAAAGTCTTTCAACCCAAAGTTTATATTATAAGCAATATATATAGGGAAAATAAATTTAGTTTATCTCACACAGCCAACCACCAAACAGTGCAGTTTATAAATCAAAATAGGATCAGCCATGTTTTCATCAACAGTAATACTGCACTCACAACCCTTCTTATTAACTTTCTCTCACAAACGTGACGTGTCAGCTCGTCATTGGTCAGCTTGAATGGGTCCTGCCTGACCAAATGCAAGCTGACCAATTACAAGTTGTCACGTTAACGTTTGTGAGAGAAAATTGTGAGAAGTGTTTTTCAACTTATCTTTATTCTTTCATCAATGACCTTCTCAAATCCTTTGCTCCATTATTTAACATAACACTAAAATATGACAAAATTCCTCCTAGCAACATTATTGTACTTGAATGGTTATTTAAAGGAGAAGAAAAACAAAGCAATGAGTTTTATTTGATACATTTGAATAGTAAAAATCTGCAACCTTCACAACTCTGCACATTAAGCTTGATTCATAAGAAACTAAAAAGAATAAGCAAAGACAGAAAGACCGTACCAGCTCTTTTGCTAAATGTACGAAGGACATAAGTTACATGCTTCTTCACCCACTTCATCTTGGATTCAAGACCTGAAAACTCGATGTATGCTTCATCCAATCCCCTTATGGGCATCTCAAGGATCTTGAAAAGATCTTGCTCATTGATGATACTGAGAAACCATAGTTAACATGACCAAAAAAAAAAAAAAAAATGGTCAAGAGACCCTACAAGACATGAGAAAAGAATTGCGTGCACTTTTCCACATTCCAAATTTAAATCACAGTTCAGAAACTCCCCTATCAGAATAAGCACATCAGTATTACACCAAAGATGTAATGTGAAAAAAAAAAAAAAAAAAAAAAAAAAAAAAAAAAAAAAAAAAGATTTAATTTGGTGAGCATCTTGAAAACAAAATGGTTGTTTTGACAATTTTTCCTGAATACAAAGATAAAACCCATCTTAACTGTTTTTAAAGATGCTAAACAAGTATGCTTTTAAATCATTTGTGAGCAGATTAATACATGTTAGGCATCAGAGGACAAACCTTTGTCATTTCATTGTCAAGAACCTCTTTAAAGAGCTACCTGGATGTTAGCTTATTCTAGACAGGAAAAAAAAAAAAAAAAAAAAAAAAAAAAGTTCTCAATGATGTGAATCATTTATAATCAAACTTGGCATGAGAATTGAGCTCCAACACATAAAAACCAATGAGAATAAAATGATTTAAGATCATAAACAGGTGCTTATTACTTCTACACTATATCAAAAATAGCATGTTGAAACTCAAAAAATATCAAATTTTGGTGTTAAAACAGGAATTTTCAGTGCACAGTCAACTGTTCATGAAATGATCATGGGACAGATTAGCCAAATCCCTTGTATCTCTTCCAAAAGAACTACAGTTTTCACCCACGAAACAGACAAACACAGCCAGTGAGCAGAGAAATTGAGAATAACCTCCATCTGGATTGTTGGAGAAGTTAGAAATATGCATTTTGGTCTCTCCCGCTCAACGCAGCATCAGCATGAGTTCCACATTCAAGCTGAAATCTGACTTCCTCGAAACTGCAAAAGGTTACACAAATAAAGTTGCATCTTAAAAGAAAACACATGAATCATGGCTTCAGGGACAGATAACAAAGAGGACTATTTGATCCTGGAAAAGGTTTGCATACTTGGAAGTTTTACCTATTCTAGTCTACAAAGGGTACTCATTTTAAATTTTGTTTTGCAAGATCTGGCAGTAGTTAATCAATTGAATCTTGTAGTTGAATGGTTTTTTAGTTATTAGATAGTAATATTGTCTTGAAGTGTTTTAGGTTAATTTTCAGTGATATGAGAGAACCCACCCCCCTCAAACATTGGACTAGGCCATGGTCTTTCATGGCTTGATAGAACTCTCATTGGAAAACCGGCTTGCCAAGGGAGGGTGCCCAAGCCTATAACCACATGCCCACCCTTTTCCCTTCCAATGTGGGATTCATATTCCGCCACGCTTCCGCAACCGACGTCTATGTCGGCTTCTTTACCCCACTGGCCTCTTTAACCCTTGGGTGACTACGCGGATCCCCTTTCCCTCGGGCCTCCATGCCCTTTATCGGATGCAGCCCAGCCAATGGTTAGCCTGCCGATCATGCCACACGTGCGCTGCCACGTAGGCTTAGAATCATGCTCTAACACCATTGATAAGAACCCACCTCAATAACTCAAACAATTGGGCTAGGTCATGGGTCTTTCATGGGCTTGGGTGTCTATCTCCTTGAAACCAGTTGTTAAGGAGTGCCCAAACCTTTATAACCCCATCGCACCACCTTGTCTATCCTTTAATCCTTCCCTTCAATGTGAATCCAACATAAAGATTTCTAATCTTAATAGTTTTGGTTTAAATCGAAGTTTGATTTAAAAAGTGGAGGTAGAAAGTTAACTTTACATCTTTGTATTTTAAGATTATGAAGAATGCTTAATTATGAGAACTGCATTTTCTGTGTTGAATTCTCACAATAATTTCTGAGTTTCTAACTGTTTTCTATTGCTTTTTCATTTTCTTCTCCTATTCTCTTTTTCTTTCTTACTTCAAAATCCACATCACCAAATTTTACTATTGTCACCATTTCAGAGTATTATGTTATACATGAAAAGAATGATCTACATGAGTGAATCCAGAGCGTGAACAGTTCTCCATAACAAAAACCTCAAAATATAAATTTAACCAGAGAATTCTATAATAACTATTAAAAAAAAAAAAAAAAAAAAAAACCCTTAAATATCCCAAAAAAACCCCCGCCATTTTAATACACTATTTCTTAATCTCAGCCCTTTCTAATATCAAATCTTAAACCCCTGTTCCTTCCAAAATAGGTCGGTCTTACACTTGATGGAGTAAGAGTTAAATAAAATAACCCATGACAATGAATCATAAATGTAATTAACAACTTCAAAAGCTATGTTTGCAGAAATTAAAAGGTACCAGAAAGCTTAAACTTTACCTTTGATGACATGTGCACCATTAACAGCAGCATCAAATTCATACATTGTAAAGGTCGGAGGGCAGTCCACAATCTTGCCACCAGGATCTAGTACACATCTGTAGATATAGATAAACAAAGAAACAATAAACTATTATAAACTTCACAGTTCTTTAAGTTCATAGATATTAATGCGTAGTTTCATAGCATTAAAAAATAGTCACAATTTTATTACTGACCGCATAATTAAATCAATGAGTTCATCTGCCCCACAGCCACAAGAATATGATTTGATTCAAGCCCTGAATCTTTAGATAGGGCATCACGCAGTCGGACTTTCAGGATCGGATAGATATACGGAATTTCAATTGTCCCAATGCTTGACTAACCTACAACAATCTGAAACTTTACTCAGGAGACTAAGGAGTATTCAGATGTAAAAATGATACCAGTAATCATTATACACTAGAACATAAGAAAGGGAGTATGTGTTGCATATTACTTGCCTCGGAGGTGGACCATAGGGGTTTTCATTTGCATCTATTTTGATAATATCCTCAGGTTTTCTTCCAAGTTTGATCGACAAAACCTATAAAAAATATATATATGTTTTTCTTTTAAGAAAACAGGGAATCCACATTTCAATGGAAGTGAATTCACCAAAACAAAATTCGGTATACTCAAGCAGGTATAATGAGCATTTTCCTACTTTGTATGGATTGAGGCAGCAGGAACCAAATTATTTGAACTCACAAAGACCAAAACAAACAGACCCTCAAAAGAGTTTGAAAGCATGTTCTCATTACCTCAAAGGGCAAAATTGGCTGATAAGTGACAATTTCCTCAAATTTTTGAATAAATGAGTCACCGTCAAACCCTGCTGACCCTGATTCACCTGTTGGTCTAATGGCATACTGGAAGCCATAGCAATGACCCTTCTCTTGTTTCCTTCAACGAGAAAAAGAGTCTGTCTGTGTACCCCAAATTGGTGAAAATTGGTGTTGCACTTCAGTGAACAAGAGATGAGGTGTCAATCACACCCATGATATCTGCATTGTATGCAATTCATTTTAGCCTCCAAACATGTTTACGAGAATAGCGTTAAGTTTCCACATACAAAAAGTGCAATTAACCCAATTTCCAGACAGGGAGAAAATATTTCGGTGAGCATACCTAATTAAGAGAATAGTTACGAAATTGGAGACAGCCAGAACTAGGAAGGGAAGTCGTGTAAACCTAGCAAGAACCAAACATCTCTTAAGGTTGTAAAGGAGCTACTGAAATATGCCCCCATATTTGGGAAGGGCTTGGCTTGAATTTATAATTTTTTTTTTTTTTTTTTTTTTTTTTGACTCATTTCCCAGGAATCACCCAAACACTGGACCAATATCCAAAATTAGAAAAGAAATAACTAGAGTTGTAACATCAAATGCAAGACTGATATATAACAAGATTTCATTTTGACAGAAAGTAGTCAATATTTATTTTTGAAAATATTATTTCTCATTGTCAGTGAACTAACATCAAACATATCTAAGAAACTAAACTGATCACAGAAAAAATAAAAATCCATTTTACACTGAAATACTCAAAATATATTAATAAAACATGTATAACCAAACAGGCATAAATTTATTTGTCCAATATTACTAATTATTTCCCATAAAAAAAAAAAATTAATGAATCTTTTAGTGAAAAAAATAGAGTATACGCACGGCCTACTGACAACGCCGGAAATGTGGGCGACGAGTAGCGGCAGGACGGCAGGCGCAGTGAACAAAGTGAGAGGCGGCGGCACCTTCTGTTTTCCTCGGTGGACTTGCGCACGGCAACGCTGAGCTAGCTCTAATGAGTATTGGATACTTTGTTCACATGCACAAGTTTAACGAAATGTTATTGAACTCCATTATTTTCAAAAAGTGACAGTTATCTCACTTAATGTTAGTGAAGTTTAATGTTGAAGGGTAAAATGGAAAACTTGTCAGTTTAAGAAAATGAATATGAAGAGAAACCAAGAAGAAAACACCAAATCTAAAAAGTAAAAGCCCGATTTTGTCACATCAATGACCAATCGTTGTTAGGGGGTGTTTAGGTTAGTTTTTATGACGAGAGGATGAGGTTAAACTTTGTACAGGGTTGGTGCCCTTGGGAAATGGCATATTGATCATTGATGGGTTTTTTTTTTTTCACATGATGTATGATTGAATAAAACGTATTTTAGTTGACTTATTTTTTGCTTTTGTCTTTTTCTTTTGGTAGCATATACATACATAACTACGGATTTGCCCTTATTTCATGGAATTAATCCTTTTAGTCCCTGTGGTCTCAGTCTACATTTAGGACAATTGTTGCAAATACTGAAGTTTTGATTCTTATCGTTTCAAATACTACTATTAGTCATTTGACTCTATAAAGATTAATTCACTATTAAATTTTTAAAATGACAAATTACGCTCTTTTAAATTTATTAAACATTGATATAAAAATGCATTTGAAACTGTTGTCCTTCACAGGGTCTAGAAAGGAGTTAACTCCTATTTCATGCGTTACTACTTAGAGGCGTTTGGTTTGAGAATATATATTAAAAGGAAGATAGATTACCTTAAAGATTAGAAATGTTATATTAAATATGTTTGATTAAATTAATAAATTGTTGAGTATGTTTATTGATTGTTTGGTTAAGAGAAATAAATGTGGGTATGTTATATAGATTACTGAATTGTCTTTCTTCTTTATATATTATATTATTTTGATTATTTTATAACCCTCTACATTTAGATTTTGTTAAAGTAACTCTGTCACAATAAAGTTTAAAATTAGCCAAAACACCCCTAATCACTCAAGACGAATGTTGATCGACAGTCATCGAAATGATACACTATCAGTCGATCTGACTGACAGTCGTTGAAACGGCGCACGACTAACTGGATCTTGTCATGTAATTTCTTGAGAAAAAACCATCTTCAATACACACACACCTCCCTTCATAACCATGACAAATAATTTTGAAGTAATTATTTTGAAGGAAGAATGAAGCAAAGCTGGTTCCAGATTTTGAGTTGCTTTTTGCTATTTTATAGTGCAAAGATGAACAAAATGACCTTTGTCAATCTAAGGGTAAGAAACCCTTGTCATGCCAATTAGAAAAGTGTTTTTATTATTCAGATTTAACAGCTATTCAACGTTAAATTGTTATCTCCTTTTTTTTTTTTTTTTTGGGTAAATAAATAATCATTATAAAAGAGAAATAATTTGCAAAAGTCTAAAAAAGAATAATACTATGCGTACTTACGAGTGTATTGACCATCGTACTAAACTTTGTAAATATAAAGCATAGTACGGATACCATATGTAATTTAACAAGGTTAGTAAGATGTTAATAAGATCCATCAGTACCCATAGCATTACTCTATAAAAAAGCGACCACCCTATCATGGACAAGCCCTAATTAGGCATAAAAAAATTAAGTATCATTAATTTGCTCTATTTCAATGGAATCCACTATTTCAATGGAAGTGAATTCACCAAAACAAAATTGGGTATAATCAAGCAGGTAGTAATAGAGCATTTGCCAACTTTATATGGATTAGTGGGGAAACCAAATCTATTTGAATCGGCAAAAAGACCAAAAAACAACAAGACCATTTAAAGGAGTTTGAAAGGATTGTTCTCAGTTACCTCAAAAGGCAAAATTGGCTGATAGTGACAATTTCCTCAAATTTGTCGAATAATGAGTCACCACTCAAACCTTGCTGGCCCTGATTCACCGTTTGTTCTAATGGCATGGTGGAAGCCATAGCAATGACCCTTCTCTCGTTTCCTTCAAACGAGAAAAAGTGTCTGTTTGGTACCACAAATTGGTGAAAATTGGTGTTGCACTTCAGTGAACAAAGAGATGAGTTTGTACTTTCTTTGTATGTGGTTTAATGGCATAGTGGAAGCCATAGCAAAAGTTTGCAGGAGGAATTGGAGAAGGGATTGCATACACCTAGGGTCAGCAAAAGTTTGTAGTGGAGCCACTGGAATGATTGCATACAATGCAGATATCGTGTGTGTATTGACACCTCATCTCCTTGCTCCACTGAAGTGCAACACCAATTTTCACCAATTCGTGGTACCAAACAGACACTTTTTCTCGTTTGAAGGTAACAAGAGAAGGGTCATTGCTATGCTTCCACTATGCCATTAGACCAACAGGTGAATCAGGGTCAGCAAGGTTTAACGGAAGTTTGTAGAGAGGAATTGGAGAAGGAGGTGGCGCCTTTGTGAATCTCTTATTTGAAATGGCATATTGATGGGTTATTTTTTTTTATTTTTTTTTTTTACACATGTTGTGTGATTGAACAAATGTATTTTAGTTTACTTATTTTTTGCTTTTGTCTTTGTAGCATATACAATACAATTACTCATTTACCCTTATTTCATGGAATTAATTCTCTTTAGTCCCTATGTTTTCAGTATACATTTAAAGACAATTGTTGCAAATACTGAAGTTTTGGTTCTTATTTTTTCAAAATAACTACTATTAGTCCTTTGACACCATAAAAGATTAATTCACAAGTTAATGATTGTTTACCACCCAAACAAAAGCTTAATGACACTTTCGCACCCTCTGACTTTTAAAATACCACTTTAGTGCCCAAAACATAATTTTGTTATTAATTTTCGTTGTGGGAAGGACAAAATGGTCAAAAGTCTGTTATAAGTAGCCGGAATGGTCAACAAACATTTTGCATTTGAAATAAAAAATTAAAATTCCAAAAGACACAACGGGTGGAGGGCAACGATTCATGACCGATGAACAATGAGTAATTAAGTACTGGGGTTTGAGGGCTTTCAAGCAGAAATCAGAGGTTGAAAGTGTAGTGGAAGATTGGATTTTGGCCATTGGAATCAAGCAAAGTCGTTGCAAAAACGTTGAAACCCTAGGTGGCGGAGCGACGAACGACGTGCAATTGGCGTTGGAAGGTTTTGGGGTTTTGCAGATGGAGGCCGTTGAATTGTTGGTGTCTCAAACGGGATTTCCAACGCCAAATCGGTCAAAAAGGGAAGAAATCATACAAACCACCATCGTGCTTTTCCAGTCGATCCATCATCGAAAATCATCCCTGTCACTACCATTGACTCCCTAGATCTTCCTATCTAAAAGCCCTACTATTCTCGTCCTGTTTGCTCACCAATCGCCGACGATTGAGCTCCCCACCCTAGGTCTTTTGTTTTTGATTGATTAATTAGTTTGATTCATTCAGTTTTTGTGTTTGTTGGTTTGAAAGACGATTGATGAATGTTTATTTGCAGTATCTATGGTTTGTTTATTGATTTTCTGGTCGCTGGCACACCCTAACGCTAACAGCAATCGCCGGCAATAAAAGAGACTAAGAAGGAAGAAAAAAGGGGGTTTTTTTTTTTTCCCCCGTAATCACTATATTTCCCACCCAAACCAAAAGAAACATAATATTTGGGTAGTAAATAGGTATTTTAAAAGTCTGAGGGCGAGAAAGTGTCATTAAGTTTTTTCTACATAGGAAAGTCGTTAACTCATTAATTCACTATTAAATTTATATTGAAATGACAAAAAAACCCTCTTTTAAATTTATTAAAATATTTAAACTTGATAAAAAAAAAAAAAAGTGTACTATATACACTATACACAACACACACACAACGCATTACACTTTTGAAAATTAAATTATATAATGTGATGAATTTGTAGTAATAATATGTTTACTTAATTTGAATTTTAGTGTGTAAAATGTTTACTTAATTTAGTGTTGTTTGTGTAAATAATTTTTCATTTTTTTTAAAGGGGCATTTGTATCATTTTCATAAATTTAATAATCAATTAACATTTTTATAAGTTAAATGACTAAGACGTGGTATTTTGAAAAGAAAAAGACCACAACTCTAGTATTTGAAACTGTTGTCCTTAAAAGTATTATTGAAACCACAGGGAGTACAAAAGAATTAACTCTTATTTCATGCAATAACTATTATTGTTAATGTCTATTTTTAAAGCATTTGAATTTAATTAGTTTATTATTAAATTTCGTTCATTTGGAAGAGTTAAGTGTCGCTTTTCAAACATGGGATCTTAGTAATTTAAACCATATTCACACTCTTAAATGCAAAATAACACAATTTAAACCCCAATTTCTTCACACTTGTTTCTTTAACTCCATTAAAAACAAAATCTTGAAATGCTACAAAAATATCTGTTGTTTCTGTATTCTTTTCTTGTTGAGAGTTTATTACTTTTTTTTTTTCTTTTTTGAAAGCCTTGGGTCTCCACGTACCCGAAGTTGAGACTAATCCCTATGTCAGGGTTTGGTAGGTACTCGTGGCCTACCGACCTGGCCACAAGAGTTTATTACTTTAAAATTGTTTTCATCTTGTTTTGTATTATGGTGGCTTAGGCCTTTAGCACTACTTGTTTATAAGTAATTTTGACCATGTTTATTATATCCTACGTACTCGATACGTATCATACGATACGATTCAATATAGATCGCCCTATACTTGGGCTTACGAGTAATGTGTAGTTTATAGATGATTCCACATATCTAGGGTTCATGCAATAGTCTTGTACCTCTAAAGAGGTATGTTGTATGGCCGTCTCTCGGATATGCAACAATAAATAAATAAACAAAGATTATCATTCACTTAAATTCAACCTGACTAAATAACCAGAAATCACCAGTTTTACAAGCCTGAAAACTGAGACCAGACCATTTCTAGAAATTTATGATGGTTAATTAAATTATCAAAGAAACTATTCTACAACATACAACACCATTCAAGATTCTACATCATTCATATTTGGAAGGAACTGAAAGTCCCAACCTCAATGAGAAGGAGAGGAAACCACCATATTGGCAATTAGAGAACCCTTGACTTGCAGGCAACTTAAATTTTTTTTGGGAAAGACCTAAAAAATGCAACTTCCCCCATCCATTTGTCTTAGTCTACCAAAACTGTTTCACCATTTCCAATTTCCAACTTCACAAATTGAATAATTTAGTGCCAAAGGATGGCACCTACCACAACCCCTGTGCTTACGTTGGAGTCCCAAACATCCTTTTGAAGTCCATATTTATTTCTAATGACAACATGCAAAGGAGAATTGCTTCTGAAAGAAATCTCAAAAAGCCACTTTTATGGCAGAGCTATATTCCTCCTCTTCCCCTTTAGAAATGGCTTGGGAAACTATTCTGCAACCAAGTGCTCTCTTTTCCTTTCTCTTCTTCCCAGCAGAAACCTGTCATAATTTTCTCTAGTTTTTGCTGCATCCTTAGGAATATAAGAAGGTAAAAGTAAGACTTAGAAGCTGCTGACAATAGAAGAGTGAGTCTACCTCCCTCAGAAGACAGATTTTTCTCCACCTCCCAAACTCTGATGAACTTTCTCAATAACCAGATTCTAAAAAGCCATAACCTCAGGGTTGCTTTGCAAAGACATTCCAATATACTTCATAGGCCAACCGCCTATCTCACAGCAAACTTGGGTATGAGCTACACAATCTTCTTTCTTGAATGTACCAATGATTAAGCTACTTAAAAAGCAAGTCAACAACCTCAATAATATTAAGAAACTCAGCCTTATCCCCAAATGAAGAAGATTGTATCACTGGAAATTTACCCAAACCAATTTCCTTCCCATAGTAGACTAAAATAAAATCAAACTCCTTGGCTCTATCCACTTATCGACTTTGAATAAGAGAAAGGATGAAGCAGATTATCCTTGTCTTAAACTTCTTAAAGCCACAAATTTGCCTCTAAA
The DNA here is from genome assembly GCF_008641045.1 of Pistacia vera. Taxonomy (NCBI): domain Eukaryota; kingdom Viridiplantae; phylum Streptophyta; class Magnoliopsida; order Sapindales; family Anacardiaceae; genus Pistacia; species Pistacia vera. The sequence goes on from NW_022196310.1 coordinate 1,362,855, forward strand.
CTTACAATTTGAAAAAATAAAATAAAATATTTAGTGGATCTCAAGCATCCACTAGTCCACTTCATCTTTGGCCGAAGCCTTTGGCCTCCAACACACCCTCCAGTAACTCCAAACCACAAGGTCTTAGGACTTCTCCGAGTAAATCTTAAACACAAAGCCTCCTTGACTTCTTTTATTCCTTTACTATCTAGTTAGCAATTAAGATAAAAGTAGGCTCTTGTAAAACAATCAGTAATGTTTAATTTGACATAGATATACCATAAATTTCAGCACTAAAAGATTATAGAGTATGACAAAAAATCCTGCCTTGAATTCAATGCACACATGTTATTAAAAAAAATCCAATCTGCTTCAATGTCAAATAAAATTTGCATGTCTCAATGATGTAGCAGCATCACATGGTCCTATAATTATAGAGCATTAGATTCAATATGTAAACAAATCTATACCGATCACTTCATGCAAGCTAAATGCAAGATAGGGAAAGTTAAGGAACTACACAATTCTTGGCATTAATATTTAAAGAAGTTCAAAGAACTTCTAAGGGTCATAAGACAAAGGGCAGCGGTAAACCCAAGTTAGGCACTTTAGAACTACCTAATTTGGGAGCATGGAAACATCAAAGGGACATCATACAAACTACTGAACAAGACAAGGTTTACAGATATGAAAAATATACATAAGCCATGACAACAACAAAACCAAAAAATTAAAAGAACAAATGTCATTATAGCAGGCAAACTATTGGATGCAGAAGTAAAACTATTTTACTATGTAAAAGCAAGGATTTGCAGGAAAAGAATATATACCTTTAGTTTCTTAGCATTCTTTCCGGAAGTAACCTCACAAAGAATAAAATTTGAATAGCTTGGATATGGATTGAGAAATGGTATTTCCTTCAGAAGTTTAAAGAGCCTCTCCCTTTCTTGTATCAACATCTCTTTCACATTCTGATATATATTGTTTAACTGCTATTAGGAATTATGCTAAAAGGGGTTCTATATTTGGATCAGAATATAATACAAGCACAAAATAAAAGCCATAACGGAAAGGATAAAACCTCCAGATATGTAGCGTTCTGCAAAGCTGCACATGCAGCAACTTCAGCGGCAACAGAAACATTATAAGGTTGCTTTGCTCGCCAAAGATACTCAATTATGCTCAGAGGAAATGCTCCATATCCAACACGAAGTCCAGCTAAACCTGCAGCCAATTTCATTACAATATGGATTTAGTGGGAAAAAGTTAAATCGTTACACATATAGCTAAATAAAGTAATCCAGTATAACACTAATTTGTCGGTAAAAGATTCATTGGACAGATATATCTCATCATCACATCCTCGACATAGAGCAACAAAAGCTGCTATCCCACCATTAAAAAGGCTACCAATTACAAAGAGTGAATTTTAAAATCTCAAGGACATTGTTAGAACTTTATTTTATATTAACCAAATTATAGGTTACTTTCGTGTTCTAATGGTATGTATCATCAGACAATCAGAGCAAGCTAATTATTTTATAATTCTAAGCCGACCCTTAGTAAACTACAACAAAATTGATATAGAAAAGACTTTCAACCCAAAGTTTATATTATAAGCAATATATATAGGGAAAATAAATTTAGTTTATCTCACACAGCCAACCAACAAACAGTGCAGTTTATAAATCAAAATATGGATCAGCCATGTTTTCATTAACAGTAATACTACACTCACAAACCTTTCTTNTATATCTCATCATCACATCCTCGACATAGAGCAACAAAAGCTGCTATCCCACCATTAAAAAGGCTACCAATTACAAAGAGTGAATTTTAAAATCTCAAGGACATTGTTAGAACTTTATTTTATATTAACCAAATTATAGGTTACTTTCGTGTTCTAATGGTATGTATCATCAGACAATCAGAGCAAGCTAATTATTTTATAATTCTAAGCCGACCCTTAGTAAACTACAACAAAATTGATACAAAGAAGTCTTTCAACCCAAAGTTTATATTATAAGCAATATATATAGGGAAAATAAATTTAGTTTATCTCACACAGCCAACCAACAAACAGTGCAGTTTATAAATCAAAATATGGATCAGCCATGTTTTCATTAACAGTAATACTACACTCACAAACCTTTCTTATTAACTTTCTCTCACAAAAGAGACGTGTCAACTCGTCATTGGTCAGCTTGAAATAGGTCCAGCCTGACCAAATGCAAGCTGAACAATTACAAGATATCACGTCAACGTTTGTGAGAGAAAATTGTAAGAAGTGTTAGTCAACCTATCTTTATTCTTTCATCAATGACCTTCTACAAATCCTTTGCTCCATTATTTAACATAACACTAAAATATGACAAAATTCCTCCTAACAACATTATTGTACTTGAATGGTTATTTAAAGGAGAAGAAAAACAAAGCAATGAGTTTTATTTGATACATTTGAAATAGTAAAAATCTGCAACCTTCACAACTCTGCACATTAAGCTTGATTCATAAGAAACTGAAAACAATAAGCAAAGACAGAAAGACCATACCAGCTCTTTTGCTAAATGTACGAAGGACAATTAAGTTATCGTGCTTCTTCACCCACTTCATCTTGGATTCAAGACCTGAAAACTCGATGTATGCTTCATCCAATACCACTAAAATGGGCATCTCAAGGATCTTGAAAAGATCTTGCTCATTGATGATACTGAGAAACCATAGTTAACATGACCAAAAAAAAAAAAAATTGTCAAGAGAAAACCTACAAGACATCAGAAAAGAATTGCGTGCACTTTTCCACATTCCAAATTTAAATCACAGTTCAGAAACTCCCCTATCAGAATAAGCACATCAGTATTACACCGAAGATGTAAATGTGAAAAAAAAAAAAAGATTTAATTTGGTGAGCATCTTGAAAACAAAATGGTTGTTTTGACAATTTTGCCTGAATACAAAGATAAAACCCATCTTAACTGTTTTTAAAGATGCTAAACAAGTATGCTTTTAAATCAATGTGTGAACAGATTAATACATGTTAGGCATCAGAGGTCAAGACCTTTGTCATTATCATTGTTAAGAACCTCTTTAAAGAGCTACCTGGATGTTAGTTTATTCTAGACAAAAAAAAAAAAAAAAAGAAGTTTTCAATAATGTGAAATCATTTGATATATCAAACTTGAGCATGAGAATTGAGCTCCAACACATAAAAACCAATGAGAATAAAATGATTTAAGATCATAAACAGGTGCTTATTACTTCTACACATATATCAAAAATAGCATGTTGAAACTCAAAAAATATCAAATTTTGGCGTTAAAACAGGAATTTTCAGTGCACAGTCAAGTGTTCATAAAATGATCATGGTACAGATTAGCCAAATCCCTTGTATCTCTTCCAAAAGAACTACAGTTTTCACCACAGAAACAGACAAACACAGCCAGTGAGCAGAGAAAATTGAGAATAACCTTCCATCTGGATTGTTTGGAGAAGTTAGAAATATGCATTTTGGTCTCTCCCGCTCAACAGCATCAGCAATGAGTTCCACATTCAAGCTGAAATCTGACTTCCTCGGAACTGCAAAAGGTTACACCAAATAAAGTTGCATCTTAAAAGATAAACACATGAATCATGGCTTAAGGGACAGATAACAAAGAGGACTATTTGATCCTGGAAAAGGTTTGTCATACTTGGAAGTTTTACCTATTCTAGTCTACAAAGGGTACTCATTTTAAATTTTGTTTTGCAAGATCTGGCAGTAGTTAAAGTCAATTGAATCTTGTAGTTGAATGGTTTTTTAGTTATTAGATAGTAAATATTGTCTTGAAGTGTTTTAGGTTAATTTTCAGTGATAAAGTGATAGGAACCCACCCCAACAACTCAAACAATTGGACTAGGCCATTGGTCTTTCATGGGCTTGGATAGAACTCTCATTGGAAAACCGGCTTGCCAAGGGAGGGTGCCCAAGCCCTTTATAACCCACATGCCCACCCTTTTCCCTTCCAATGTGGGATTCTAATATTCCGCCACGCTTCCGCAACCGACGTCTATGTCGGCTTCTTTACCCCTACTGGCCTCTTTAACCCTTGGGTGACTACGCGGATCCCCTTTCCCTCGGGCCTCCATGCCCTTTATCGGGATAGCAGCCCAGGCCAAAGGTTAGCCTGCCATGGATCAACTTGCCACACGTGCGCTGCCACGTAGGCTTAGAATCATGCTCTAACACCAATTGATAAGAACCCACCTCAATAACTCAAACAATTGGGCTAGGTCATGGGTCTTTCATGGGCTTGGGTCGAATTCTCCTTGGAAAACCAGCTTGTTAAGGAAGAGTGCCCAAACCCTTTATAACCCACATGCCCACCCTTTTCCCTTCCAATGTGGAATCCTAACATAAAGATTTCTAATCCTTAATAGTTTTGGGTTTTAAAATCGAAGTTTGATTTAAGAAAGTGGAGGTAGAAAGTTAACTTATACATCTTTGTATTTTAAGGATTATGAAGAATTGCTTAATTATGAGAACTGCATTTTCTGTGTTGAATTCTCACAATAATTTCTGAGTTTCTAACTGTTTTCTTATTGCTTTTTCATTTTCTTCTCCTATTTCTTCTTTTACTTTCTTACTTCAAAATCCACATCAACCAAATTATTACTATTGTCACCATTTAACAGAGTATTATGTTATACATGAAAAGAATGATCTACATAGGAGTGAATCCAGAGCGTGAACAAGTTGTCACACACAAAAAACTCAAATAATAATTTAACACACAGAATTCTAAAATTAACTAAAAAAAAAAAAAAAAAAAAAAGCCCTTAAATATCCCAAAAACAAACCCAGACATTTTAATACACTATTTTTAATCTCAGCCCTTTCTAATATCAAATCTTGATCACCCCTTGTTCCTTCCAAAATAGGTCGGTCTTACACTTTGATGGAGTAAGAGTTAAATAAAATAACCCATGACAATGAATCATAAAATGTAATTAACAACTTTAAAAGCTATGTTGCAGAAATTAAAAGGTACCAGAAAGCTTAAACTTTACCTTTGATGACATGTGCACCATTAACAGCAGCATCAAATTCATACATTGTAAAGGTCGGAGGGCAGTCCACAATCTTGTCACCAGGATCTAGTACACATCTGTAGATATAGATAAACAAAAGGAACAATAAACTATTATAAACTTCACAGTTCTTTAAGTTACATAGATATTAATGCATAGTTTCATAAGCATTAAATAAATAGTCACAAATTTTATTAACTGACCGCATAATTAAATCAATGAGTTCATCTGCCCCACAGCCAACAAGAATATGATTTGATTCAAGCCCTGAATCTTTAGATAAGGCATCACGCAGTCGGCGACTTTCAGGATCAGGATAGATATACGGGAATTTCAATTGTCCCAATGCTTGACTAACCTACAAACAATCTGAAACTTTTACTCAGGAGACTAAGGAGTATTCAGATGTAAAAATGATACCAGTAATCATTATAGACTAGAACATAAGAAAGGGAGTATGATGTTGCATATTACTTGCCTCTGGAGGTGGACCATAGGGGTTTTCATTTGCATCTATTTTGATAATATCCTCAGGTTTTCTTCCAAGTTTGATCGACAAAACCTATAAAAAAATATATATATGTTTTTCTTTTAAGAAAACAGGGAATCCACTATTTCAAAGGAAGTGAATTCACCAAAACAAAATTCGGTATACTCAAGCAGGTAGTAATAGAGCATTTTCCTACTTTGTATGGATTAGCAGCAGGAAACCAAATATATTTGAATCAGCACAAAAGACCAAAAACAAACAAGACCTTCCAAAAGAGTTTGAAAGTATTGTTCTCAATTACCTCAAAGGGCAAAATTGGCTGATAAGGTGACAATTTCCTCAAATGTTGTCGAATAAATGAGTCACCAGTCAAACCCTGCTGACCCTGATTCACCTGTTGGTCTAATGGCATACTGGAAGCCATAGCAATGACCCTTCTCTTGTTTCCTTCAAACGAGAAAAAGAGTCTGTCTGGTACCACAAATTGGTGAAAATTGGTGTTGCACTTCAGTGAACAAAGAGATGAGGTGTCAATCACACCCATGAATATCTGCATTGTATGCAATTCATTTCAGCCTCCAAACATGTTTACGAGAATAGCATTAAGTTTCCACATACAAAGAAAGTGCAATTAACCCAATTTCCAGACAGGGAGAAAATAGGTTCGGTGAGCATACCTTAATTAAGAGAATGAAGTTACGAAATTGGAGACAGCCAGAACTAAGAAAGGAAGTCGTGTAAACCTAGCAAGAACCAAACATCTCTTAAGGTTGTAAGAGAGCTACTGAAATATGCCGCCCATATTTGGGAAGGGCTTGGCTTGAATTTATAATTTTTTTTTTTTTTTTTTGACTTGCTTTCCCAGGCATCACCCAAAACACTGGACCAATATCCAAAATTAAAAATTAAAAAAGAAAATAACTAGAGTTGTAACATCAAATGCAAGACTAATAATATAACAAGATTTCATTTTGACAGAAAGTACTCAATATTTTATTTTTGAAAATATTCATTTCCAATTGTCAGTGAACTAACATCAAACATATCTAAGAAACTAAACTGATTAACAGAAAAAATAAAAATCCATTTTACACTAAAATACTCAAAATATATTAATAAAACATGTAAATACACAAACAGGCATAAATTTATTTGTCCATATATTAACTAATTATTTCCCATAAAAAAAAAAAAATAATGAAACTTTTAGTGAAAAAAAAATAGAGTATACGCACGGCCTACTGACAACGCCGGAAATGGTGGGCGACGAGTAGCGGCAGGACAGCAGGCGCAGTGAACAAAGTGAGAGGCGGCGGCACCTTCTGGTGGACTTGCGCACGGCAACAAGCTGAGCTAGCTCAAATGAGTATTGGATACTTTCTTCACATGCACAAGGTTTAACGAAATATTATGGAACTCCATTATTTGCAAAAAGTGACAGTTATCTCACTTAATGTTAGTGAAGTTTAATGTTGAAGGGTAAAATGGAGAAAACATGTCAGTTTAAGAAAATGAATATGAAGAGAAACCAAAATGCAAACAACCCAAATCTAAAAACCCGACTTTGTCAGACATCAATGACCAATCGTTGTATAGGGGGTGTTTAGGTTAGTTTTTATGACGAGAGGATGAGGTTGTACTTTGTACAGAGGAATTGGAGAGGGAAGTGGTGCCTTTGTGAAGGGGCATATTGATGGGTTATTTTTTTTTTTGGAAATGGTAGAGGTACAAAAAAAAAAGTGACGTGGCAGCTGTTCCATCGTTAATTTGTGAAAAGAAAAAAAAGATTGATATAAAACTAATAATATGATAGCTGTCACATCATTTTATACAAAAACTCTTATAAAGAATCTTCATATATATAGTATTTTTTTTTTTTTTTCACATTATGTATGATTGAATAAGACGCATTTTAGTTGACTTATTTTTTGCTTTTGTCTTTTGTCTTTGGTAGCATATACAATACATAACTACTGATTTACCCTTATTTCATGGAATTAATTCTTTTTAGTCCCTGTGGTTTCAGTCTGCATTTAAGGACAATTGTTGCAAAAACTGAAGTTTGGTTCTTATCGTTTCAAAATACTACTATTAGTCCTTTGACTCTGTAAAAGATTAATTCACTATTAAATTTATTAAAATGACAAAATTACGCTCTTTTAAATTTATTAAACATTGATATAAAAATGCATTTGAAACTGTTGTCCTTAAATTAGCAACTGAAACCATAGGGACTGGAAAGGAGTTGACTCTTATTTTATGCATAACTACTTGGGGGCGTTTGGTTTGAGAATATTATATTACTGAGATTGTTATATTAAAAGAAAGATAGATTACTTTGAAGATTAATAAGAATGTTATATTAAATATGTTTGGTTAAATTAAAATAAATTGTTGAGTATGTTATATGGATATATTTGGTTGAGAGAATAAATTGATGGGTATGTTATATAGATTACTGAATTGTCCTTCTTCTTTATATATTATAATTATTTTGATTATTTTATAACCCACTACATTTGAGATTTTGCTAAAGTACCTTTGTCATAATAAAAGTTTAAAAATTAGCCAAAACACCCCTAACCATCCAGGACGAATGTTGATTGACAGTTGTCGAAATGATATAGATCGGTCAGATTTGACTGACAGTTGCTAAAACGGTACACGATTAGCTGGATTTGGTCATGTAATTTCTTTGAAGAAAAACCATCTTCAATACACACCACGTCCCTTCATAACCATGACAAATAATTTTGAAGTAATTTCTTTGAAGAAAGAGATGAAGCAAAATGCTGGTTCCAGATTTTGAGTTGCTTTTTGCTATTTTATAGTGCAAAGACAGAACAAAATGACCTTTGTCAATCTAAGGGTAAGAAACCCTTGTCATGCCAATTAGAAAAGTGTTTTTATTATTCAGATTTACCAGCTAATTCAACATTAAAATTGCTATCTCTCTTTTTTTTATTTTTTTTGGTAAATAAATAATTATTAGAAAAGAGAAATAATTTACAAAAGGTCATATAAAAAACGGCCACCCTATCATAGGATAAGCCCTAGATTAAGCATAAAAAAATTAAGTAATTATTAAGACTGCTAACTAATTACTAAACTAAGCAACTAAACACAAAAGCTAAACAAAGCAACAACGCAAAATTGCCCTCTTCATTATTCAAATTTATGTGTTTTTCATATTTCATTATTACGGCTGCCATAATATAATTTCTTATACTTAATTATTAAAAAATTTATGGATCTCTTTAGTTTATTCTACAATATCAGGATCTTTGGTTTAAAATTTTCATTAGTGTTCGCAGTTGGTATTCTTTCCGAATTTCACAGCTACACTAGAAATTCCCTTTGCCTCTACCATACACTAATTTCTACCGTTTGTCCAGGATAGGGTCTTAGGATTTGACTGTGGACTTAAAAAGCTACCTATAGACGCCTTACACCCAATAATTCTATATAACCCTTGCAACCTTTATATTATCGCCACTGTTGGTATAAAGTTAATCGATATTTATTTCCCAGTTTTGTAGGTTGGAGAAAACTAATGTTTAGGAAGATCTAATTTTTACACGTCGGGATACAATTTTTTTAATTTATGCATGTGAATAAAAAGGTTTTGCTCATGAGTTAACTACTTTTTCCCATCCAAATAATAGCTTAATGACACTTTCCTACCCACAAACTTTTAAAATACTATTTTACTATCTAAATTTATATTTCGATGACGAACAGAGAACAAACTCGGTCCATACTATCTGGGCTTTTGAAGAGGGGAGGTCAATGAGTCTTTTGGTAATAAAAAGTTGGACTTTGGTGATTGGGATTTATCAGAATTTGACTTGGGAGGGGTGGTTGTGCAAACCCTAATCACTTGATTGCTGACAATTGGTGGAGTTGACGGGAGTAGGGTTTAAGGGATTTTGGTGAGTGATGATCGGAGAAGTGAATGGTGGTGGTTTGAGATTGCAACGATGTTGAAATAAAAAAGGGAATATAAATTTAGGAGATAAAGTAGTATTTTAAAAGTTTATGGGTAGAAAAATATCATTAAGCAATTATTTGAGCGGGAAAAAGTAGTATACTATTTGCTTATTGTTATCCCCGAGGTCCATTGACTAACCTTTTACACCAGGTCCAGAGGAACAAACCTACTAAGAATGATCCTTTTAAGTACAAGCTAAAACTGTTCTTCTTCTATCGGACTGAACTTCTCATCTGTGCATAATGAGAGTTATGCAGCAGAATGAGCTTAAAAATTTTTACACCGTCTCCTCCCTTTGAGGTCTTCTTCCTCTCTCTCAAAACTACAGCATCTAAGACCGGCCATATAAGTCCTCTAGGCGAGCATATTAGTGACCTTCATGGTTTTAGACAAATTGACAGAATGACTGCTTCTTGTTGTGGCATTAGAAAGTGAGGCTTCTGATCCCCTCCGAACTGAAGAATTTGCCACAAGGGATTGAAATGGCACCCTTTCTGCTCTTTTCTTCATTATCGTCCTCTCCTGTTCAAAGTTCACTAGATTTCTGCTCTTGGAGAACTTTTGGTGTCTGGTTCTCTTTGTCTGAAGAAAAGTGCAAGTCTTCTTGTGGCTGGATATTGGGGCTAATAGTAACCTTTGAGGAGGATTTTCTGTATGACCTGGAAGGCTTAATTTCTTCCAGCTTACCCTTCCTTTTCAAGGACTTTAGTAGAAGAGTATCTGAGGAGAAATTCTCCTTGTTTGGAGTAAAGATTTCTTCTTCCTTCTCTTCAAAACCAGAGAAAAGTATCTTTGAAATTGATTTGTTTTCAATATCCTCCTGTATCTGCAGATCTACATCAGCCTTACTGTGACTTCTTGCTGTCTTTCCTCTGCTTCTACCAGTTTGAATCTGTAGAACACTCGCTGGTTTACCTCTTCTTGACCAAATGCTATGTGAGCTAAGCTTTCCATCTGATCTCAGTGGAGAAACTTCAGAGTTTTCTTGGTCTTCAACTCCTTTTGTATAAAACAGAGATTGTGGAGTCTGGCTATTTTTGTTATCCGTAATCTCCGGGAGTACTTCCCCAACGGGCAAAGACGAGTTCACAGACTCTTCAAGAACAGAAGAACAAAAGCTTGGTATTTCCTTCTGTTCAAGGCCTTCCCTTGGGCTGTGGTTTCCAGCTTCAGACAATTCAGCTTCTGGGAGGCCTTCTTCATTAGAGCAACCAGAGTTTAAAGCCAGTAGCAAATTCAAGTTTTTGTCCATCGAACGTTTCTCTTGCAATTCCGCAATAATTTATTGAGTTTATTGTCTGTTGAATTCCCACAATAATTTGCGAGATTCTAAACTGTTTTCTGATTGATTCTTCATTTTCTTCTCCTATTTCTTCGTTTCCTTTCTTATTTCAAAATCCACATCAACCACATTATTACTATTATTACCATTTAGCAGAGTATTATATTATACATGAAAAGAATGATCTACTACATAGGAGTGAATCTAGAGCGTGAACAAGTTATCCACACAAAAAATCTCAAAATAATAAAATTTAACACATGGAATTCTAAAAAAGCCCTTAAATATCCCAAAAAGAAATTTTAATACATTAATTTCTTAATCTCAGCGCTTTCTAATATCAAATCTTAAACCCCTGTCCTTCCAAAATAGATCTGGCACTTTGATGGAGTAAGAGTGAAATAATATAACGCATGTCATTAACAACTTCCTATGGATTAGCGGCAGGAAACCAAATCTATTTGAATCGGCACAAAAGACCAAAAACAAACAAGACCATTTAAAGGAGTTTGAAAGGATTGTTCTCAATTACCTCAAAAGGCAAAATTGGCTGAAAAGGTGACAATTTCCTCAAATTTTGTCGAATAAATGAGTCACCACTCAAACCTTGCTGGCCCTGATTCACCGGTTGTTCTAATGGCATGGTGGAAGCCATAGCAATGACCCTTCTCTCGTTTCCTTCAAACGAGAAAAAGTGTCTGTTTGGTACCACAAATTGGTGAAAATTGGTGTTGCACTTCAGTGAACGAAGAGATGAGTTTGCACTTGCTTTGTATGTGGTTTAATGGCATAGTGGAAGCAGGGGTGGACCCAGCCCCTTGGAGGGTAGGCCCTACCCTCACATTTTTAAAAAAAAAAAAAATGTTTATATAGGCCCATAAAAAAATTCTATTAATATATATATCTCTAGGCCTATCTTCACGTGTGTGTGTATATATATATATATCCAGATTCATAAAAAAGTTGCTATTAACATATATATTTTATGCCTACATCACATTAAAAGTTTAAAACTCTCTCCACTCTTTTCTACATCCATCTGTTTTTTATGATTTTATCCCTAAAATTCTTTATTCTCTCATTCTCTCTTTCACTTTCTCTATGTTATTCATTCTTAAAACTTTTGAAGACTGAAATTGTTGAAGCTTTTACTCATCAAGGTGCCACAATCAGCTTCGTTTTCTGTTTTTTCAATTTTAGGTATGTGCATTGCTCATTTCATTATAGTTTATTTTAGGGTTGAATCATGCTTATTTTTTGGAGGGTTTTTATTCTAATTTGATGGAAAAAGGCATGGATCTTGTGAGTTTGTTTTGTGTTTAAAAATGTTCATGCTTTCCCAAATTAAACCTTAACTATATTTTACTGAACGTTATTCTTCACCCACCATTTTCCTACATTTCAAACGTCACCGTTTAGCTGCTCAAAATTATTAAAGAAGTTTGAATTATTATCTATGTTTATACTAAAAAAAATTCCCCTTTTTTTATTAATTCATATTAAAAGTCAAGACAACGTTGACTTAATTTAAGTTTTGGTTGACTTTAGCTTAGGTTAGGCCTGATCAAAGTCATGAAAATTTATATTATAATCTTTGAAAGTAAAAAAAATAAAAATTAAAAAAAAATTAAAAGATAAAAAGATAAAAAAAGAGGAGAAATAAGAAATTTGTGTAGAACATTTTTGGTGGATTGTGATTATTGTAAACTCTTTTAATTATATTAGATTTAAGTAGATCGTTAGATTTCCCTGGTCTTTTACTCTCTTTAATTGAAGAGGTTTTTCCACATAAAAATTTTCTTGTGTTTCCTCGTGAATTGAATGTTATTTTCAACATAATTTGCTCAAGGTTATGCTTCTCATAGATTTATTCAAGTGGTAAAGTATTATGTTGTTACATTATTTTCTTTCAGATAATTTATATTATATTATATTATTTTCTTTGTTTAAGGTTTAATGATTTTTTTTTTTAATTTCTCACTAGTTGTTTGACAAACAATGGCGAAGCCACAGAAGCCCCCTGGGCAAAAATCCTAGGTCCGCCACTGAGTGGAAGCCATAGCAAAAGTTTGCAGGGAGGAAATGGAGAAGGAATTGCATACACCTGAAGGGTCAGCAAAATTTGTAGTGGAAGCCACTGAAATGAATTGCATACAATGCAGATATTCATGGGTGTGATTGACACCTCATCTCCTTGTTCACTGAAGTGCAACACCAATTTTCACCGTTTCGTAGTACCAAACAGACACTTTTTCTCGTTTGAAGGTAACAAGAGAAGGGTCATTGCTATGGCTTCCACTATGCCATTAGACCAACAGGTGAATCAGGGTCAGCAAGGTTTAACAGAAGTTTGTAGAGAGGAATTGGAGAAGGAGGTGGTGCCTTTGTGAATCTCTTATATGAAATGGCATATTGATGGGTTATTTTTTTTTTAAATAATTTGATTGGTTTTTTTTTTATATTTTTTTAACACATGTTGTGTGCTTGAATAAAATGTATTTTAGTTGACTTATTTTTTGCTTTTGTCTTTTGTCTTTGGTAGCATATACAATACATAATCACTTATTTACCCTTATTTCATGGAATTAATTTTTTTAGTCCCTGTGGTTTCAGTCTACATTTAAAGGCAATTGTTGCAAATACTGAAGTTCTGGTTCTTATCGTTTCAAAATACTACTATTAGTCCTCTGACTCCATAAAAGATTAATTCACAAGTTAATGATTGTTTACCACCCAAACAAAAGCTTAATGACATTGTCGCACCCTCTGACTTTTAAAATACTACTTTAGTACCCAAAACATAATTTTCTTAGTAATTTTCATTGTGGGGAAGGACAAGATGGTCAAAAGTCTTTTATAAGTGAGGGCAGAATGGTCAACAAATATTTTGCATCTGAAATCAAAAATTAAAATTCCAAAAGATAGCAAACGACGGAGGGCAACAATTCATGACCGATGAACAATGAGTAATTAAGTACTGGGGTTTGAGGGCTTTTGAAGATAGAAGATCAGAGGTTGAAAGTGTAGTGAAAGATTGGATTTTGGCCACTGGAATCAAGCAAAATCGATGCAAAAACAGTGAAACCCTAGGTGGTGGAGAGTGAAGAACGACGTGCAATTGGCGTTGAGAAGGTTTGGGGCTTTGCAAATGGGGGGCCAGTGAGTTGATTGGTGTCTCAAACGGGATTCCCAACGCCAAATCGGCCGAAAAAGGAAAGAATCATGCAAACCAACCGCGTGCTTTTCCAGTCAATTCCATTATCGAAAATCATCCTTGTCACTACCAATTGACTCCCTAGATCTTCCTCTCTAAAAGCCCCAATATTCTCGATCTTGTTTGCTCACCAATTGCCGGCGATTGAAGCTTCCCCACCCTAGGGTTTTTTGTGTTTTGATTGATTAATTGAGTTTGATTCATTCAATTTTTGTGTTTGTTGGGTTGAAAGATGATTGAGGAATGTTTATTTGCAGTATTTGTGGTTTGTTTGTTGATTTTCTAGTCATTGGCACTCCCCAATGCTAACAGCAATTGCTAACAATAAAAGAAACTAAGAAGAGAAGAAAAAGAGGGGATTTTTCTTCTTCGTAAATCACTATATTTTCCACCCAAACCAGAAATAAACATAATAGAGGTATTTTAAAAATCTGAGGGTAAGAAAGTGTCATTAAACTTTTTATGCGTGAGAAAAAGTCGTTAACTCATTAATTCACTATTAAATTTATATTTAAATGACAAAAAAACCCTCTTTTAAATTTATTATAATATTATTAAACATATATGTATACACACACACTAACGCATTACACTTTTGAAAATTAAAATTATATAAATGTGATGAATTTGTAGTATATAATGTGTTTACTTAATTTGAATTTTTAGTGTGTAAAATGTTTATTTAATTTAGTGTTGTTTGTGTAAATAATTTTTCTTTTTTTTTTTTAAAAAGGGCATTTGTATCATAAATTTAATAATCAATTAACATTTTATTAAGTTAAAGGACTAAGACAGTATTATTTTGAAAAGAAAGAGACCAAAACTCTAGTATTTGAAACTGTTGTCCTTAAAAATATTAATTGAAACCATAGGGAGTACAAAGGAATTAACTCCTATTTCATGCAATAACTACTTATTGAGTTATTGTTAATGTCTATTTTTAAAGCATTTGAATTTAATTAGTTTATTATTAAATTTCGTTCATTTAGAAGAGTTAAGTGTCGCTTTTCAAACATAGTCGGTCTTAATAATTTAAACCAGTATTCACACTCTTAAATGCAAAATAAACACAATTTAAACCCCGATTTCTTCACACTTGTTTCTTTTAACTCCATTAAAAACACAAAATCTTGAAATGCTACAAAAATTAGCTGTGTTACTGTAAACTTTTCTAGTTGAGAGTTTATTACTTTTTTTTCTTTTTCTCTTTTGAAAGCCTTGGGTCTCCACATACCCGAAGGTATGAGACTAATCCCGACGTCAGGGCTCTGGTAAGTACTCGTGGCCTGCCGGCTTGGCCACAAGAGTTTATTACTTTAAAACTGTATTCATCTTGTTTTTTATTATGGTGGCCTAGGCCTCTTAGCACTACCAACGTTTATTAGTAATTTTGACGATTTTAATTAAGTTTATGAAATGCATCAATAAAATTAATAGATTTTATTATTAGTAGTATTTGTTTTATTAAATTAAGGATTTCTAAAACAATATATTATATTAATTATAATAATTGTACACTATAATTATATAACTAATCACACTATAAATTACCCAAAATCACCCAGAAGCTAACCATGGGAGAACACATCAAAGAACTTAATGACAGCCATTTAAGCTACTGAATCTCCTATTGATATTACATCATTCTTCATAAATAATAGCCAAAGCCATTACAAAATGTAGACATCCTCAGAAAAACCATCTTCAATACACACCATGTACCTTCATAACCATGACAAATATTTTTGAAGAAAGAGATGAAGCAAAATGCTGGTTCCAGGTTTTGAGTTGCTTTTTGCTCTTTTATAGTGCAAAGACGATAAAAAATGACCTTTGTCAATCTAAGGGTAAGAAAGCAAGGGTCATGCCAATTATTTTATTATTCAGATTAACCGCTAATTCAGCATTAAAATTAGAAACCTTGGATTTGATTGTGGACTTAAAAAACTACCTATAAACTCATTTCATCCAATCATGGTTGTTAGAATCCTACGATACGCGATACATATCCTATGATACGAATCAGAGAGTGTATCATAAACTTTTTGATATATTGATATGTATTCTACGATACGATACGTATCTGTTTGTATCCTTAAAAATATTGATACAAATCGATACGACTTTATTAATTTAGGCCAAAGGTCCAAAAAATTTTTCAAGTGAAATTTGGTTCACCCAACCTGGTTCACTAAAACCTGCTCAAATTTACCAATTTTGGATGGAGAAAGTGAAAAGGAATATATGTTGTCCATTTTGCATGATAATAATAACACAAGTGAAGTTATAGATATTGATATTGATCTTGAAAATGATATGAATGATTGAGAGGAAATGATATAGATTCTTAATTTTGTGATTAATTTTGATTATGTAATAGCATAATTTAAAGCCAATAATACCACAAAATTTGTTAATTAATCATGGGGATGATATTAATTTTTAGAGAATTTTTATTATTTTATTTATTTTTTTGAAAAAGGTGTATCCTGCGATACGTTACGATACGCGATATACGATTCGAATAATTAGGTTTTCGTACACGATACGATACACGATTTGACAACCATGCACCCAATAAATTCCGTAAAATGCTTGCAACCTTTATATTATCGTGACGGTTGGCATAAAGTTAATCATGGTTGTTAGTATCATACTGTACGCGATACATATCCTATGATACGATTCAATACGGGTCGTCAACTATACGTATCAGAGAGTGTATCTTAAACTTTTCGATATGTTGATATGTATTCTACGATATGATATGTATCCGTTTGTATCCTTGAAAATATCGATACAAATCGATACGACTTTATTAATTTGGGCCAAAAGTCCAAAAAAAATTCAGGTCAAATTCGGGTCACCCAACTCGGTTCACTAAAACCTGTCCAAATTTATCAATTTTGCATAGAAAAAGTGAAAAGGAAGATGTGTTGTCCATTTTGCATGGTAATAATAACACAAGTGAAGTTATAGATATTGACATTGATCTTGAAAATAATATGAATGGTTGAGAGGAAATGATATATATTCTTAATTTTGTGATTAATTTTGATTATGTAATACCATAATTTAAAGCCGATAATACCTCAAAATTTGTTAATTAATCATGAGAATGATATTAATTTTTAGAAAAATTTTATTATTATTATTATTATTTTAAAAAAAAACATATTCTGCGATATGATACGATACAATACGCGATACATGATTTGAAAAATTAGATTTTTGATCCACAATTTGACAACCATGGAGTTAACTGATATCTATTCCCCAATTTTGTAGGTTGGAGAAAACTAATGTTTAGGAAGATCTAATTTTTACAAGTTTTGACTTTTGATACAATTTTTTAATTTATGCATGTGGATAAAAAAGGTTTGCTTATTGTTATCACCGATGTCCATTAAATATCCTTAGTCATAAAAATAGCAGAACAAATTTGGAGTGGCAAGAGATGTTTAGAATACGGGGCAATGCACTCATTAGCAATTACAAAGTTCCAAGCACCAGTTTGTCCAGAGGAACAATCCTACTGAAGCATGATCCTTTTAAGTACAAGCTAAAACTGTTCTTCTTCTATCGAACTGAACTTCTCATCTGTGCATAATGAGAGTTATGCAGCAGAATGAGCTTCAAACCTTTTGCACCATCTCCTCCCTTTGAGGTCTTCTTCAAAGGGCCACGGCTGTACCTCTCTTTCAAAACTACGTCATCTAAGACCGACCATGTAAGTCCTCTAGGCGAGCTGTCAGCCCACAAGAACCTCTCGGAGAAGGGGTTCACTAGACTCTCACGGAATTCCTCAGCTGTTTCACAGATCAAACCCTGAAACAAACAGATTAACGAACTTTATATCTCACACTGCTTCTATTTAAACTCTGAAAGCCCTCAAAAGACTGAAACATAACAACATTAGAGACAGTTATTTCAAAAGAAATAGAGTTACCTCTGCAATGGCTTTGATCTTCAGAGTGACATCATTGCTGAGCAGGACGAGTTGTCTATCATTTTTCATTTTCCTGAAGAGAAGAGCACAATCAAGGATATGGTCTTCTGCTGCTGGTGAAACAATTTCTGTAAAACTTGTAGTAGCTGCAGAAAATACCCCCCAGCGTTTAGTTCCACAAGGAAAACTCCCACTACTCCCTTCACTGAATAGAGACCTAGGAGAAGCAGGAGGGGTTGGTGCAACTGGCCTTCCCTCCTCCACTGAGTTTTGAATGTGAATCCACCACTTCGTTTTCACCATACACTCTTCAATCCATTCCAACACTGAGGAAACTTCAGTTGTTCTTCTGAATAGACTACCACGGCGTTTCAAACAATCCAGCTCCCTTATGACTGTAGCATTAAAAGACAATAATCCTTTTTTCAGGAAAAATAAATAACTCGGCAGTAAACTAAGTTGATAAAATTAAATGTCAGAAAATATAATATCAAATGAGGAAACCATTTATAATTTGATATCTTACCCATTCTTGGAATGATCAATTGAGTCCCCTTGAGACCTTGTAATAGCTGTAATGATCTCCTTGACTCCTTGTCTAGAAGAGTAGTGGCATCCACTACCATGGCCCAGCTTCTCCTTCTCTCTCCAATGGACGAGGAATTAGTGACCTTCATGGTTTGAGACAAATTGACAGAATGACTGCTTCTTGTTGTGGCATTAGAAAGTGAGGCTTCTGATCCCCTCCGACCTGAAAAGTTTGCCACAAGGGATTGAAATGGCACCCTTTCTGCTCTTTTCTTCATTATCGCCCTCTCATCTTTCAAGTTCACTTGATTACTAGGAGCATGTCCTGCTAATTTCTGCTCTTGGAGAACTTTTGGTGTCTGGTTCTCTTTGTCTGAAGAAATCAAGTCTTCTTCTGGCTGGATATTGGGGCTAATAGTAACCTTTGAGGAGGATTTTCTGTATGACCTGGAAGGCTTAATTTTTTCCAGCTTACCCTTCTTTTCAAGGACTTTAGTGGAAGAGTATTGGGGAGAAATCTCCTTGTTTGGAGTAAAGATTTCTTCCCTCCTCTTCAAAACAGCAAAAGTATCTTTGAAATTGATTGTTTTCAATATCCTCCTGTATCTGCAGTTCTACATCAGCTTACTGTGACTTCTTGTGTCTTTCCTCGCTTCTACCAGTTTGAATCTGTAGAACACTCGCTGGTTTACCTCTTCTTGACCAAAGCTATGTGAGCTAAGCTTTCTATCTGATCTCAGTGGAGAAACTTAGAGTTTTCTTGGTCTTCAACTCCTTTTGTATAAAACAGAGATGTGGAGGGCTATTTTTGTTATCCGTAATCTCCGTGAGTACTTCCCCAACAGGCAAAGACGAGTTCAAAGACTCTTCAAAACGAAAGAACAAAAGCTTGGTATTTCCTTCTGTTCAAGGCTGCCCTGGGCTGTGGTTTCCAGCTTCAGACAATTAGCTTCTGGAAAGCCTTCTTCATTAGAGCAACAGAGTTTAAACCGATAGCAAATTCAAGTTTTTGTCCATCGAAGGCTTCTCTTGCTTTCTCCTCAGATGGTTGCATAACGACGGACAGCAGGGGTTCATTTTCTCTGTGGACCTGTTCAGTATTGATCTCTGATCAACTCCCCCTAAAACCGAGATGAATTCATACACTCTTTCATAGAGAACCAGCCCAAACTTCTAAATTATTCTTCATTACATTGTCTTCTTGCAATGGACTGGTTTTCCGTTTTGCCAGAGTAAACCTGGAATTTTTCCCTAATCTTAAGGAACTCTCTAAATTTTCAGTTTCTGGCATAAATTCTGTTATAGAACCATGACAGGGATTTTACTCTTTATCAATTTGCTGCTCTTCAGGCACTGACATATTACCCCCAGAGGACAAGCCAAGTCTATTGGTACAATCCCAGAAAATGGAATCTCTGCTCCGGAAGAACTCTGATCTCTATCACAAAACAAGGAAAAAATCCCCTCCAAAAACAATCCAGAGATGACTTGGTTTATCATGAACTAAAATGAAATCTCATCCTGTACAAGGAAAGAAGAATATAAGTCACAAATTTTGGACAAACACTCAAATTTATTTTCTAGTCATCTTCTTAGTTCTTCAACCAAAATTCTCACCTGACAAATTCTTCTTCATTTTCTTCCACCACCAATGACTTTTTCTTTTCAAGTTGTTCCAATTTTCAGTTGAAAAAGAATCAAACCCTATGCCAAGTAAAAACAGAAAAAACAGAAGATATCAAGAACATTTCAAAGCACTTTAATCTAACATTGAACATGCAATCATATCTTCGCACCTGGCATGTTTGTTCTTCTTTTGGTTCCACACCAATGAACCACTCAATTCACTCTTTCCAATCTGAAATGGCTCAGATTTTCAACCTAGACAGTCCGAAAACAAAAAGAAGAACAATTTAAAAAACACCCAAAATAAGCTTTTCACCTAAAATTATCCACCCAACATGTTATTTATTACAAAAGAAAAGTTTACTCTCAATTCATATCCAGCAGAAAAAAGTCAGGGCATTTAATGAAAGAAAAAAAACAAATGGGTATTCATCATTTTCACTGTTAACCCAAACTCAATTCTTCTTTTGGTTCCACTACCAATGAACTCTCAATTCACTTTTTCACCAAGACAGAGTGAAAACTAGAACAACTTAACAAAGACCTTCAACTACTTTATTCATCACAATTAACACTCAACAAGTTCTTCTTCATTCCTTCCAGTACCATTCTATATTTGTTACAAAAGAAAAATTTACTTTGAATTCATAATCTAAGCTAAAAGACATCAAGAAAATTTAATTAAAAACAAATGCGCATCATCATTTTCACTAGTAAGCCGTAAACTCACCTGATGCGTTTCACTTGATTTTTCTTCTTTCTCTTCTGCGACGGGCACATCCAAGGGTGATACAAACGGTTTATCCATATCGTATGCGTGGCTCAAAGGTATCCAATGCAGCCTATAGATCCTAGTTGACCCACCAATCTTTATAGTATCTCCCTCATTCAGTCCACAGGAACACAAGATTCAATCTTTCTTTCTGATACCCACGTCCCGTGTACTGAATCCATCAAGTACCAAAAACCCTCCAAATAAAACACAAACGCATGAAAATTAAATGAAGATATCACCACCTAAAATCAAGGATTTTATATTAAACCAGACGATAAATCGATGACAGAGAGGTTCTGTGAAGAGGGTTTAGAGTGAATCTGGAGGTGAAATCTACTGATACTAGGGTGAGTCAACATGATGTGGCAATCTGGATGTCGACCAACCATCAAGATTTCCTCCTCCTCCTCTTCATCGTCTTGAACTGAGTTTTCTTCATTTTCGACGGCCGTGATGGAGGGTGATGGTGGTGGTGGTTTGTTGATGACGAAGATGTTCTTGAGAATGGCACCGTTCTTTATTACTGTAAAGACTGGGATTTTCCTCGCTTCTGGTTTGTTTTCAGCCATTTTAGGACTGAGATTTAGATCTTTCTTCAACTGTTAGAAGGAAAAAAAGTGGAAAATGGTTAGGGTTTTGTAATTGTGTGTAAGATAATTTGGTTTATATAGTTTGGAGAGTGAGTGTTAAATTGGGGGGATTTTCGTTTTCATTTTGAATATTTGAAAAGGTGACCGTTGCAATTCTTGTTATAACGGCTTATTTTATTATTATTATTTGTTTGATGCGGGAAGCATACTAATACTTCGTTCCCCTGATTCCCAGAGATATTTTGTAATCCCTGATTCCCACTTGTTTTATTTAAAAAAAATTATTATATCAATACAATTTATTTAAGGAAATAAAAATTATATATAGTATAAATTGATGTGACATAACATAATAATGATCATATTAAGTTTTATTATATCCATTAGATTGATGAATTGGATTATGTTATTTTTTCTATCAATAATTACCATTTCAATTTCGTAAATGTAATAATTTATATTAAAAAAAAAAGTACATACATATATTCACAATTTTAAGGTTAAACATTTACTAAATCTCTGAAAAAAAAAAGAATTAAAAAAGAAAATTGCTCTTTAACTTATAACCTTGGTGTTGGACACAAAGAGATTAAACTTAAAAATTTTGATGAAACGAAGAGAAAATATAGTATTAATATAATGACCATCTTTATTTATAGTATCTTGAATGCTCGGTTAATCTCACATGTTAACAAATAAAACAATTTCATGAGTGAGAAGATCAAATTGTTATCAATCCAAAAGCACACATCTCCCATCCACGAATGAAACAGATTATATGGTGTTACAATGCTGTGTAATATCAACTATTGATTTTATTTCATATTTTGACATTACAAAATTCTATTGAACAACCATCAGACTGCTTATCATTGCTCTACTCACTCTGAAAGATAAATCATGACTCGAGTAGTGCAATATGCTATGTCTAGTAATTTATACAAGTAAAATTCACAATTAGATCTATGAACTCATCTTATGCCATTTTCTCCCCATACCTCTTCAATATATCTGCTAAATCAACCAACCCCACCTCCCTTAGTTTCTTCTCCACTTCCTCAAACATAGCCACACCTTCCTCATTAGAATAATAATGCAAAAATTTATTGAAGTCAAATCTAGGTACCTCAACTCCTCTGTTCATCACTCTCTCCACATACTTGGTAGCTTCTAATGACTTCCCTGCTTTCACTGAACCTCCAACAAAAATGGTGTCAAAATTCACCTATGGATCTACTCCTTTCCTCCCTCTCTTCCCCAAATGCCCCTGCAATAACATTATATAGGTATGCATTGTAGGCTCACACCCTCTCTTTATCATCTCTCTAAACACTTGTGTTGCTTCACTTCCCCTCCTCAACTTCAAAAGCCCCTTTATCAATCCATGATACACACTAATATCTGATTTTTCAACAGCTCCAACAACTTTATAAGCCTCTCTAACTTTGCCCCTTGCTAAAAGCCCATAAATTACATATGACAATGTTAAATTATCAGCTTCAATCCCTCTCTTGAGCATTTCCTCAAACATCACATAAGCTTGAGAAATTTTTCCTCTTTTGCACATCCAATTGATCACAAGTCTATAAGTTGAGAGCCCCAACTCATCCATTCTCTTGACTCTCATCATCTGAAAAACCTTCATGGCCTCCTCATATTTATTAATCTTGAAAAAAGTTTCTATCATTTTGTCAACCACATCAACACTTGAAATAAACCCTTCATCAACCATCAAGTTCCAAATCTTGGAAGCCTCAATCAAGTCACCCACATCACAAAACCCTTTAATCAACCACCCATAAGTAATCCCATTTGGCTTAATCCATTCATTCAACTTCAAAACCAAATACTTGGCCTCAACAACAAGTTTACTTGAACACAAAATCTCCACCACCTTATTTAACCTCTCCAAACTATAATCACACCCACAATCATTCATTATATGGAAAAAGTTCACACACTTTTTCAACTCCCTAACCTCAGCCAAAGTCTTTAATGCAATCTTAAAAGTCTTATCATTTACTAGACGACGCTGTCCCATCTCTTGCAAAACCTCCCAAAACAGATCAATATTTCTTGATTTACCTATTATGTCCACCATCTTGTTGAAGGTGATTGAATTGTGGGTAAAATGTGGGTCTGCCTTTTGAGTGTATTGAAAGAAGAGGTAAATGGGGTGCCAAGAAAGTTGGAAGCTATTGCAGACTTGGAGGAAGAATTCGTGAGTAAGGTTGAAGTTGCAGGTGGAGAGGCTTGAGTGGAGGCGTGACTCAGGTGAGTTTTGTTGTTGGTAAAGGACAGTGCAGACTCGAAGGAGGTGGGCAGGATTGACTGGGGAAGTGGTGGTGGAGTTGGAGAGGTGAGGATGATTTGACTTTGTGGTGGTTAAGAGGCGGATGTGGAACTTTTGATATTGATGAAAGGCTGTCAATCGTTTAGCAAAATTCAAGTGTCTAATCAGCATTTTGATTTTTCAGAGAGAGAGAGAGCAAAGATCTGACATAAACATATCTAGTCTTGCAAGCATAGAGTCTTAAGTCGTAGCCAACCTGAATTTATGGAAACCTAAACTAACTGCATTTATATTTACAGCTGAAATGAATCTGAGTGAACTGAATGTTCATTCCAAAACAAAGTAAGTTAGGCTTGGTCCCATATTCTTCTTCTCTCTCATTCATCTGTAGTCTCTCACTATTCAACCTTTTCATCTGAAAATAAATAAATACTTGAGAAAAGAAGCATCACAGTTTCTCAGTGACTAAACAAAAGCCTGCAACTGAGAAGTTCAGATACAACGTTCCCTTAGGAAATAGGGTAAAAAGAAAAAGGAGAAACAAAGCCACATTTCAATGCTGTTGATAACCTTGTCATGCGTTTGAAGCTAAAACAAAATTGAAAGCGGGTGATTAGATAACTAGCAGTGTAATCACAAAAATAACGTTAATAGGATAAATTTCACAGGGCCAAGCACAATGAAAACAGCCATTCACACCTCCTACAAGATTAACAAACAATAAACAAAAATCTCAGAAAGCCCCAATGAACACACATTGCTAAAAGGAATTTCGACAAGAAGTACAATTGAGGGGCCAAATTTTCCCATAAGGTTCAAGTAAAAAACAGAATTCATCTATAAGGGAAATCCCCATGAGTGACAAACTCCTCAAAGTGGCTAACAAAATTTTCTTTCTTTATTTTGTTAATTTCATAGAGAACTTTTATCAAACACTTAGTGAGCTGCAGCTTTTGACATATAAAAAACAAATATAGATAACAAAATCAGAATATCTACCCAATTCTAAACAGAAGATTGTAACCAACTTTATATATATAAAGTTGGTTACAATCTTCTGTTTAGAATTGGGTAGATATTCTGATTTTGTTATCTATATTTGTTTTTTGTATGTCTAAAGCTAAAGCTATATATGTAAAGTGAAGGGAAAATAAGGAGCAAAACAGTAAATAAAAAGACTTAGAAACCGAGATAGTGATCTTTGAGAGATATAAAGTTAAACACTATGAACCCAGAAACGAGAAAATCTAATCTCAGTAAAGCAGTATGAACCCAGAATATGATATTGAGTTTAAAAACTGAGCAATTATAGAATGATTAGGAGTTAAACCGTCAACACAATGAAGAGTAGCTAAAACTAATATATCCAGCATCATGGAAACATAAATTCCATCCTCATGACAACATAAACCCAGAAAAACAAATGTCCTACAAATAAAAATAACTTGAGAAAACAGTACATAAATGCTCCAATAAATTGGAACCTGAGGTCGGGTCTCCTTCTCTTTGATTGCATTTCTGACATGCTTCTCTACTTTCAAGTTTAACGTACAGGGTTTATAGTAGTGAACTTCATGTTCATGTGATATTCTTTATATACCCCTTTCAGTTACATTACGTGTTAGTGAATTTTATAGTTTTTACGTGATTGATATGTTGATGTTGTTTGCATTATTTTTTTAATTAATTAAATATAAAATGGATTAATAAACTATATATAAATCAATTGATAGTTAGACCTTTTTCATAACCTTTCTTACATAAAATTAAAAATAAATTGATTTAAATTGATTACGGGTATTTATGTCTTTTCATAAAACACTCTAATAAAACTGTTAAGTACAGTGAATAAGTTGTTTTACTTGCGATCATGATGCATGAAGCTATAAAGAATAATACTATACCAACAACTTTCTCTCACAACTCTCACAACTCTGACGTGGCAGCTTGCAATTAGTCAGTTCACAACGAATCTCACATGGGTCTTGCATGAGTCTCACTAATTAATTATAAACTAACCAATTGTAAGCTGCCACGTCGAAGTTATAAGAGAAAGTTTGTTAGAGAGAGTTGTTGATGTAGTATTACTCAGTTATTAAGCACATTCCAAGACAACACATCTTCTTTATGTAACTCATTCTCCTATTGAGTAGCTCATCCCTCACACACCAACAATTGAATAAACAATCAAAAGAATACCAAGCACCAATCAACCAATCCTTCCTTCAATAGTTACTCAACATGCCTAAAAGCCAACAAAAAACTTCAATCGTCATCACTAAAAATATAACATAATTTGCAACTGCTGATAAAACTGAGGAATGCTATAAGAACCTCAAAGCTACACTTCTCTAGTGCCACCATAACATCCAATCTCAATTTCATAGCCACACCACCCAAGGATATCTTCATTTCTTTCAAATTTTTTAACCTAAACTACACTGTATAAAACACTGCTCACAATTACAATACCGCAGAAACCTCTCATGCGGAGAAAAAGGAGGAACTTAAATTGCGTGCACATTAGTAGCTAGAAACATCATTATCATATGATTCAAAGGCGAGAAGTCCTGCCATTTTAGCTCATCATCTTTCTATATAAAAGGAATACACAAGGACAACACTGTATGCTGAGAATGTACAAGTCGATGGCAGCAAATCCTGATTGGCTGCTGCAGTTTCAACAACAACATCTGATCTAGTAGAAGTTATGTTGACCTGAGAGAGTGGTTTCTTGTTCCTTTATGCATTCAGACCTTTGCCAACATTTATGGTCCTTATCAACATCACCAACCTGCAGGATGTATAAAAGAAAACTAAATGTGTTGATCCTTGATTTTGACACCAACGACTCATACATGCAAAATGCTAAGCGAGCTTAGAAGTTACACGTGATATGGAAATGTATAGCAAGAGAGTAAATAAAAGATGGTTTTAAAGTGGTTCGGATTCTCAAAAGCGATTCCTACGTCCAATCTAGAGAGAATATATATATATATAATCAAATATATAATATATATATATATATATATATATATAGATATATCATATATATATATATATATATTATATAGAGAGCTGAGAGAGAGAGAGAGAGAGAGAGAGAGAGAGTGTGCCAATCCCGTAAATGAGAGAGGAGCCCTCTATTTATAGTGGGAGGATTCAAGGTAATAATCATGAGTCTGTAGTCCGACAGGTGAGGTACAATTCCTAATTCGCTTCTCATTGGTTGTATGCACGAGAGATATCCTTAAATTGCATAGGGCTTGGGTAGGTGGACGATTCTTAGCCACTCGCAAGCTTGACATTCACCTGCTGCACTTATGAGAACCATACCTTTTCCATCATTGCGAGATGTGGCAACGTCTAGATGACAAAAATCCTCCCTGAATTCTGATTGGCTCCTGCTGATGAGAGTCCATGTCAGCCCTGACTTTTTAGGCATAACAGAAGCCTCCAGTTTTTAAGGTTTAAGGATTGAACCTTGAGAACTTTATGATTATGCCATGACTTGACTTGTCCCGAATGACATTTGGTCGAGCTGATCGAGCTGCAAGGAGGTCGCAATATATACCTTTAAGAATGGCACAAGCGACCTGAGGTGGCATTCTCCCACAGGTTCAATGACCTAGGTCAGACTTTACTCAGTGCCATACCGACATGCTTTGAATCTCATCCGCAGCTTGCGACCTGAGAATACTTACACATTTTTATTGAAAGCAAGGAATCACATCGTCTTGAAACCGATACATGACAAATAGTTTTTTACTCGAATGACCTCTTCAGATGTTATCCGTTGCGCTTAACAGCTAGTCTGGTCAATAAAATAATCTTTATTCTGACAAATGTGTCCATTGCGCAATAAGTACCAGCCATGCGCATTAAATGCAAGCCATGCTGAAACGACATTCTCTTTCAGAACACTAAATGAGGATGAGGGCGCATTTAATATGGTGGAGATAACTGCGCTGATGCTTGGTTGCTCTAATGGAGGGAAGCATTGATTGGCACTCACAAAGCATGGCAATTACTTCTTCTCGCGGATTAATGACACGTGGTCGCAATCAATGGTGAGAAACGTATCCCGCCCAAGTGTCACTTGCCTAGGGAAGCCAGTTGTCATTTTCCCCCTATAAAACCCTGGGCCCGCTTCAAGTTTTGTCACATAACTCATATTTTCAGAGAAAAAGCAAAACTCTCATGAAATCAGTCCGCCTTTCTTCTAGTTGATGCGCACTCTTCGTTACGATAGGAAGTTCATTCCCCGCAGCCAAGAGATAAAGAGGATTTCTCCTTCGTTTTCTTTTATTATTTTGCTGATTGCTTGACTTTTGTGATAATGGTGGGTATGAACTGTTTGGTAAGCTTTTACAGTGCGTATTTCCAGACAGTGTGAGAAGAGGGCTTTTTCTTTCAAAAAGAGTGAGAACTTAGGGCACGAATCCTTGGGGGTTCATTTCCAAGGGTTTTTAGGGTTTTTCTAGGGTTTAAGGAAGGCACATTAGGGTTTCTTTTGCTATTCCACGTCATCGTATGGAACACTGTACAGAGACTGAGTTATCTCTATGTGACGCCTTTTTTTCAGACTTTAGGAGCTATGGATGCCTCAACGACCAAAGCAACTAAGGGGACAAGCTCGTAGACGTCGGGTGCCTAAGTAGGTCCCATGCAAGAGACCTTGTCGGTGGCCACCCGGGATGAGATACAAAAGGCAGTGGACCAGTATGCACTTAGTGTGGATGTCTACCAGCACAGGACATATATAGCTCGGAATCCCCTAGAGGGAATGGTTACGATTTCGGAGGCATCTTTAAATGCGGGGCATTGATACCTTTTCACCCCTTCATTAGGTCGATCATTGACCACTTCGAGGTCGCTCTATTGCAACTGATGCTTAATGCGTATATGATAGCTGTCGCTATATATATTGATGCGTGTTTCCTACAACATGCATTATATAGCAAGTATACTAATCGTACGAGTTAATATAATGATGAATAAGTATCGTTCCCACGAGGATTGGTCACTAAGCACTAAGTTTTCTACCGTTTTCAAGTTGAAGCAATCGAATTATTTTGGATTTAAGGGAACAATTTAAACTATAACTAAAACAAAATTTACTAAATTTAAAATTAAACTATGAAAGCAAGATTTAAACGTGATAAAATCAATTCAAACAAACGGGTAGGATTTTGACTTCATTTGGACTCTATGGGTGAAACCTAAAGAATTAAGCTAAATTCATATTCACATGCATTGATTGTAAATCTAACTATCTAAAGTGTCAAACATACCTTCTCAGGCTATGTTTTCCTACTCTTCCCTATTAACCTTCCGCACCCAACAAATTGAAAGTTAATAATTCTAAGCTCATTAAGCACAAGAGTCCTAAAATGATTTCATTGGTTCTTGAATCTATCTCTAGCATCCAATACTAAAATGGTGATTACCCAAGAAGCCTAACATGAATAATTTCTCAATCTCATCATGTTCATCACATAAAACAAATAAATGCAGAATAAACACAAAATCAAAGCAAAATCATATGAAAAGAAAATAATCAATAACTTAACCCATTAAAAATCCGAACTACAATAAAAACCCTAGCCCAAAATGGGTTAGTTCATGACTAAATCAACAACACAAATGAAAGAAACGAAAATACTAAAGTTCAACATAATGAAAATAAGAGAAAAGACAAGAAATCTCCCCAAAAGGACGAATCCCCTGGTTCGAAATCAAATCTTTACCCTTGTTCAATCTCCAAAAATTCCTCAAAATGAAACTAAGGAAATGTAAAAGGCTGCTCTAACCCTATTCGAAGACCTCTTCCAAAAAGGCTAAGTGTTTTCATTTATACCTCGCCCCAAATTCCTCAGAAAAACACGCAAAAGTAAAACTGTGCATTTTACAAAACTGAAAATTACAACCGTCGCCGCTGTGAAGAAAGAAGCAGGCTTGGTGCATGACTGGTGCACTTCGTTGCGACAAAGAACAACCTTCGCCGTGGCCAAGCTTCCTGACAAATTCTGAATTTATAGAATTACCCCTTTGCTTGCATCTTCGCTTGATTCTTTGATCTTCGGTGCTCTCCCTTGGGAACAAGCTTCATAGTGCTTTACCCTGCTTCAGAACTCTCCCAACTTCTGAGATCCGCTTACTTCCGAGTCCAGAATTTCCAATTCTGTCTTTATTAGCTCAAAATGTCCATTTTAACCTGAAACATGAAATGTAAAGAATTAAGCAACAATTCAGGTCAAAATGAACTAGAAAGTACCTGAAATCCGACTAAAAAGTCTAATAAAAATGGTATAATCCACGGATTATCATATATCACATGTGGCGAAAATGGCCTTAGCGAGCTGATAGCGCTGGAGCTCGCATGCTCTTACTATCTAAAGAAGAGCAAGGATAAAGATTTTTTTTACCTCTCGAAGTGATCTATGATCGAGGGAGGAATATTTGGTTACCTTAGTAACGTCGGGGCTTATGAAACCAAATTTCTCTTTTTTCCGTATAATGGCATCTGCCAGTTTAAGGAGCCGAGTAGGTTTTTCTCTCTTTCAATTTGCAAACTATTCCTTTTCCTTCAATTTTTGTTTCTAACGAACTTTTTCGTCTCATTTCAGGAAATAAGACGACCAGATTGACGGCTCTGATTGATTTCAACCGAATTATGGCATTCGGTAATCTACCTGAGCAAAGTCGCGATGCGAGACTGCTCGTGACTAATGCCAACTTGAGAAAATATGGTTTTTTCAATCCGGAAGCATCTCTGGAACCCTTAGTTCGTAAGTTTCCTCACACTTAGAACCTCTTTCTTTTGCTTGTAGTGATCTTTTCACTAACATACTTTCATGTAGTGACCATGCCACCCAGAGTTCCAAGGCCGACAATGAGGACCAGGGGGTTCATATTTCCCCAAGTCGCCCCAACTGAGCCAGCTAAGACGATCTCTGGCGATGTCCCTGAAAGAGGGATACAGACTGGTGCGCGAACACCCTTAGAGTGACATGGGGAAGCTTCTAAACCCACGGCTGCTCGATCTAAGAAAAGGAACCAGCTACAGGCTAAAGAATAGGAGTCCGAGCCAGAAGGCTTAAGGGTGCAGCCTAAGAGATTGCAGCCTTACTAGGCTTTCCGCTCGAGGTTGCCCCCCAGGCGCACACCTAGCTTTTCAGTGATCCTTGAGAGCTCACACAGAGGATAGGGGGAGGTCGTGGTTGCCCGAAAGAGAACAGGCAAATAACAGGTTGATGAGATACTAGTTACTCTGGGGGCAGACACGCCTGTGCTAGATTCCATGGGACAACTCTTGGAACATCTGCAATCAATGGTGTATACCCTGCTGGAGTGCCAACTGGCTGCAGCATTTGAGGAGTTCATGGCTCCCTAACCCGCGGACTTCATGGCTATAATGCTTCAGTTGCAAAGCCAGGTAAAGTAGCTCGTTCTTGTCGAGGACTTCCCAATATCAATTGATTTTCTTACCCTTTATGATTTTTAGGAAAATGGAGGTCAACTCTTGTTTCTTTTCTCATGCAATCTCTGCTCGTCTTGCATATGGCCCAACAGAAGACCAATCTGGACTCTACTAGGGGGTTCCACGAGCTAAGGGAAGAGAATGCCAAGCTGAAACAGGATATCGCGGCTCTGGATACATAGGTAAAAGCGTATCAGGTCCGGGTGAATCAGTATTTGATAGAGAGAAACTCTGCCTTTCGTACAGTTGAATTCCAGAAGGTTGAGCTCGAGAAGAGAGGCGAGGAGAACAAAGAGCTCCAAAGGACAATGGCCAGACTCACTAAAGAGTGTGGCGAGAAAGAGCAGGAGCTGAAGGTAAACTCTGAGCTTGCCATGAAGGCGGAAGAAGAGAGAGCTCGACTGTGGGAAAAATCTGAGAAGCAGAAGAGAGCACTGGAAATGGACCTCGAGCTTTCCCAAGGGTAGGTCGCTTCATTAACTGATCAAATGAAAAGGCAAAACTTTAAACTTGAGAGGAAGGTTGCTGATTGGGCAATTCAGGCCATCTACAGCTTGCGACCAAGGAATTCGAGGATGGACCTCTCTGACCTCCTAATTGAATATCAAGACATCCTTGCTTCCATGGCCCAAGCTGATGATGAGGCTGAGGAGGAAGAGGGACAAGAGCCTCCTCTAGAGGATGACCAGCTGGAGGAATACGTTCTTGAGGACCCAACAGTTGATCGAATGGTCGGCAATCAACCAGGGGATACAAAGGTTGCGCCCATAGAGCCTGGAGGTGGAGACCAGTGATCGCTTCTTCTGCTTCTACATAACTTTTCTTTTGACTCTTTCTTACTTATCTTTTTTGGCTACCCACTATACTTACTCAAATTACATATATAAAAGAAGTATTTCTAGCCACTTGTGATAGCACTTCTACCATTTCGATGTGTTTCGATTCTTTCGAACAAGAGAGGTTTGATGCTTTTGAATTCATTGTATTAATTCCACTTCCTACTAGCAGTATGCTCTTTATGATCTCGGCTCATGATTCAATTGCCATGTATTTAGCTATTGAGCCTCAAAGTTTATGTTTTTATGTAATCGCAGCATAAAAAAGAAAGTCCGAATTTTCCATAAGACTAATGTTGCATATCTGAACAGGAAACTTATAAAACATCATAATGAACAAGATCATACAAGGCATATTTGTTCAAGACAAAGAAGAACGATCTTATTTATAGAGTTTACAAGGAAAACTTTACAAGTAAAAGAAATAGAAAATTAAGAGCAAGTTTGGAATTATTGGTAATAAGGGCGAACATGCTTAACATTCCAAGATCGCGGTACTTCGGAACTGTTAAGCTTCTTGAGGTGAGATGTTCCTGGTCATATTACCTTGGCGATGTGGTATGGACCTTCCCAGTTAGGTCCCAGTACCCTCACACTCAGTTCCCTAGTACCAAGAAGGACTTCTTTCAGAACCAAGTCGGCGACCTGAAAGTCTCTTCTCCTGAACTTAGAGCTGAAGAACCTTTTCGCACGCTATTAGTAGGATGCTATCCTTAACCGAGCCTTGTCGCAGTGTTCTTCAACTAGGTCCAGACTTGCATGTAGAAGTGCTTCAATGTTTGTTTCATTGAATAGGTCTCTCCGGAGCGAACCAGTTCCTACTTCCACTAGGATCATAGCCTCGCAGCTATATGCTAGCGAGAAAGGCTTTTTTGAAGTAGAGGTTCTCAGAGTTGTTCTGTATGCTCATAGAAATTTTGGGAGGTCATCGACCCAATTACCCTTGATAGCGCCAAGCTTGGCCTTTAGAGTGTGCTTCATGGTTTTGTTGACAGCTTCAACCTGACCATTAGCTTGCGATCTTACGACTGAGGTAAACTTTTTATGGATCTCCAGCTGATCGCAAAACTGCTTGAATTTCTCATTGTCGAACTGCTTCCCATTATTAGAGATGAGTGTATGAGGAATCTGTAGCGACACACTATATTCTTAAAGACAAAGTCTTTGAGCTTCTTGGTAGTGATTGTAACCAAGGGTTTAGCCTCGACCCACTTGGTGAAGTAATCTACCGCGACCACAACATACTTGATGCCCCTCTTTCCGGCTGGCATGGGCCCAATGAGATCAATCCCCCACATGGAGAATGGCCAATGGTAAGAAGGAGCTCGTAGGATGTTCGCGAACCACTAGCACTTGTCACACTTTTTCACAAAATTGACAGTGTCTTCCTAAAGTAGAGGCTAATAGTTCCCCTTGGCAGACAATTTTGTTGACGAGGGATCATGCGATATTGTGATTACCGCAGATCCCTTCATGTATCTCCCTTAGTATATAGTCTACTTCTTCATCAGTTGCATATCGGAGAAGAGGGGTGCTAAACCCTCGCTTGTACAACTGATCTCCGACGAGCGTGTAACGAGTAACTTTGGTGTGCAGGATTTTTGCCTCAATCTTGTCACTGGGCAGAGTCCCATCTCAGAGATACTGAATGATTGGAGTCATCTAGGAAATTGACTCTGTTATAGCTATGGCCTTCTTAGGTGAGTTGATACTAGGAATCTCTATGTATCAAACTGGAATAATTTTTGGCACATCTGAGTCTAGCGACGAGGCTATTCCTGTAAAGGCGTCCGCGATAGAGTTACTGTCTCTTGGAATTTACTTGATCGTGAAGTGCTTGAAAGACTCGAGTGCGGCCTCAGCTTTCTTTAGATAGTTGATCATGTTCTCTTCCTTGGCTTGATATTCTCCCAAGAACTGATTAATAACCAGTTGGGAATTGCTGTGAATACTGATTATGATTGATCCCATTTCTCTCGCTAATCGTAGACCAACGAGTAGCACTTCATAATCGACCTCGTTGTTCATAGCTTGGAACCCAAATCAAAGATTTCCATGGATATGAGTCCGCTTGGGGCTGAGGAAAAGAAGACATGCTTTGACTCTTTTCCTGTTCGAGGAACCATCGACATAGAGGCTCCAAGTTGATAAGTTCTAAACGATTTCTTGGATGACTTTGCTGGCTTGCTGCTCGGATTCTCGATTCGGCTGGTACGACAATTCTAAAATGAAATTGGCAATAGCATGCCCTTTGATGTTTGCTTTCGGTCTGTAATGCAGATCAAACTGACTCAGTTCCATTGCCCATTTGAGTAACTTACCCGAAGCTTTTGGCTTCTGAAAAACTTGTCTGAGCGGGTAGTTGGTCAGAACATAGATTGTGTGGGCATGGAAATAAGGTCGAAACTTTCTGAAAGCGATCAGCAGGGCATAAGCTAATCGCTCTATTTTTGGATACCACATCTCGGCATCCAACAGTCGCTTGCTCGCATAATACACTGGCCATTGAACTCTGCCTTCTTCCTGAATAAGAGCTGCACTGACCTCATGTTGAGAGACGGACAAGTACGGGAGTAGAATTTCCTTAGGAAGAGGCTCAGATAGGAGAGGTGGCTTTCCGAGGTGTTCTTTTATACTTTGAAAAGCCTGCTCACACTCTGGAGTCCACTTTAACTTTTTGTTGGCCCTAAGTATATTGAAAAATGGTAAGCAACTGAGAGCCGCTATTCTCCCATTTAGGCTCTGAACTTGTTTTTGGTTGGTCAGGGTTTTCATATCAGAGCTTGGATCTTCTTAGGGTTGAATTCGATGCCCCTCTGGTTAACCATATACCCCAGGAACTTTCCCGAGGATACTCTGAATGAGCATTTAAGAGGATTGAGCTACGTCGAACATCTCAGTGAGATGCGCTATGTGATCTGAAGCGACGTGCGACTTGACCAGCATGTCATCAACATGGACTTCCATCGGCTTTCTGATCTGCTGGGAAAACATATGGTTAACCAATCGATGGTAAGTTGCCCCAGCGTTTTTAGGTCGAAGGGCATGACCTTGTAACAATACAATCCCCGATCTGTAACGAACAAGGTATTGATAATCATATTTTACACTATGATTTTGCATTGAATTTTGATAGGATTTAGGATACTTTTCATACAATTTGGGCCATAATTGCTACCTAATTCTATTAATTTGTCTTTGCAGGCCTAAACGATGATTTTTAGCATAAATGATAGTTTTGAGCGTAAATTGTGTAACTTGAGCTTGGAAAATTGGAATGACCTGAATTTAGAAGATCTGGAAAACTAAGAAGAAGAGGTATAACTTTCATGTTTTGGGTTTTTCCTAATTTTGACTGGACAAGGTGAAAAATTGGCTTGAAGTCGTGAAAAGTACGTTGGGAACTGAAGAAAAAATATCTTTGGATGTGCTTTAGTATTTCTGCCATAACTTGAGGTGTAGACCTTGGATTGTGTGATTCTTGAATTACCAGAAAGATAATTGAAAGAGCTACAATTCATATGTTTAACACTTTTCCAGATTCAGACTCTATCAGGCTCAAATTTGGCCCGAAATTAGTCGCCGCGGTGAGGAAAAATCTTCGCCACGGCGAAACCTGCATCAGATGTAAAAATAAAACGACGCGTTTTGGCTTGCTAGGGCTTCATCCTTAAGTGAGAGAGGTATAAATTAGAGTGAAAAGGAAGAGAAAAGAGTCTTGGTTCGTCATTTGGGAGGTAGCTCATGGAAGGAGAAGATTATTGAAGATTTGGGCTTCAAATTAGAGAAGATTTCTCCATCTTTTGCTTGTTTTTCAATGATGAATCTTGATTCAGTTTGTTTTTGTTATTTTATTTCGTTTTTGAGTATGAACTGAGTTGTTTAGCTAGGGTTTGATGTAACCTTGATACAATGATTCAAATTTATATGAATTGATTTACTTTGAGTTTTAATTTCATGATTGAGTGTTTATCTCTTTGCTTAATGACTTTTGGATGCTTGATCACCATTCAAATGTGTGTTGTTCACAATGAGACTGAGAAGTGATTTGTGATTGTGCCTCTTGGGATAAATACCATAGATTAGCAAACGCTAGAGATAGGTTTAGCGATCTATGAAATCTAGATAGAATTCCACAAAGCTTAAAATCCTTTGAACTATTAATCTTCATTTTGTTGGGTGCGGAAGCTTAATAGGGATAAGTAGGGAAATGTAGCATGAGAAGGTATGTTTTACAACTTAGGGAATTCGATTTTCAATCAAGGAATTAGAACTTGGGTAATAGATTCTATGATTTGGGTTAGCGTATCTAGGTGAAATCAACACCCTAGCATTTTTTAGCATTGTTTAATTAGTTAAGTTGTTGGGTTTTGCTTTAATTTCATTATCTTTCATTTATACTTTGTTAATTTGTATTTAGTTATTAATTTTCCATCAATCCAATTTATTGTTGCTTTAATTAGGACTTAAACTAGGGAAATCGGTTCTTAATAACACTATCCTCGTGGGAACGATACTCTACTTATCACTTTATTACTTTGTGCGACTAGTATATTTGCTACATTTGCATGTTGTAGGAAACACGCATCAGGTATGCTCTTTGTCTGGCCTGTATATCGGGATCTGATTATATCTAGAGTAGGTGTCCATAAAACTGAGCAGCTCGTGCCCAGAGGTGGCACTAACGAGCTGGTCGATCCTTGGCAAAAGAAAGCAGTCCTTCAGATAGGCTTTGTTGAGGTCAGTTAAGTTAACACAGGTTCGTCACTTGCCATTGGGCTTCTTTACCAAGACCGGATTGGCAACCCAGCTCGAGTAAAACACTTCCCTAATGGACCCGTTCAAAAGGAGCTTATCTACCTTAGTTTTTAAGGCAACATATCGTTCATGATCCATTGCTCTTCTCTTCTGGCAAACCGGCTTGATCGCATTGTCAATGTGTAGTACATGACATATGACATTCGGGCTAATCCTGGCCATGTCAGCATGAGTCCATGCAAAAACATCGACATTATCTCTAAGGAAGCTTGTTAGGTTTTTGGCGAGTTGAGGGTTGAGATTACTCCCGATTCTCAACACTTGGGTCAGCTTATTTTGATCGACTGACACCTCAGATAAGTCCTCAACTGGCCCACTGTGGGGGCACTCTTAGATGCGAGGATCTATGTTATCCTCTACTAGGTTGGGCTGTGGCTCGATCTTGCTGATAGCCATAGCCTGCGCTGGGATGCCTACTGGCCTTTCTTTTCTCTTGCATGCCATTTGCACTACTCTTATGTAGCAGGCCCAAGATTTGCGTTGAGATCCGTTTACTTCCTCGATCCCTGGTGGGGTGGGAAACTTCATTTTTAGCTGGTAGATGGAGGTGTCTACCTTGAAATTTCTCAGTAGAGGTCTTCCTAAAATGCTATTAAAGGCGGACAAACAGCCTACCACCAAAAGTTTCATCATTTTGGTCATTTTGTTGGTTTCACCCAACATGACTGGGAGTGAGATTGTTCCCCTAGGAATCATATAATCCCCAGTAAAAACATAGAGAGGGATGGAGGCAGGCTTTAGGTCTACCTCATCCAGTTGTATTTTCTTGAAAGCTCGCTGAAACAAGATATTCACAGTGATGAGTGCATTCTTATGGGGATGATGCAATTGCACCGTGTCTTTCTGAAAGGAGGTGATCGACGCCATGCTCATTACATTGACGGGGTCATGACGTGCTTCTCGAGCATACCTCTCCTACCCACCTAGAGAATTCCCAGGGAGGTGTGGTCATCCAAAGATGATCCCTACACAGTAGAGACCCTTGCGACCACGACGCTTCTTCCTTGGTTCTTCTTTATCCTTTTCCCGAACGGGAGTCGGACCATTGACATACTCTTTGAAATGCCCCTGCTTGGTGAGGTCTTTGATTGATTGCTTGAGAGCCCGACACTCATTAATGTGATGCCTATTATCCCAATGATAGCGGCAATATTTTTTGCTGCTTCTAGCTGAGGGGGGATTCTTCATGGGGTTTGGCTCTCCCAGCAGGCTGGGCTCCTCTGACTTATCCAGAATGGTTGACACTAAGGCATTCAAAGGAGTGTATTGATTTTTATTGCGATCACGATGAGGAATTGGGGCATAAGATTTCTTGGGCTCAAATCGTTGTTTCTTTCCTTTCCGCTGATCGTCATTAGCCCATCTGTGATCAGCCCTTCTACTATTCTCCCCCCGGTTGGGAGCATTGCTCGAGGGACTGAGGTCATGGCGATTGAGAGCGGCCACATAATTTTCAATTCGGAGGTATTTCTTAGTGAGGTTGTTGAAACGAGTGAGGGAAACATCATCCTCGGATTGCAGTATCTTCCACAAATCTATCCACAGGCAAACCCTCACGATAATGAGAGTCCGAACGGACTCCTCGGAAGTATGAGCCACTTTGTAGAGTTCCCTGTGGAATCTGTCTATGTAAGACAGGAGGGATTCATTCCTCTCCTGCCGTATGTTGCTCAGGTAGCTCGACGGCATCGAGAAATTCCTGTTCGCCTAGAAGTGTCTCAGGAATGATGAGCTCATTTGATGCCATAAGTTGATTAATCCCGCAAGAAGCGACCTTGTTAGTGTATGCCCTAGAAACCATTCGTGTTGTCGGTTTCAGAGCATTTTGTCTTGTATCTATATGTATCATAAATAATGGAAGAAATAGTTCTTCAATTCATATATATAAATTGCTTCCTTTATTCAGTCATGCATTTAAAATAAAGTATGTATATGAAATGTCCAGATGATTCATTTAATCGGTAAATGAATTTATCAAAAGGTTCCCTACGGAAGCAATATAATTTGGGCAATTATATTGCAAAGTAGGCATACTGGATGCTTTCGAAAGTTATCATGAGTTGATATAAGCACGGATGATGATGATAGTCATGTCACTGAGGCATTAGTATGGATTAGCGATTGATGAACTGTTTTTCGAACGTGATCGAATAACGACAAATCACTTGGAAAAGCACGTTGTCAATGATTTATTGTTTGGTTATATCAGTGCATGATGTAGTCCTTTGACCTGAGACATTGTGGTCGGATTCGATATGGATGCGTATGGTTCATACGGTGTATAAGTACGAGACTAGTCATGTTTCGTATGATAAAAGCCTATTTGGTCATGCATTGTTCTTATGCGGAAACAAACGATGGTCAAGAAGGGATCCATTGACTCGGAAATTTAGGATCAGGAGTACCACTGACTCCATCCGAATTCGAGTTCCTGGATGAACATCGATAAATGTCAGAAATCAGAATCTCTGGCCAGAGTATATTATTAGTCATACGAAAGCAAGTTCGTGATGACAAGTTCTAGACATATTGATCGATGATTCGGTAGAAGATAGAGTTTAGGATTTTGACGTTCCATGAATCCGTACTCGATTAGGATATATCAATGGAAGGACTTTACCTACATGGTACATATGATCTGAAAAGGGTTCGATGAAGTATTTCTTCATCGTGGTTTAGGGACTATGGCACATTGCTAGATGTTTACCATAGTTGTGGGCCTTTGGACAGGTTTCTGGATTCATCCAGAAACCAGCTCACAGCTAAGCCATGGTGGACCTGTATGGTCACACCAATAGCCTTATGAAGTTAGAGAAGGATAAGAGAGAGAAATGATTATCCGAAGAGGGCTAGCACCTTTCGAGGGTAATGACAGGATTTCTATGGTCATAGTTACAAAGAAAATTATTCGTAACATTTTAAAGGTTAAAATGGTCAAGCAATAATTAATTGTATTTAATTGTTATATCTTAAAGCATTAAGATAAATGAGATGAACTAAAATAACCTTTTAATAGTTAAAGGGCAAAAGGGTAAACTTATGGGTTATTAATGTAAACTAGTATAGATTAAATGGGCCCTTGAATAATATTGATTGTTCAAAGGGCAAATTAATAAATGCTTGGGCTCTTTTTAGAATAAGATTTTATTGGGGCATGCAAGTGAAAAACAAGTAATTACAAAATGACCCATGCATATATAAATGCAAATGGTTGCATTTTAGGTTAAGTGTTCATTTGTTCACTCAAAAGAAAAACAAGCTCTCTCTCTTAGGTTCGGCCACTTTCTCATTCTCTCACGGTGGTATTAAAGTGTGGAGGATTCATACTTTTGAATATTGGCTTAATCAAACCTAAGCACTAGGAGAAGGTATAATGTTTTTATGCTTTATTTACGGTTTTTGAATCCTATTAATCCATATCTTTACATGCACGTCTTGTTTACATGCTTCCAATCAACATTTTCTACCATCTCTTCATGGATCTTTCATATGGTATCAGAGCTTAAAAGCTCATTGCATGTTGGTTTTGAGCAAAAGTCTTGTTATTCCATGTGTTCACATGTTCATCATACACGGTTGAGTTTGCATGTTAGTGCTTTGGTTCAAAAAATGAGTTTTCCATCCGACCTCTTTACATGCATGTCTCAGCCACACCTAGATCAAAGGTAAATGTTTGTTTTTCATGTCATTCTCATGTGTTTTGAATGATAGTAATGTTGATAATAAGCATACTTTTGTATTAAATGAGTTGTTAGTTGGAATAAGCATGTTTGATGCATGTATATGATTCGGCCATCTCCTTACTTTGTGAAAATGTGTTTTTCATCTTGCTCTAATATGATTAGATGTGTTAAAATGTGATAATGTTTGCATGGATGATGGTTATTGCATGAGATGTATTGAGAACTACATGCATGTGTTATGTTATGGCTTTCTTCTTTGTCATGTTCGGCCATGACTATTTTTTGCCATAAAATTTGTCATCTCATTCATGCTTTGATGAATAATGTTTTGGGAAATTTTGCATTATTATTTATTTAAAGAAATAATCACGCATGTTCATATCCATGACTTTGATTAAATTGTTTATGCTTTGACATGCTAAAAGTGTTATCCTTTAATTTGATTAAAGTGTATTTTGTATGAAGAGTATTGATGCGTGTTTCCTACAACATGCAAAATGTAGCAAGTATACTAATCGCACAAGTAATAAAATGATGAGTAGAGTATCGTTCCCACGAGGATTGTTAGCAAAGCACTGAGTTTCCTAATGTTATCAAGTTGAAGCAATCGATTTCTTTGGATTGATGGGAGTTAATTCTAATTAAAATTAATAATGACTTTTAAACTAAAAACTTAATTAAGAATGCAAATGAAAACACGGATAATCAATTCAAGCAAAATGGGTAGGGTTTTGACTTCATTTGGATTTTATGGGTTAAACCTAAAAATTACACTACATTCACATTCATACGCAATGGTTGTAAATCGAACTCACTAAGGTGTTAAACATACCCTCTCGGGCTATGTTTTCTTATTCATCCTTATTAACCTTCCGCACCCAACAAATTGAAGATTAACAATTCCAAACTCATTAAGCAAAAGAATCCTACAATGATTTCATTAATTCTTGAATCTATCTCTAGCATCCAATACTATAATGGTGATTACCCAAGAAGCCTAACATGATTCATTTCTCAATCTCATCATGTTCATCATATACAGCATTAAAACTCAGAGTAAACACACAACCAAAGCATATTCATATGAAAAATAAAACTATCAAACACTTAACCCATTAAAAATCCAAACTACAATCAAAACCCTAACCCAAAATAGATTAGTTCATAGCTAAATCAATAATACAAAAACGAAAAACGGAAATAATCAAGTTCAACATAATGAAACTGAGATAAAAGATAAGAAATCTCCCCAAAAGATGAATCCTTTAGTTAGAATCGAATCTTCTCCCTTTTGCAATCCAAATCGCTCAAAGTTTATCCAAGGAAAAATGTAAAAGTAGCTAACCCTAAAAGACGAAGACTCCCTAGGCAAAAGGCTAAGTTTTTCGTTTATACCTTGTCCAAATTACCCAGCCAAAACAAGCACAAAGCGAAACTGTGCGTTTAACAAAACTGAAAATAATGACTTTCGCTGTGGCGAAGAAGAATACTTCGCCATTCTTCTTCGCCACGGCGAAGAGTGAAGCAGACACGCTCGTCCCTGGCTTACTTCACCGCGGCGAAGACAATTCCTTCGTCGGGGCGAAGCTTCTTGAAAAGTTCTGAAATTACAGAACTGCCACTCTGCTTGCTTCTTCATTTGATTCTTCGATTCTCGGTACTCTCCCTTAGGAACAAGCTTCATCGTGCTTTATCCTGCTTCGGAACTCTCCTATCTTCTGAGATCCTTAATTTCTGAGTAAAAAATATCCAATTTTGTCCTTAATTGCTCAAAATGTCCATTTTAACCTGAAACACGAAAAGTAAAGAATTAAGCAACAATTCAGGTCAAAATGCACTAGAAAGTACCTAAAATCCAACAAAAAGGTCTAATGAAAACTGTATAATCCACGGATTATCAAGTATGCAAATGTTGTAAGTGTTTAGTGGTGGAAAATAATGTTGGCATGAAGTTATGGATTATTAATTCATGTGATGAATTATGATATTATGTATATATGATGACGGTAATTTTAATGTATGTATTTAATTTGATCAAATTATCATATAATGCATCATTGCATGACATAAATTATTATATTTTTGAAATATAATAATTTGTTTTTAAATAGTTTCAAAAAAGAAGGGTGATGCAAGATGATATGATTGTTTTTGAGAAGATAAATGTATCATAAAAATTATTACTTTATTTAAGGTAACTTGTGTTATAGAATGATTACTCTTGAAGTAATAAAATCTATTTATCTATGCCATGCATGACTTTTTTGAAAAGTCTTGAAATGATGTTAATAATTAAATAACAGTATCATTATTTTATCTCCAGGTGGAATATGACAAAAGTGTTTGTGTAATGATTCCCTTGAAATGTGTAATTGTTGCATGCCCCAAAGTTATGATAAAGTTACCACATGCATATATATAGTATTATATATATATAAAATACTATATATATGCATGTCATGCCTTTAAATAATTGTTTATTATATTTGGTATGAATGTTTAATATTTATTTATGTGATGGATGAATATTAGATTAGAAGGTTGATCATGGGTGCCATTTAGTTTTCAAAATATTCAAAAGTGTTTGTAATATTCTTTTATTAAATGGCTTGTAATAATTAAATTTTATTTATTTATTTTAATCGGGCCTGCGTGCCTAAGATCCAATTTGTAATTGAATTGGCTGGACGGGAACCCGAAGAGCATTCGGATGATGATCCGATCGAAGATATAGGATTAGGGTAAATAGTTTACCTTTAGGATGTATTTTCGAAAAACCCCATAGTCAACTCACATGCTTTAATTTATGCATATATGTGATATGTATGGAAAGTTAGTTAAACATGGCATGTTAAAAAATTAATTAACTAAGGTTAAACCTAAATCTCCCCAATTAAAATTATTAAATCCAAGTCTCCCATTATGGGATAACTAAATTCTTTAATAAAAATTTTAATATCCCAAGATTTCTATTATGTTAGGGATATGATCTTTATATCATAGAATTAAGTTGATCTTGTTCTTGGATGGATATTTTCACCTTGACCAAGATTTCTATTATGTGAGGACATGATGAAAATGACATCCTAAGAAAACACAATGGTTCGGATTTAACTAGCCTAGGGTACCAAGAATTCTATTATGTGAGGTATCCGAAGCTAGGACAAGGAATATGGATCAAATCTTATACAGTGATATAAAAGGAAAATAGTTTCCTACTTATTAGACTTAATTGACCAAGAATTCTATTATGTGAGGTTAATTGAATTTAATAAGAAATTGGTTCCCCACTAAGAAATTTAATCCAGCGAAATTTTTTGGATCCTATCTAAAGGAGTGTAGGACTCGAATAAAATAGTGGAAGCTAATTTAATGATGCAATAAAAGGTTTAAAAGGATTACAAGATACAAATAAAATTATTTTTCTTTGCAGTTTCATCTTTGTGATATATAATCAAAAAATAAAAAATAAAAAATGGCCAACAATGTTCTCCTAAAGATACTCGATAATAACATGTTAACCAGACCCAACCTTAAAGATTGGCTAAGAAATCTCAGAATCGTTCAAGATTTCAAAAGAATTGCTTATGTCCGGGAAGCACTTCTTCCACTTGATATTAGACCCAATGTTCCACAAGTTGAGCTTGATGCTTTTGAAAAATGGAGAAAAGATAGTAGGAGGGCTAGAAATTACATGCTAGCCTAAATGAATAGAAAACTTCAGACTAAGCACGAAAATGTTTTGAATGCTTATGATATCCTCACAGCTCTACAAGAGTTGTACAACAAAAATCCAAGAGTGGTTGAGTATGAGTTTTGTGCATCCCTCTTTAGCATGAAGTTGAGGGAAGGGGTAACTCCAGATGATCATAC
Organism: Pistacia vera; assembly: GCF_008641045.1. NCBI lineage: Eukaryota > Viridiplantae > Streptophyta > Magnoliopsida > Sapindales > Anacardiaceae > Pistacia > Pistacia vera. The sequence continues at coordinate 1,407,332 of NW_022196310.1, forward strand.
TATTAAGATGATCAATGGATTAGGTTGACTGGATGGATATGGGGTGGTCATGCCAGACTACCTCAAAGTGAATTTGATTCTATAATCCCTTCCTTCAAGTTATAAACCGTTTATAACTAACTACAATCTCAATAGGATTAAGCGAAACCTTCCTGAATTGCTAAATGAGCTTCAAGAATTTCACAGGCAGAATGTGAAAGGGAAAAGACATGAGGGTGTCTTTACCGCTTCCACTAGTAGGGCCAATAAAAGGCCCAAAAAGCAACAAAAGAAAGGTCCAAAAGTTGGACTCAAGAATAAGAGCTTCAAGAAGCCAACGACAAAGGTAGAGAAGGCCAATGCAAAGGGAAAATGTTTCCATTATGGAGAAGATGGACACTGGAAGAGAAACTGTCCTCACTACCTGCATAGTCTGAGGAAAGACAAAGGAAAAGCAGGTTCGAACCAATGTCTTATGATTGAATATGAATTAAGTGTTAATTCAGATAGTCATTCCTGGATATTAGATTCAGCAGCAACATCTCATGTTTGTATGTCTTTGCAGGTACTTCAGAATAGTTCTGAGGTGACAAAGGGCGAGATCATTTTGAGGATGGCAAATGGGGCACGAGTTGCAGTTGAAGCCATGGGGACTTACCTAATAAGACTACCTTCAGGACATGTTTTGAATTTATTTAAAGTATTGTACTTTGAAAAAGCCACTAGAAACGTCATTTCTATTTCTGCTTTGTGTAAAGCAGGTTATTATGTACTGTTTAATGGAAATGAATGTTCAATACATTTCAGAATGTTTTAGTTGGTAAAGCTGTGAATACAAATGGTTTGTATGTCTTAGAACTAAATGACTATGCTTCAATCAAAAAAATTTCAAATAAAAGAACTCGATCTGAATCAAATCCTAAAATTCTATGGCATCATAGATTGGGTCATATAGGAGAGAAAAGATTAGTACAGCTTGGAGAAAGTGGGATCATAAACTCATTGGGTTCTGAACCCTATCCAACCTGTGAATCGTGTCTTTAAGGAAAGATGACCAAGTTTCCCTTTAAGAATAAAGGAGAGCGAGCTAAAGAACTATTAGGACTTATACATATAGATGTGTGTGGACCATTCAATACTTTAGCCAGGGGAGGATTTGAATACTTTATTACCTTTATAGATGATATGTCACAATATGGGTGTTTTTATTTAATGAAATACAAATCTGAATTCTTTGAAAAATTCAGAGAATTCAAGAATGAAGTAGAAAATCAATCTGGAAAGAGTATTAAAATACTACGATCTAATCGTAGGGATGAATACTTAAGTACAGAGTTTCAGGAGTTCTTAAAAGAAAATGGAATCATCTCACAATTGACTCCTCCTTATACACCCCAGCTTAATGGAGTGCCTGAAAGGAGAAATCGTACCATATTGGATATGGTATGATCGATGGTAAGTTTTGTTAGGAAACGACCCAGTTGCTCAGCAGAAAACAAAATTTTATACAATCGTAGATCGTTCCTTAAAGCCCAAAATCAAGGCACAAATTTTACAGTTTATGTATAATATCAAGAATCTGCAGAAAATAAAATAAATCTAAAGTTTAGATTCATACCCACGTTGGAGGCTCCACCAATATTGTCTCTGAACATGTTTGCTACCGATCCAAGTATAGGATCGAACCAAGAAGTCTACACGAAGACAACCACCAAGAACCAAGGAGGGATTTGCTAGATCCTCCTTGGCCTTAAGAAATCAAGAAGAAAAGAAGTATTTGATTTTTCAATCAAAATAGTGAAAGTGGCGTGGGAGAATGTGTATAGGCTGCTGTGTGTGTTTGTTTTAATTGAAAATGAACTAATAAAAATCCCTTGTTTAATTTCACACACATATTTTCTTTTATAAGCAAACTAAGTTGCCCTATTCCCACATGGAATGGGATTGGGCTCCAACCCAAACACCCCATGTTGCCAAACACTCCCAATTAGATATTTTAATTCAATTCATCATTATCTCAATTAAAATCAATTATTATTTAATTAACATTTAACAATAATGATGATTTAATTAAATATGTGTGAACACACATTTAATCGTAATTTCACTTATTTAATTTTTTAAAAAATTAAATAATAGGCTACGACCTCAGCAAATTTAATTGCACTGTGAAATTACCAAAATACCCTTTTGCCTAAAAAGACGAAAACGCCCTTCTTTCTTCTTGGCTCTTAAATTATCTTCTATGTGTGTGACCCATAGGCTCCTCATCATACCGGTAGTGTATAGTATCGCGATTAACACCAATTAATCGTCTCACTAATACACAGACCAAGATTGGCCCCTAGCAAGGCATCATGGCCACCCGATAGATTCGGATTCAGCAAAGTAGCTACCTGTCAACGATATGGTTACCGTACAATTCGATCCTTTCATCATACGTTATCTCGACGAGACGAAGGCATAGAAATAGTGTCAACCTTCGGTTACTCTCGATATTATATATTCAGTTTCTGGACCAATGACCCGTATTATAATCTGGATAGAGCAACAACTCAATCCCACTGTGGCCACAGTTTTAGTGTCATTGCCATATACTGAATTGCGCCGTGAGATAACTTCTCCCGTACCCGGGAGTGATGAATCCTCTGTCAATCCACCATAGTCTTGATACACTCCTTGATACAGCCAATCACCACCGTACTGACAGCTCTGAATAGAACTGCGTTAGGCTAGTGTCAAACTATACCAATCCGTGCACAAGGCGCTCCGGTGATCTCAAGTCTAAGGATCACATGCACCACCATTCGTTAGAGGATTTGTTCCATAGACACTGGGGTTACCATCCATATGGAATCCTCTGGTGGGTCAGTCCAGTGAACTTCCTGCGGTATATCCGCCTACAACAAGCACCCATGTGTTGCACCAGGTTGCCACCAAATAACCTTGACAAGTGAGATCAGTCACTGCCTTTCGACAGGGCCATTCAACACTATGATAACCTTACCGTATTATCTGTGCCCTTACTTCAGAATAATACTGGGGCTACAGACATTTCTAGAATGGCCACCATATGTGCTCATAGGGTTCTCACTATCAAGATTTGAAACACTTGATACCCTCGTCACGGTTCTACCATTCTAAGGACATATATCAATACATAATGCAATAATAATGGTTTACGTGATATAGAATAAAATGCCTTTTATTATTGATTAATGAACATTATTACAAAGAGTCAATTCTACAATAATTGATTGGCTCTAGGGCATCTACTCTAACAAGTTTTACAGACTTGCCATTGTCTTTGTGGGGGTACGCTCTCCTGACCGTTGTGCACATCCTTAATAAGGTCCTCTAAAACTGTCCAGAAAACACTGTATGAGATATGGTATGGAAAATGTCCAAGTCTGAATTATATTAAGATTTTGGGCTGTCCAACTTATGTTAAATTGGTTAAATCTGATAAGCTGGATGTTAAATCTGAGAAGGGTTAGTCCATTGGATATCCTAAAGATAGTTTAGGATATTACTTTTACTTTCCAAGTGATTAAAGAGTTTGGATCAGTAAAAATGCACACTTCCTTGAGAAGGAGTTCTTGGAGGAAGGCAGTGTTGGAAGAAATATTAAACTCAAGGAAGAGTTCGAAGAGCCAAGAACTGAGATTGCTAAAGTTGGAACGTCCACTTAGTGAACCTCAGTATCAGATACTATGGTTCCAGTGCGAAAGTCTTCTAGAATATCAAAACCTCCAGAAAGATATGGGTTCCTAAATGAGCAAGATTTTGAATCTTACTTAGTGGGAGTAGATGATCATGGTGTGATCTTAGAAGCTAAGAAGAAGCAATATTGGATAGAGATTTAGGAAAATGGCTGGAAGCGATGGATTCTAAGATAGAATCAATGCATGCCAATCAAGTATGGTCACTTGTGGATCTACCAGAAGGAATAGTTCCTATAGGTTGCAAATGGGTCTACAAGAGAAAAGTTGGCAAGGATGGGGAGGTAGAGACCTTCAAAGCTCGACTGGTGGCGAAAGGTTATACTCAAAAACAAGGATTGGATTATGGGGAAACCTTCTCGCCTGTATCTATGATTAAATCCATCCGTATAATGCTAGCCATTGCAATATCCCATGATTATGAAATTTGGCAGATAGATGTCAAAACAACTTTCCTTAATGTGTTATTGAGGAAAACATCTATATAAAATAACCAATAGGTTTTGTATCCTCTGCTAAAAAACATAAGGTATGCAAATTGCATCGATCCACTTACGGATTAAAGCAAGTGTCAAGAAGCTAGAACATTCGATCTGATGAAATAATCAAATTGTTTGGTTTTGTCAAGAATCCGGATGAGCCTTGTGTATACAAATGGGTTAAAGATCATGCCATCACGTTTCTCATATTATATGTAGATGACATACTTTTGATGGGAAATGAAGTAGGCATGATGACAGAGGTTAAAGTCTGGTTATCCAAAACCTTCTTAATGAAAGACTTAAGAGAAGCAACCTATGTCCTTGGCATTTGTGTCTATAGAGATAGAGCGAAAAGGGTAATTGGATTATCCCAGAAATTGTACATAGAGAAAATGCTGAAAAGATTTAGCATGGAGAACTCTAAGAGAGGTCTCTTGCCCTTCACTCACGATCTTTATCTTTCCAAAGAGATGGGTCCAAAGACCGATGAAGAGTGACAGCGGATGCAAAATGTGCCTTATGCATTTGCCGTAGGCAGCTTAATGTACGCAATGCTATGTACAAGACCTGATATAGCTTATGCTGTAAGTGTTACGAGCAGATACTAATAAAATCCGAGGGAGAAACATTGGTTGGTTGTAAAGTCGATCCTTATGTACTTAAGAAGAACTAAGGATCTAATTTTGAGTTATGGATGTTCATAATCAAATATTCAAGGATACTTAGATTCTGATTTCCAATCAGATATTGACGATAGAAATTCTACATCAGGGTATATTTTTATATGTAATGGAGGTGCTGTTAGTGGAAAAGTTCAAAACAACAACTACAATAGACTCCATTACAGAGGCTGAATACATTGGTGCTTTAGAAGCAGCAAAAGAGGCTGTTTGGATGCGAAAGTTCATAATTGAACTTGGTATGGTTCTGAACATGGCTTACTCGATAAGTATGTTCTGTGACAATACTGGAGCTATTACACAGGGAAAGGAACCAAGGGCACACCAAAAATCCATACACATTCAGCGCAAGTATCTCATTTTGATAGAATTCGTTGGAGCTAGAGAGATTATAATTCTGAAGACACCTTCAGTAGAAAATGTAGCTGATCCATTGACTAAGGCGATGACATTGAAGCAATTGGATTATCATCTTGGGAATATGGGTATGAGATACAACATCGAATGGCTTTAGTGCAAGTGGGAGTTTGTTAGTGTATGTTAGTGTATGCCCTAGAAACCATTCGTGTTGTCGGCATCAGAGCATTTTTTCTTGTATCAATATGTCATGAATAATAGAAGAAAGAGTTCTTCAATTCACATATATATATATATATAAATTGCTTCCTTTATTCAGTCATGCATTTAAAATAAAGTATGTATATGAATTGTCCAGATGATTCATTTAATTGGTAAATGAATTTATCAAAAGGTTCCCTACGGAAGCAATATAATTTGGGCAACTGTATTGCAAAGTAGGCATACTGAATGCTTCCGAAAGATATCATAAGTTGATATAAGTATGGGTGACGATGATAGTCATGTCACTGGGGCATTAGTATGGATTAGCGATTGGTGAACTGTTTTTCGAACGTGACCGAATAATGACAAATCACTTGGAAAAGCATATAGTCAATGATTTATCATTTGGTTATATCAGTGCATAATATAGTTGTTTGACCTGAGACATTGTGGTCGGATCCGATACGGATGCGTATGGTTGATACGGTGTATAGGTACAAGACTAGTCATGTTTCGTATGATAAAGCCTATTTGGTCATGCGTTGTTCATATGCGGAAACAAACAATGGTCAAGAAGAGATCCATTGACTCGAAAATATAGGATCAGGAGTACCGCTAACTCTATTCGGATTCGAGTTCTTGGACAAACGTCGATAAATGTTAGAAATCAGAATCTCTGGCCAGAGTCTATTATTAGTCATACGAAAGCAAGTTCGTGATGACAAGTTTCAGACATATTGATCGACGATTCGGTAGAAGATCGAGTTTAGGGTTTTGACATTCCATGAATCTGTACTCGATCAGGATATATCAATGGAGGGACTTTACCTGCATGGCACATATGATCTGAAAAGGGTTCGATGAAGTATTTCTTCATCATGGTTTAGGGACTATGGCACATTGCTAGATGTTTACTGTAGTCGTTGGGCCTCTAGATAGGTTTTCAGATTCATCCAGAACCAACTCACGGCTAATTTATGTTAGAGTAGATGCCCTAGAGCCAATCAATTATTGTAGAATTGACTCTTTTTAATAATGTTCATTAATCAATAAAAGGCATTTTATTCTATATCGCGTAAATCATTATTATTACAATATGTATTGATATATGTCTTTAGAATGGTAGAACCGTGACAAGGGTATCAAGTGTTTCAAATCTTGATAGTGAGAACCCTATGAGCACATATGGTGGCCATTCTAGAAACGTCCGTAGCCCCAGTATTATTCTGAAGTAAGGGCACAGATAATACGGTAAGGCTATCATAGTGTTGAACGACCCTATCGAAAGGTAGTGACTGATCTCACTTGTCAAGGTTGTTTGGTGACAACCTGGTGCAACACATGGGTGTTTGTTGTAGGCGATTACACCACAGCAAGTTCACTGGACTGACCCACCAGAGGATTCCATATGGATGGTAACCCCAGTGTCTATGGAACAAATCCTCTAACGAATGGTGGTGCATGTGATCCTTAGACTTGAGATCACCGGAGCGCCTTGTGCACCGATTGGTGTAGTTTGACACTAGCCTAACGCAGTTCTTTTCAGAGCTGTCAATACGGTGGTGATTGGCTGCATCAAGGAGTGTATCAAGACTATGGTGGATTGACAGAGGATTTATCACTCCCGGGTACGGGAGGAAGTTATCTCACGGCGCAATTCAGTATATGGCAATGACAATAAAACTGTGGCCATAGTGGGATTGAGTTGTTGCTCTATTCAGATTATAATACAGGTCATTGGTCCAGAAACTGAATACATAATATTGAGAGTAACCGAAGGTTGAAACTATTTCTATGCCTTCGTCTCATCGAGATAACGAATGATGAAAGGATCGAATTGTACGGTAACCATATCGTTGACAGGTAGCTACTTTGCTGAGTCCGAATCTATCGGGTGGCCATAATGCCTTGCTAGGGGCCAATCTTGGTTTGTGTATAGTGAGACGATTAATTAGTGTTAATTGCGATACTATACACTGCCGGTATGATGAGGAGCCTATGGGTCACACACATAGAAGATAATTTAAGAGCCAAGAAGAAAGAAGGGTGTTTTCGTCTTTTTAGGCGAAAGGGTATTTTGGTAATTTCACAGTGCAATTAAATTTGTTGAGGTCGTAGCCTTTATTTAATTTATTAGAAAAATTAAAAAAATTAAATAAGTGAAATTCCATTTAAATATGTGTTCGCATATATTTAATTAAATCATCATTATTGTTAAATGTTAATATATATATATATTAATTGATTTTTAATTGAGATAATGATGAAATAAAATAAATATCTAATTGGGAGTGTTTGGTAACATAGGGTGTTTGGGTTGGAGCCCAAGCCTATTCCATATGGGAATAGCGTAACTAAAATTTCAATATAAAAGAAAAAGTTAATTGTTAAAATGAGATATATTCATTATTTACTTTTTCCTTTGTAAAAGAAAAACCCCACAGCCCCAATTCCTCTCCCACGACAGTATTCCATTTTGCCCAAAATCAATTCATTTGATTTTTCTTCTTTGATCTTAAAGCTAAGGAGGATCTAGGAAATCCCTCCTTAGTTTTTTGTGATTGTCTTCGTGTGGACTACGTCGGTTCGATCCTATACTTAGGTCGGTAGCAAACCGTTCAAAGACAAATTTGGAGGAGCCTCCAAACGTGCGTAAGTTTTCTAAACTCATGATTAATTTTTCTGTAGATTTCTACTTTAAATATAAACTGTAAAATTATACTTTTGATCTTGGCTCTATGGGAACGATCCTTGTTATTATTGTTTTTGTTTTCCGCTACGTATATGTATTGTTTCCTAACAATCCACAATGGACCTACATGGTCACACCAATAGCCTTGAGAAGTTAGAGAAGGATAAGAGAGGGAAATGATTATCCGAAAAGGGCTAGTACCTTCCGAGGGTAATGACAGGATTTCTATTGTCATAGTTACATAGAAAATTATTTGTGACATTTTAAAGGTTAAAATGGTTAAGCAATAATTGATTGCATTTAATTATTATATCTTAAAGCCTTAAGATAAATGAGATGAACTAAAATAACCTTTTAATAGTTAAAAAGCAAAAGGGTAAACTTATGGGTTGTTAATGTAAACTAGTTTAGTTTACATGGGCCCTTGAATAATATTGATGATTCAAAATGCAAATTAATAAATGCTTGGGCTCTTTTTAGAATAAGATTTTATTGGGGCATGCAAGTGAAAAACAAGTAATTACAAAATGACCCATGTATATATAAATGCAAATGGTTGCATTTTAGGTTAAGTGTTCATTTGTTCACTCAAAAGAAAAAACAAGCTCTCTCTCTTAGGTTCGACCACTCTCTCATTCTCTCAAGGTAGTGTTAAAGTGTGGAGGATTCATACTTCTGAATATTGGCTTCATCAAACCTAAGCAATAGGAGAAGGTATAATGTTTTTATGCTTTATTTACGATTTTTGACTACTTTTAATCCATATCTTTACATGTATCTCTTGTTTACATGCTTCTAATCAACACTAGGGGGTTTCCCACATGACGATGGCCAAGGTCGTCATTTCGACGATATCAGGAATCTCACTGCCTTGCACTTTTGTGGGAGTACCCATGCGACGTGGCGTGGGACGGCTCATGCTTCTCATTGGTTGTTTGCACGAGAGATATCCTGAAATTACGTAGGGCTTGGGTATACAGACGACTCCTAGCCACTCCTAAGTCTGAATTCACCTGCTGCACTGACAAGAACCATACCTCTTCCGTCATTGCGCGATGACACAAATCCTCCCTAAATTCTAATTAGCTCTTGCTGACAAGAGTCCACGTCAGTGTTAGGAAACGACCCGGTTGCGCAGCGGAAAACAAAAATTTTACAACTACGGATCGTTCCTTAGAACCCAAAATCAGGGCATAGATTTTACAGTTTATGCATAATATGAATCTGCAGAAAAATAAATCCAAAGGTTTAGATTTATACCCACGTTTGGAGGCTCCACCAATGTTGTCTCTGAATGTGTTTGCTACCGATCCAAGTGTAGGATCGAACCAAGAAGTCCACACGAAGACAACCACCAAGAACCAAGGAGGGATTTGCTAGATCCTCCTTGGCCTTAAGAAATCAAGAAGAAGATCAGTATTTGATTTTTCAATCAAACAGTGAGATTGGCGTGAGAGAGTGTATAAGGGGCTGCTGTGTTTTCTTTTAAAAATTAAAGAATGAATCACACACTATTCTTTTTATAGGCAAACCAAGTTGCCCTATTCCCACATGGAATGGGCTTGGGCTCCAACCCAAACACCCCATGTTGCCAAACACTCCCAATTTGATATTTTAATTTAATTCATCATTATCTTAATTAAAATCAATTAATATTTAATTAACATTTAACAATAATGATGATTTAATTAAATATGTGCGAACACACATTTAACCGTAATTTCACTTATTTAATTTTTTAACAAATTAAATAATAGGCTACGACCTCAGCAAATTTAATTGCACTGTGAAATTACCAAAATACCCTTTTGCCTAAAAAGACGAAAACGCCCTTCTTTCTTCTTGGCTCTTAAATTATCTTCTATGTGTGTGACCCATAGGCTCCTCATCATACCGGTAGTGTATAGTATCGCGATTAACACCAATTAATCGTCTCACTAATACACAGACCAAGATTGGCCCCTAGCAAGGCATCATGGCCACCCGATAGATTCGGATTCAGCAAAGTAGCTACCTGTCAACGATATGGTTACCGTACAATACGATCCTTTCATCATTCGTTATCTCGACGAGACGAAGGCATAGAAATAGTGTCAACCTTCGGTTACTCTCGATATTATATATTCAGTTTCTGGACCAATGACCCGTATTATAATCTGGATAGAGCAACAACTCAATCCCACTGTGGCCACAGTTTTAGTGTCATTGCCATATACTGAATTGCGCCGTGAGATAACTTCTCCCGTACCCGGGAGTGATGAATCCTTTGTCAATCCACCATAGTCTTGATACACTCCTTGATATAGCCAATCACCACCGTACTGACAGCTCTGAATAGAACTGCGTTAGGCTAGTGTCAAACTGTACCAATCGGTGCACAAGGCGCTCCGGTGATCTCAAGTCTAAGGATCACATGCACCACCATTCGTTAGAGGATTTGTTCCATAGACACTGGGGTTACCATCCATATGGAATCCTCTGGTGGGTCAGTCCAGTGAACTTGCTGCGGTATATCCGCCTACAACAAGCACCCATGTGTTGCACCAGGTTGTCACCAAACAACCTTGACAAGTGAGATCAGTCACTGCCTTTCGACAGGGTCGTTCAACACTATGATAGCCTTACCGTATTATCTGTGCCCTTACTTCAGAATAATACTGGGGCTACGGACGTTTCTAGAATGGCCACCATATGTGCTCATAGGGTTCTCACTATCAAGATTTGAAACACTTGATACCCTCGTCACGGTTCTACCATTCTAAGGACATATATCAATACATATTGCAATAATAATAATGATTTACGCGATATAGAATAAAATGCCTTTTATTATTGATTAATGAACATTATTACAAAGAGTCAATTCCACAATAATTGATTGGCTCTAGGGCATCTACTCTAACAGTCAGCACTAACTTTTTAGGCATAACAGAAACCCCCCTGTTTTTAAGGTTTAAGGATTGAACCTTAAGAACTTCATAATTATGCCACGACTTGAATTGTCCCGAATGGCGTTTGGTCGAGCTGCAAGGAGGTCGTAGCATATACCTTTAAGAATGGTACAAGCGACCTGAGGTAGCCTTCTCCCACAGGTTCAACAACCTAGATCAGACCCTACTCAATGTCATGCCAACATGCTTTGAATCTCGTCCGTAGCTCTCGACCTGAGAATACTTAACACATTTTTACCAAAAGCAAGGAATCACATCCTCTTGAAACCGATACACAACGAAGAGTGTTTCACTTGAATGACCTCTTCAGATGTTATCTGTTGCGCTTGACAGCTAGTTTGGTCAATAAAATAATCTTTATTTTGACAGGCGTGTCCATTGCGCAATAAGTGTCAACCATGCGCATTAAATGAAAGCCATTCTAAAACGACATTCTCTTTCAGAGCATTAAATGCATATGAGGGCACATTTAATATGGTGGAGATAACCGTGCTGACGCTTGGTTGCTCAAATGAAGGGAAATGAAGGGAAGCGTCGATTGACACTCATGAAGCGTGGCAGATACTTCTTCTCGCAAATTAATGACATGTGGTCGTAATCAATGGTGAGAAACGTATCCCGCCCAAGCATCGCTTGCCTAAGGAAGCCAATCATCACTTTTTCCCCTATAAAACCCTAGGCTCACTTCAAGTTTTGTCACAGAACTCATATTTTCAGAGAAAAAGCAAAACTCTTATGAAATCAGTTCACCTTTCTTCCAATTGATGTGTACTCTCCATAACGACAAGAAGTTCATTCCCCGCAACCAAGAGGTAAGAAGGATTTCTCCTTCGTTTTCTTTTATTATTTTGCCGATTGCTTGACTTTTGCGATAATGGTGGGTACGAACTGTTTGGTAAGCTTTTACGATGGGTATTTTCGGACAGTGGTGAGAAGAGGGCTTTTTCTTTCATAAAGAGTGAGAACTTAGGGCACGAATCCTTGGGGATGATCCCTAAGGGTTTTTAGTGTTTTTCTATGGTTTAAGGAAGGCACATAAGGGTTTCTTTTGCTCTTGCACGTCATCGTACGTAACACTATACGGAGACTAAGTTATCTCTGCGTGTCGCCCCTCTTTCAAACTTTAGGAGCTATGGATGCCTCAACAACCACAGTAACCGAAGGGGTAAGCTTGCAGAAGCCAGGCATCTCAGCGGGTCCCGTGTAAGAGGCCTTGTCAGTGGCCACTCGGGATCAGATATAGAAGGCGGAAGAAGAGAGAGCTCGACTGTGGGAAAATTCTGAGAAGCAGAAGAGAGCATTAGAAATGGACCTCGAGCTTTCCCAAGGGCGGGTCGCTTCATTAACTGATTAGATGAAACGGAAAAACCTTGAACTATATAGGAAGGCCGTTGACTAGGCAATTCAGACCATCAATAGCTTGCAACCAAGGAATCCAAGGATGGACCTCTCCGACCTCCCAATTGAATATCAGGACATCCTTGCTTCCATGGTCCAAGCTGATGATGAGGCCGAAGAGGAAGAGAGGCAAGAGCCTCCTCTAGAGGATGACCAGTCAGAGGAATACATCCTTGAGGACCCAACAGTTGATCGGATGGTCGGTGACCAACCGGGGGATACAGAGGTCGCGCTCGCAGAGCCTGGAGATGGAGACCAATGATTGTTTCTTCTGCTTTTACACAATTTTTCTTTTGACTCTTTCTTTTTATTACTTATGTTTTTTGGTTGCCCACTGTACTTACTCAAATTACATATATAAAAGAAATATTTTTAGCCATTTGTGATATCACTTCTATAGTTCGAGCACTTCACAAGACTGTTACATATCTGAATAGGAAACTTGTAAAACATCATAACGAACAAGATCATACAAGACATATTTGTTCAAGACAAAGAAGAACAATCTTATTTATAAAAGTTATAAGGAAAACTTTATAAGTAAAAGAAATAGAAAGTTAAGAACAAGTTCAGAATTACTAATAATAAGGGAGAAGATGCTCAGCATTCCAAGCTTGCGATACTTCGGAACCGTTAAGCTTCTTAAGGTGATACGTTCCTGGTTGTATTACCTTGGTGATGCGGTATGGACCTTCCTAGATAGGTCCTAATACCATTGCACTCGGTTCACTTGTACTGAGAATGACTTCTTTTAGAACTAGGTCGTCGACCTGAAAGTCTCTTCTCTTGACCTTAGAGTCGAAGAACCTTTTTGCACGCTGCTAGTAGGATGTTATCCTTAACCAACACTTGTCGCGGAGTTCTTCAACTATGTCCAGACTTGCACGTAGAAGTGCTTCATTGTTTGTTTCATTGAATAGGTCTCTCCAGAGCGAACCAGTTCCTACTTCCACTGGGATCATAGCCTCACAACAATATGCTAACGCGAAAGGCATTTCCGAAGTAGAGGTTCTCGAAGTTGCTCTATATGCCCATAGAACTTTTGGGAGGTCATTGACCCAATTACCCTTGGTAGCGCCAAGCTTGACTTTCAGAGTATGCTTGATGGTTTTATTGATAGCTTCAACCTAACCATTAGCTTGCGGTCTTGCGACTGAGGCGAACTTTTTATAGATCCCCAGCTCATCGCAAAACTGCTTGAATTCCTTATTGTCAAAATGCTTCCCATTATTAGAGACGAGTGTATGAGGAATCCCATAGCATCACACTATATTCTTCAAGACAAAGTCTTTGAGCTTTTTGGTAGTGATCGCGGCCAAGGGTTCAGCCTTAGCCTACTTGGTGAAGTAATCTACCGCGACCACAATATACTTGACGGTCATTGTTGTCAATTGGTGGGAAGGAGCTTGTGGATGTTCACAAACCACTGACACTTGTCACATTTTTCACAAAATTGAAAGTGTCTTCCTAAAGTAGAGGCCAATAGTACCCTTGGTGGACAACTTTGTTGGTAAGGGATTGTGCGGCAGTGTGAATACCCTAGATCCCTTCATGTATCTCCCTTAGAATATAATCTGCTTCTTCGTCGGTTACACATCAGATGAGAGGGGCGTTAAACCCTTGCTTGTACAACTGATCTCTGACAGGCGTGTAACGAGCAGCTCTGGTGTGTAGAATTTTTGCCTCAATCTTGTCACTGGGTAGAGTCCAATCTCAGAGATACTGAATGATTGGAGTCATCTAGGAAATTGACTCTGCTGTAGCTACGGTCTGCTCAAGGGAGCTGATACTAGGAATCTTTATGTACTGAACTGGAATAATTTCTAGCATATCTGAGTCTAGCGATGAGACTATTCTTGCCAAGGCATTCGCGATAGAGTTACTGTCACTTGGAATTTGCTTGATCGTGAAGTGCTTGAAAGACTCAAGTGCGACCTTAGCTTTCCTTAGATAGTTGATCATGTTCTTTTCCTTGGGTTGATATTCTCCCAAGATCTGATTAACAACCAACTGGGAATTGCTATGAATACTGATCCCGCTTGATCCCATTTCTCTCACTAATCATAGACCATCGAACAACACTTCATATTCAGCCTCGTTGTTTGTAGCTTGGAACCCAAATCAAAGAATCCCATGGATACGAGTCCACTCGAGGTTGAGGAGGAGAAGACTTACCTTGGCTCTTTTCTAGTTTGAGGAACCATTGACATAGAGGCTCCAAGTCGATAAGTTCTGAACAGTTTCCTGGATGACTTTCCTGGCTTGCTGCTCGGATTCCTAATTCGGCTGGTACAAGAATTCTGAAATGAAATCAGCAATAGCCTACCCTTTGATGGTTGCTTTCGGTTTGTGATGCAGATCGAATTGATTTAGTTTTGTTGCCCATTTGAGTAACTTACCCGAAGCTTCCGGCTTTTGAAGAACTTGCCTGAGTGGGTAGTTAGTCAGAACATGGATTGTGTGGGCATGGAAGTAGGGTCGCAACTTTTTGGAGGCGATTAGAAGGGCATAAGCTAATCACTTTATTTTTGGATACCACATCTCGGCATCCAGCAGTCGCTTGCTCGTGTAATACACTAGCCATTGAGCTCTACCCTCTTCTTGAATGAGAGTTGCATTGATAGCATGCTAAGAGATGGACATGTACAGGAGTAGAATTTCCTTGGGAATAGGCTTGGATAGGAGAGGTGGCTTTCCAAGGTGTTCTTTTATGCTCTGAAAAGCTTGCTCGCACTCTAGAGTCCACTTGAACTTTTTGTTGGCCTTGAGTATATTGAAAAATGGCAAGCAACGATCTGTTACTATCGATATGAAGCGACTGAGAGCCACTATTCTCCCATTTAGGCTCTAAACCTATTTTCAGTTGGTTGGGCTCTTCATATCAAAGAGAGCTTGGATCTTCTCGGAGTTTATTTCGATGCCCCCTCTGGTTAACCATATGCCCTAGGAACTTTTTTGAGCATACTCCGAATGAGCATTTAAGAGGATTGAGCTATATAGAACATCTTAGCGAGATGCGCTATGTGATCTGAAGCAACATGTGACTTGACCAATATGTCATTAACATAGACTTCCATCGACTTTTCGATCTACTTGAAAAACATACAATTAACCAACCTCTGGTTAAGTTGCCTCAGCGGTTTTTAGGCTGAACGACATGACCTTGTAACAATATAGTCCCCGATCTGTAACAAATGAGGTATACTCTTCCTCTGGTGTGTACATCGGGATTTGATTATATCCTAAGTAGGCATCCATAAAACTCAACAGCCCATGCCCGGAGGTGGCATCGATGAGCTAGTTGATCCTCTGCAAGGGAAAGTTGTCCTTGGGACATGCTTTATGGAGGTCAATGAAGTCGACATAGGTTCGCCACTTGCTATTCGGCTTCTTTACCAAGACCAGATTGGCAACCTAGCTCAGGTAAAGTGCTTCCCGAATGGACCCGTTCAAAAGGAGCTTATCTACCTCAGTTTTCAAGGCAACATATCATTCAGGGTCCATTGCTCTTCTCTTCTGGCGAACCGGCTTGACCGCACTGTCAATGTGTGCATGACATATGACATTCAGGCTGATCGCGGTTATGTTAGCATAAGTCCATGCAAAAACGTCGACCTTTTCTCTGAGCAAGCTTGTCAGGTTTTTGGTGAGCTGAGTGTTGAGATTACTCCCGATTTTCAACACTCTAGTTGGCTTATTTTGATCGATTGACACCTCAGATAAGTCCTCAATTGACCCACTGTGGTGGCACTCTTGGATGCGAGGATCTATGTTATCCACTAGGTCGGTTTTGACTCTTCTGGTGAACCGGCTTGACCGCACTATCAATATGTAGTGCATGACATATGACATTCGGGCTAATCTAGGTCATATCAGCATGAGTCCATGCAAAAACGTCGACTTCTCTTTGAGGAAGCTTGTCAAGTTTTTGGCGAGTTGAGGGTTGAGATTACTCCCGATTTTCAACACTCAGGTTGGCTCATTTTGATCAATTGACACCTCAGATAAGTCCTCAACTCGCTTGTAATAACTGCTTGATACTACTATACTCATACAAAAATATGTATAATAAAATACAAGTACATTAATAAAATAGTTGGGCCCAAAATTTTCTTTTATTTAATATACATATTCTTTTACAAAAGTCAGTATCCTTTACAAAGGTTCTCAAAAGTGTGGTGGACAGTGTAACTACTCCTCCTCGCCCGCCGACATCCATCTGACTGCGTCCTCACCTGGAACCTGCAAAAACATAGAAAAACAACGGGGTGAGAAAAAATAATGCTCAGTAAGTAAATCCTCTACTCGCCTATCCCCGTAACTCTTTCTCTTAATTCTTTCCTTACACTTTTCTTTTCTCATTTCTGTTCTCTTTTTGTTTCTGTTTCTTATACTCTTTTCTATACACTTTCTGGTGTATGTCATGGCTTCATCTTACCAGAGGCACGGCTGGGGACTCAACCCACTCTTCGTGACTCTACTCATTTTCTCTTTCTGTTCTTTCTATTTCTCTGTTTTCCCATTCTACTCATGGGAATGTCACGGCCTCATCTTACCGAAGGCACGGCTGGGGATCACAAAGCACCCACTCTCGTGACTTCTACTTATTTCTGTATTGATCAGATTTGGTTATGCATGGATTCGAAACTCTTGGCCATGTGAGTGTACATTCTTTCTCTCTATCTCTCGAATGTCACGGCCCCTTCTTATCGGAGGCACGGCTGGAACCTCATGTTCCACTCTTCGTGACAGTCACGGCCTTATCTGACCAGAGGCACGACTGGGGATCACAATGCACCCACTCTCGTGACTTTACTCATCACTCACGGGTTCCCCATCGCACAACCTACTCTATTCTCTTCTTTAGCTCTTAGAGTAGTTTAAGCACAAAGGTCTCTACTCTTTCTCAAGCTAACACTCATAGTGTAGAAATTCTCTACTCTTTCTCAAGCTACTTCTCAATGCACAAATAATGCATATGGATGGTTCATACTCATTAATGCACTTAGGAAATGCCAATATGCAATGTTGCAAGAATTAAGGTTCATAACTCATTCTCAAACTTCTCTTAGGCATTTCATCAAACAACTCATGTGCATACAAAAACTCTTCTCTAACTACAATTCTCTTGCTCTTTGTAACCCTCCAAAATGGGAAGAAATTCCCTTCTATGGACATAACTCCTATCATAGAAGAATACTTCCAAATATATACTCCACATCATCTCAACTCATCACACATTAACACTTCCCATAATGAGAGCATATCCAATACCACAACATAAATACTCATCTCAACTCAATTTCTCAACAAACAAACATATATCTCTACTCAATTTCTCAACAAGCATCATTTATACATGCATAAAGAAATCTCTACTCAAGGATTTCTTAAACTTTAGCTTGAGTTGGATTTACTTACCTTGTGATGGTGTGATTCCACTAGCACTTCTCTTTTCCTTTGGTAGATGTCTTTTCTCTACACTTTTAAACAATAACACAATAAGACCTTAACACCTTTATAGGTAAAAATCACATCTAGAACAAGGATCTTTACCTTAGGATGCCTTAGATCACCTCTCTACCCAAAAAAACTACTCAAAAGCCCTTTAAAATCCTTGAAGGATTGGATGGAAAGTAGAGAAAAAATGGTGAATGAGTATGGCGGTGGAAGAAGAAGAATGAAAGGGTTTCTAAAGTTAAACCCTAATATCTCATATTTTCTCCATTCTTTCGCATTTTACCCTTACTCTTTCTTTGGAATTCCACCTTTGCCCTTTTCATTCTTTGCAAATGTACCCCCATTTAAACTATTCTCTATGCAATTTCCTTGCATTTCACTCCACACTTTTCCTGCTAATTAGGGGTAGAATGGTCATTGTGCCCCAAAGGAAGAATTCTCTAGAAACTCAATATACATTTTGTTAGGCTCTTTGCCGCGGCGAAAACTTACAGAACCTACCCATGGGTTGCAGCACCTCATCACCACAGCGAAGCTTCTTCTTCGCCCCGACGACGCCCGTAACACCAAAATTTCACCAAGTCTTTACGATTTCAGGGCAACCACTCAACCAAACCGATACTTCCATTCAACCAAAGGCCAACCAAACCATAATAACAACAAACCAACCCAAATGAGAACAAATCAATAAACATTCAAGTAATACAACACAATTAAACTACGTACCTCAAGTGGGGCGTTACATCGCTCACTGTGGAGGCACTGTTGGATGCGAAGATCTATGTTATCCTCTACTAGGCCGGGTTCTTGCTCGATCCTGCTAATCGCCATAGCCTACTCGGGGATGCCTATTGGCCTTCCTTTTCCCTTGCACGCCATCTACACTGCTCTTATGTAATAGTCGCGAGATTCACGTTGCGATCCGTTTAATTCCCCAATCCCCGTCGGGGTGGGAAACTTCATTTTTAGATGGTAGATGGAAGTGACTGGGAATGCCTTGAAATTTCTCAGTAGAGGTCTTCCTAAGATGCCATTGAAGGCGGATGGATAGTCTACCACTAAAAATTCTGTCATTTTGGTCATTTCGTTGGTTTCACCCAATGTGACCGGGAATGAGATCCTTCCCCTAGGAATCAGATGATCCCCGATAAACCATAGAGAGGGATGGAGGCAAGCTTAAGGTCTGTCTCGTCTAGTTACATTTTCTCGAAAGCTCGCTGAAACAGGATATTCACAACGTTTCCATTGTCCCCTAACATTTTGTGGACTTCACACTGGCCTATTTCAGGCGCAATGACGAGTGCATCCTCATGGGGATGATGCAATCGCACCGTGTCTTTCTCAGAGGAGGTGATCTCCTCTTCCTTATGAACATTAGCGGGTCATGGCATCGTGCTCATTACACCGATGGGTGACGAGCTTCTAGAGCATACCTCTCATGGGCATCTCAAGAATTCCTCGGGAGGTGTGGTCCTTGGGAGGTATGGATCTACACAGTAGAGACCCTTGCGACATGACATTTCTTCCCTAGTTCCTATTGGTCCTTTTCCCGAATGGGAGTCAGACCACCGACGTACTCTTTGAAATGCCCCTGCTTGATGAGGTTTTCAATTGATTGCTTGAGAGCCCGACACTCATCGGTGTGATGCCCATTATCCCAATGATAGCGGTAGTATTTTTTGCTGTTTTTGGTTGAGATGGGATTCTTCATGGGCTCTGGCTCTCCGAGCAGGCTGGCCTCCTCTGACTTATCTAGAATGCCCGACACTGAGGCATTCAAAGGAGTGTATTGATTTTTGTCAAGATCACGACGAGGAACTGGGGCATAAGATTTCTTGGGCTAAAATCACTGCTTCTTTCCTTTTCGTTGATCGTCATTAGCCCATTTGCGATCAGCCTTTCTACTATTCTCCCACCCCCCCCCCCCAGTTGGGAACACTGCCCAAGGGACCAGGGTCGTGGCGATTAAGAGCTGCTACAGAATTTTCAATTCGAAGGTATTTCTCTGAAAGTTGTAGAAGTGAGTGAGGGAAACATCATCCTCGGATTACAATTCCTTCCACAAATCTATCTGCGGGCGAACCCCCAAGATAATGAGAGTCCGAACAGACTCCTCGAAAGTATAAGCCACTTTGTGGAGTTCCTTATGGAATCTGTCCATGCAAGATTGGAGAGATTCATTCCTTTCCTACCGTATTTGCTCAGGTAGCTCAACGACATCGAGAACTTCATGTTCGCCTGGAAGTGTCTTAGGAATGATGAGCTCATTTGATGTCATGAGCTGATTGATCCCGCAGGAAGCGACTGACATGGGCAGTTAGGGTTACTACTAAGTAGCGACGTTTGGCCAAGTCGAAGACTTGGTGGAGTTCCATGAGGTCGTTGAACTCGTAAAGGTGATCCTGCGAATCTGAATTCCCATCGAATGCCCGCATGCCAGGCATTCTGAATCCCGATGGGAGAGAAGCAGCTAAAACTGTTGGAGAAAAGGGAGACGCCTCTGAGACCTTCCCACGTTCATTCTACTAAGCCTTGAGCTAATCCAAAGCTCCATGTAGTTCCTCAATCTGAGGCAGCGGGGATCACTTTCTGCAACATGGGGTCGACCCTCATGGTTCCTTTTGAAAAAAGACCACAAATCGGGCTCTTCATTAACTCGTCTGAAAGCTCTGACAAACCTTGACACACATTGGCTGGGCTGTGTGAAGGCATTTAATGGCTTGGGGAGTTTTCCCGATCTCCGTGGGGAGTTTTCTCGATCTCCGTGGTGGTCGATAAGGGTTTCTCGCATGACGACGATTGAGGTCGTCATTTCGGCGACATTGGGAATCTCCCTACCTTGCACTTTTGTGGGAGTGCCCATGTGTGGCGTGGGACGGCTCATACTGTGACATGTCTCTGAGTCGCAATGCCACGGGTATTCTACCCATTACACGATCGATGTTCGCTAGTCCCTTGGAGCCCTTTGATCCACTGCTCAGCACTTGTTTTCCCTTACTTTGCGCACTGTAGTACGCGCGGTATGGGCTTTTGCCCTTTTGCGCGACCTGCACAAGTCTTTGGTGGCGGCACCGCTTTATTGGACTCTGGCAGCACGACCTGATCCAAACGGTCCAGCCTTTGGCTAACCATTTGTGGAGTATTATTAAACCTCTCTAGTTAACTCATCACGGCTGGGTCGAGTTGTGAGGTTGAAGGAATATTCATTATGAGACTCTGTTGGATTGGCGGCACTAGAAAATGACCTTGTAATAGCTGTAATGATCTCCTTGACTCCTTCTCTACAAGAGTAGTGGCATCCACTGCCATGGCCCAACTTCTCCTTCTCTCTGCAATGGACGAGGATTTAGTGACCTTCATGGTTTGAGACAAATTGACAGAATGACCGCTTCTTGTTGTGGCATTAGAAAGTGAGGCTTCTGATCCCCTACGACCTGAAGAGTTTGCCACAAGGGATTGAAATGGCACCCTTTCTGCTCTTTTCTTCATTATCGCCCTCTCCTCTTTCAAGTTCACTTGATTTCTAGAGGCATGTCCTGCTAATTTATGCTCTTGGAGAACTTTTGGTGTCTGGTTCTCTTTGTCTAAAGAAAAATTCAAGTCTTCTTTTGGCTGGATATTGGGGCTAATGATAACCTTTGAGAAGGATTTTCTGTATGACCTGGAAGGCTTAATTTTTTTCCAGCCTACCCTTCCTTTTCAAGGACTTTAGTGGAAGAGTATCTGGGGAGAAATTCTCCTTGTTTGGAGTAAAGATTTCTTCTTCCTCCTCTTCAAAACCAGCAAAAAGTATCTTTGAAATTGATTTGTTTTCAATATCCTCCTGTATCTGCAGTTCTACATCAGCCTTACTGTGACTTCTTGTTGTCTTTCCTCTGCTTCTACCAGTTTGAATTTGTAGAACACTCGCTGGTTTATCTCTTCTTGACTAAATGCTACGTGAGCTAAACTTTCTATCTAATCTCAGTGGAGGAACTTAAGAGTTTTCTTGGTCTTCAACTCCTTTTGTATAAAATAGAGATTGTGGAGTTTGGCTATTTTTGTTATCCGTAGTCTCCGTGAGTGCTTCCCCAACAGGCAAAGACGAGTTGACAGACTCTTCAAGAACAGAAGAACAAAAGCTTGGTATTTCATTCTGTTCAATGCCTGCCCTTGGGCTGTGGTTTCCAGCTTCAGACAATTCAACTTCTGGAAAACTTTCTTCATTAGAGCAACCAGAGTTTAAAGCCGATAGCAAATTCAATTTTTTGTCCATCAAAGGCTTCTCTTGCATGGTTGCATAACGACAGACAGTAGGGGTTCATTTTCTCTGTGGACCTGTTTAGTGTTGATCTCTGATCAAACTCCCCCTAAAACCGAAGATGAATTCATACACTCTTTCATAAGAGACCCAGCCCAAACTTCTAAATTATTCTTCATCACATTGTCTTCTTGCAATGGACTCTAGTTTTCCGTTTTACCAGAGTAAACCTTGGATTTTTCTCTAATCTTAAGGAACTCTCTAAATTTTCAGTATCTGGCATAAATTCGGTTATAGAAGCATGACATGGGATTTTATTATCTTTATCAATTTGCTAATCTTCAGGCACTGACATATTACCCCCAGCAGGACAAGCCAAGTCTATTGGTACAATCCCAGAAAATGGAATCTCTGTCTCCGGAAGCAACTCTGATCCCTCATCACAAAACAAGGAAACAATCCCCTCCAAAAACCAATCCAGAGATTGACTTGGTTTATCATGAACTAAAATAGAAATCTCATCCTGTACAAGGGAAAGAAGAATATGAGTCACAAATTTTGGACAAACACTCAAATTTATCTTTCCAGTTCTTCAACCATAAATTCTCACCTGACAAATTCCTTCTTCATTTTCTTCCACCACCAATGACTTTTCTTTTCAAGTTGTTCACAATTTTCAGTTTAAAAAGAATTCAAACCCTATGCCAAGTAAAAACAGAAAAAACTAGAAGATATCAAGAACATTTCAAAAAGCACTTTAATCTAACATTGTACACAAGCAATCATATCTTCGCACCTGGCATGTTTGTTCTTCTTTTGGTTCCACTACCAATGAACCACTCAATTCACTCTTTCCAATCTAAAATGGCTTAGATTTCTCAACGTAGACAGTCCGAAAACAAGAAGAACAATTTAAAAAACACCTCAAAATAAGCTTTTATTCACTTAAAATTATCCGCCCAACATGTTAATTATTACAAAAGAAAAGTTTACTCTCAATTCATAATCCAAGCAGAAAAAAAAGTCAAGGGCAATTTAATAAAAGAAAAAAACAAATGGGTATTCATCATTTTCCCTGTTAACCCATAAACTCTCTATTCTTCTTTTGGTTCCACTACCAATGAACCTGTCAATTCACTTTTTCCAGTCTCAAATGGCTCAGACTTATCAACTGAGACAGAGTGAAAACTAGAACAACTTAGCAAAGACCTTCAACTAGCTTTTATTCATCCAAAATTAACCACTCAACCTGTTTCTTCTTCCATTCCTTCTAGTACCATTCTATATTTGTTACAAAAAAAATTTTTTACTTTGAATTCATAATCTAAGCAGAAAAAGACATCAAGAACAATTTAATTTAAAAACTGTTATGCCTGAAAAATATAGGGCCGACGTTAGGTCCAGTCAACGTGCAAAAGTCAGAGCATGGGTACACCCACAGCCGAGTCACGTAAGGAAAGGGGCAGCCTGCTTCTGTCAGAACAGTAGGTACATGCCAGACCAACCAGAAGCTGTGGTGATCCCACGTGTCCAATCCCTGCTCCAAATCGCATAAATCACTCCAGAAGGTGGGCAATGTGACATAAAGAAGGATTTGTACACTTAATCCCACCAACTCACAGATTCAGTAATCATTAGCTCAATGTATCCCACTATAAATAGAGAGCTCCTTTCCCAATCAAGGGATTCGTTCATTTTTACTCTTGATTAGCTACCCTCTCTCTCTCTCTCTCTCTCTCTCTCTCTCTCTCTCTCTTGTACTATCATTTGTAAGTCAGTCCGCTAACGCGACCTGACCCTTTTCAATAATATAAACATCAGTGGACATAGGACTGCTACATTAGCATCCGAACCACTTTAAAAGTTGTCCCAATTGCATTTACTCTTATATTTCCTTATATTCACGTGTGTCTTCTGGGCCAGCTCAGCATTTCACACGTGCATTTCTTTGGTGTAAAAATCACACATCAACAGTTTGGCGCTAGAAGGAGGGCCTGATTTAGTGTTCATCCTTCATTAGGAGAATCTCTAACTTATTGGTCCCAAGATAGCAAATGGCCCACCAACCTGAACCTGAGCAAACCAACCAGGGTGCTGAGGTGACCCCCCAAGCCCAAGGGGACACCTCTTCCAAAATACCTTCAGTTCCACAAAATGCTGTAGGGGATATCCTATCAAGTTCACAAATTGACCCTGCCATTAGAAGCTACCTAGAGAGGTTCGACAATACTTTCTAGACGGTCAGCTGAAGGTTAGACCATTTGGACCAAGGCGTGCCATCCAAATTAGCTAGGGCGGTGCAACCGCCAAAAATGCCTGCAGTCACATGAAAGCGCGACAAAGGGAAATAGCCTGTGCTGCGAGCACTGTAGTGCGTCAGAGAAATGTCAAGCAAGTGGCAAAGAATGGGCCTAAGGGCTCCAAAGGGCTTGCGAACACCGACCGCATCCCAAGCAGAATACCAGTCTCATTGAGACTCGGTGAAAAGACACAGCCCAAGCTGTCCCATGACACGTCGCAAGTATACCCCCGTAAAAGTGCTGGGTGGGGCGATTCCTATCACCGCCAGCAAAACGATTCTGATCGTCACTGTGTGAGAGGGTCCCACACTTTGCGAGGCGGTTCTTACCACCTCGAAGGTCATGAAAATACCCCGCACCATTCATTGCCATCACACGGCTCTAGCCAGCATGTGTTGAGGTGGTCGAAACCGCCAGCCGAGGCAAAGAGGAACGCGACCTTCGAACTTTCCTCAACCGTAATCGTGAGGGTCAAACTCGCATGGGTGAGAGCAATCCTTAAGTGGCTCCATTGCCACAAATTGAGGAGCTGTAGCGAGCTCTAGACTGACTAAGAGCTCAACAAAATGAGCAAGGGCAGGTCGCGTCTACGCCCCCCTTCTCTCCCGAAGTGCTAGCCGCTCCATTCCCATCAAGATTCAGGATGCCCAACATGCAGGCGTTTGATGGAAATTCTGATCCGTAGGATCATTTATATGAATTTAACAACCTGATGAAGCTTCACCAGGTCTTAGACCTAGCAAAATGTCATTGTTTGGCAGTGACTTTAACCTCCCATGCCAAACGGTGGTTCAGGTCGCTCCTAGTGGGATCGATCAGTTCGTGGCCTTAGATGAGCACGACGTTCCTAAGGCATTTTCAAGCGAACCGAAAGTTCTCGATGCCTTTCAGCTACCTCAGTAATATAAGGCAAGAAAGGGATGAATCCCTCGAGTCCTACATCGACCGTTTCCATAGAGAACTCAAAAAGGTGGCTCATACTCCCGAAGAGTATGTTCGAACTCTCATCATAGCAGGAGTTCATCCACAAACCAACTTGTGGAAAGAATTACAGGTTGAGGATGATGTTTCCCTCACCTGATTCTATAACCTTGCGGAGAAGTACCTCTGGACTGAAAATTCATTGGTGGCGCTCCGCCGTCACGGCCCTGGCGCTTCAGGTAGTATGGCAGGAAGGGGGGAAAGTAGAAGAACTGATCGTAGAGGGGCCGTTGATGACCAGCGCAAAGGAAAGAAACCTCGCTACGAGCCCAAAAAGTCCTATACTCCTATCCCTCATTACGATCATGACAGAGACCTATATACGCCTCTGAATGCATCTGTATCGGCTATTCTTGATAAATTAGAAGAAGCCAGCCGACTCGGAGAGCTAGAGCCCATGAAAACTCCTACGTCAACCATAAATAATAAGAAGTCCTATCGCTTCCATCGGGATAAGGGGCATCACACCGATAAGTGTCGAGCTCTCAAGCAAGCAATCGAAGAACTCATCAAGAAGGGGTATTTCAAGGAGTATATTGACGACTCCGCTCCTACACAAGAGAAAAATCAAGGGGATTAACGAAAGAAGCATCGTGATCGCAAAGGATATTGCAGTGTCAACATGATCTTTGGAGGGCTGCACCTCGCGGGGAACACGCGAAGTGCCCAGGAAAGATATGCTCGCGCGGCTCATCACAACCCAATCAGTGTGATGAGCACGTCGCAGCGACCACAAAAGGTTCGCAAGGAGGAGCCAATCACTTTCTCCAAAAAGTATGCAGCCCATTTGCATCATCCTCACTACGACACTCTTGTGATCACGCCCCTCATAGGGCACCATAACGTCCGCAGGATGCTAGTGGACAACGGAAGTGCTGTGAACATCTTGTTCCAGACCACTTTCGAAAGAATGAACTTGAACGAGGCTGACCTGAAGCCCACCTTGATCCATCTTTATGGTTTTACAGGGGACCACCTGATCCCCAAAGGAACGATCCAACTTCCCGTCATGCTGGGTGACTTTGATGAAGTGACCAAGGTTTCTGAATTCTTGGTAGTGGATTGCCCATCTGCTTTTAATGGAATTCTAGGGCGATCTCTACTAAGAAACTTCAAGGCAGTCACTTCGGTATACCATCTCAAGATGAAGTTCCCCACCCCGATGGGGATAGGGGAAGTTAGCGGATCTCAAAGCGCATCTCGCGACTGTTACATAAAAGTAATGCAGATGGCGTGCAAAGGGAAGGGTATCTTGTGTGGCATTCCCCGGCAGACTATGGCGATTAGCCAGATCGAGCCCCAACCAGGTCCAACTGAGGATAATATGGATCCTCGAATCCAGGAAAGCCCTTCCAGTGGGCCAGTTGAGGATTTATCCGAAGTATCAGTCGACCAGGGTGAGCCGAGCCGAATGCTAAGAATTGGGAGCAATCTCAACCCCCAGCTCGCCTCCGAGCTGATTAGCTTCCTCAAGGAAATATCGATGTGTTCGCCTGGTCGCATGCAGATATGATTGGGATCAGCCCTAATATCACCTGTCATGCACTGAACATGGACAGCGAAGTCAAGCCAGTTCACCAAAAAAGAAGGGCAATGGATCCGGAGCGATATGCCGCCTTAAAGCTAGAGGTGAATAACCTCCTCCGAAATGGGTCCATCTGGGAAGTACTCTACTCGACCTGGGTTACCAACCCGGTTATGGTAAAGAAGCCCAATGGCAAGTGGCAAACCTGTGTTAACTTCAGCGACCTCAATAAAGCCTGCCCTAAAGATAGCTTCCCTGTGCCTAGAATCGACCAGCTCGTGGATGCCACCTCGGGGCACGAGCTGCTAAGTTTTATGGATGCATACTCGGGATATAATCAAATTCTGATGTACAGGTCGGATGAAAAGCATACATCTTTTATTATAGATTAGGGACTATACTGCTACAGAGTTAAGCCCTTCGGCCTCAAAAACGCTGGCGTGACCTACCAACAATTGGTTAACCAGATGTTCTCCGACCAGATCGGTAAGTCAATAGAGGCCTATGTAGATGACATGCTGGTCAAATCCCATGTCGCCTCAGATCATATAGCGCATCTCGCTGAGATATTTGATATCCTCTGACTATACAGAATGAAGCTGAATCCTCTTAAGTGTTCATTCGGAGTATCCTCAGGAAAATTCCTAGGATACATGGTTAACCAACGGGGGATAGAAATCAACCTCGAGAAAATTCAAGCTCTCCTTGATATGGAAAGCCCGACCAGCAAAAAGTAGGTCATGAGCCTTAATAGGCGAATAGCGGCATTGAGTCACTTTATATCGAGGCTAACAGATTGCTGTTTTCCGTTCTTCAATGTTCTAAAGGCCAATAAGAAGTTCGAGTGGACTTCGAGTGCGAACAGGCGTTCCAAAGTATAAAAGAACACCTCGGGAAGCCACCTCTCCTGTCCAAGCCTCTTCCACAAGAGATCCTGCTCTTGTACCTATCCGTCTCTCAGTTCACGGTCAGTGCAGCCTTAGTTCGGGAAGAGGAAAAGGTTCAATGGCTAATATACTATGTGAGCAAGCATCTGTTGAATGCCGAGATGCGGTATCCAGAAATGGAACGATTAGCCTATGCCCTGTTGATCGCTTCCAGAAAGCTACGACCTTACTTCCATGCCCATACTATCCATGTAATGACTAATTACCCACTCAGGTAGGCCTTCCAAAAGCCAGAGGCTGTTAGTGCATATTAGTGTATGCCCTAGAAACCATTCGTGTTGTCGGTTTCAGAGCATTTTGTCTTGTATCTATATATATCATAAATAATGGAAGAAAGAGTTCTTCAATATATATATATAAATTGCTTCCTTTATTCAGTCATGCATTTAAAATAAAGTATGTATATGAAATGTCAGATGATTCATTTAATCAATAAATGAATTATCGAAAAGGGTTCCCTATGGAAGCAATATAATTTGGGCAACTATATTGCACAATAGGCATATCGGATGCTTCTGAAAGATATCATGAGTTGATATAAGCACGGATGACGATGATAGTATGTCACTGGGCATTGGTATGGATGAACGGTTGTGGAACTGTTTTTCGAACGTGACCGAATAACGACAAATCACTGGAAAAGATGTACTTATCGTTTGGTTATATTAGCGCACGATGTAGTTCCTTTGACTTGAGACATTGTAGTCGGATCCGATATGGATGCGTATGGTTCATACGGTGTATAAGTACGAGACTAATCATGTTTCGTATATAAAGCCTATTGGTCATGCGTTGTTATATGCGGAAACGAACAGGTCGGTCAGGGGGGTCTATTGACTAGAAATATAGATCGGAGTACCGTTGACTCCATCCGGATTCGAGTTCCTAGACAAACATCGATAAATGTCGAAAAACAGAACTCTGGCCAGAATCTATTTAGTCATACAAAAGCAAGTTTGTGATGACGAGTTCCAGACATATTGACGATGATTCGGTAGAAGTCGAGTTTAGGGTTTTGACGTTCCATGAATCCATGCTCGATCAGGATATCTCAATGGAGGGACTTTACCTGCATAGTACGAATGATCTAAAATGGGTTCGATGAAGTATTTCTTTACGGGTTTAGGGACTATGGGACATTGCTAGATGTTTACCATAGTCTTTGGGCTCCCGGACAGGTTTCCAGATTCATCCAGAACCGGTTCACGGCTAATCCACGGTGGACTACTGGTCACACCAATAGCATTGAGAAGTTAGAGAGGATGAGGTGTTAGTGTATTAGTGTATGCCCTAGAAACCATTCATGTTGTCGGTTTCAGAGCATTTTGTCTTGTATATATGTGTGTGTATTTAATATATATATATATATAATATCATAAATAATAGAAGAAAGAGTTCTTCAATTCATATATGTAAATTGCTTCCTTTATTCAGTCATTCATTTAAAATAAGTATGTATATGAATTGTCCAGATGATTCATTTAATCGGTAAATGAATTATCAAAAGTATCCTTACGGAAGCAATATAATTTGGGCAACTATATTGCACAGTAGGCATATCGGATGCTTCCGAAAGATATCATGAGTTGATATAAGCACGGATGACGATGATAGTCATGTCACTGGGGCATTGGTATGGATTAATGGTTGGTGAACTGTTTTTCGAACGTGACCGAATACGACAAATCACTGGAAAAGCATATATTTATCATTTGGTTATATCAGTGACGATGTAGTCCTTTGACCAGAGACATGTAGTTGGATTCGATATGGATGCGTAGGTTCATACGGTGTATAAGTACGAGACTAATCATGTTTCATATAATAAAGCCAATTTGGTCATGCGTTGTTCATATGCGGAAACGAACGATGGTCAAGAGGGGATCTATTGACTCAGAATATAGGATCGGGAGTACCGTTGACTCCATCCGGATTCGAGTTCCTAGACGAACATCGATAAATGTCAGAAAACAGAATCTCTGGCCAGAATCTATTATTAGTCATACAAAAGCAAGTTTGTGATGACGAGTTCCAGACATATTGATCGAGATCGGTAGAAGATCGAGTTTAGTTTGGATTGACGTTCCATGAATCCATGCTCGATCAGGATATCTCAATGGAGGGCTTTACCTGCATGGTACGAATGATCTAAAATGGGTTCTGATGAGTATTTCTTCACCGTGGTTTAGGGACTATGGGACATTGCTAGATGTTTATCATAGTCGTTGGGCCTCCGGATAGGTTTCCAGATTCATCCAGAACCGGTTCACGGCTAATCCACGGTGGACCTACATGGTCACACCAATAGCATTGAGAAGTTAGAGAAGGATGAGAAGTAGTTAGTGTATTAGTGTATGCCCTAGAAACCATTCATGTTGTCGGTTTCAGAGCATTTTGTCTTGTATATTTATATAAATATATATATATATCTGTGTGTGTGTGTGATTGTATATATGTATATGTATATGTATGTATTATATTATTAATATATATATATATATATATAATATATATATATCATAAATAATAGAAGAAAGAGTTCTTCATTCATATATGTAATGCTTCCATTATTCAGTCATTCATTTAAATAAAGTATGTATATGAATTGTCAGATGATTCATTTAATCGGTAAATGAATTATCGAAAAGGATTCCTTACGGAAGCAATAATATTGGGCAACTATATTGCACAGTAGGCATATCGGATGCTTCCGAAAGTATCATGAGTTGATATAAGCACGGATGACGATGATAGTCATGTCACTGGGATTGGTATGGATTAATGGTGGTGAACTGTTTTTTGAACGTGACCGAATAACGAAAATCACTTGGAAAAGCATGTATTATCATTTGGTTATATCAGTGCACGATGTAGTCCTTTGACCTGAGACATTGTAGTTGATTCGATATGGATGCGTATGGTTCATACGGTGTATAAGTACGAGACTAATCATGTTTCGTACAATAAAGCCTTTTGGTCACGTGTGTTCATATGCGAAACGAAACGAGGTCAAGGGGATCCATTGACTCGAAAATATAGGATCGGGGAGTACGCTGACTCCATTTGGATTCAAGTTCCTAGACGAACATCGATAAATGTCAAAAAAAACTAAATCTCTGGCGCAGAGTCTATTATTAGTCATACAAAAGTAAGTTTGTGATGAACAAGTTCCGGACATATTGATCGACAATGTCGGTAGAAGATCGAGTTTAGGATTTTGACGTTCCATGAATCCATGCTCGATTAGGATATCTCAATGGAGGGACTTTACCTGCATGGTACGTATGATCTGAAATGGGTTCGATGAAGTATTTCACGTGGTTTAGGGCTATGGTACATTGCTAGATGTTTACCATAGTCGTGGGCCTCCGACAGTGGTTCGGATTCATCCAGAACAAGCTCACGGCTAATCTACGGTGGACCTACATGGTCACATCAACAGCGTGAGAAGTTAGAGAAGGATGAGAGAGAGAAATGATTATCAAGAGGGCTAGCACCTTCGAGGTTAATAACGGGATTTCTATAGTATAGTTACATAGAAATCATTTGTGACATTTTAAGGGTTAAAGGTCAAGCAATAATTAATTATATTTAATTATTATATCTAAAGTGTTAAGATTAATGAGATGAACAAAAATAACCTTTTAATAGTTAAAGGGTAAAAGGGGTAAATTTTTGGGTTGTTAATGTAAACTAGTTTAGTTTACATGGGCCCTTGAATAATATTGATTATTCAAAGGGTAGCATATTAAATTCGGGGGGTCCCTTTATAAAAAAAGATTTATTGGGCTTGGAAGTGAGAAAATAAATAATTGCAATATTGCCAAGTATATAAGTGCAAAAGATTGCATTTTTGTATATCTGACTTGTTCCAAAAACGCAAACCAAAACTCTCTCTAAACCCACGGCCACTCTAATCTCTCAAGGTGGTGTTAAAGTGTGGAGGTTCATCCTTTTGAAGCTAATCTTCATCAATCCAAAGCAAAGGAGTAGAGTATTAATTTCTTCTCAAGCTTGTTTTTAAAACCGTTTTTTTGAATCCATTTTTTATGCTCTCTTCTCCATTTCGACCACTATTCATGCATGCATGCTGTTCTTTCAATGGTATCAGAGCTAAAAGCTCCTTGCATGTCGAATTTATCTAAAATGACATTTTCCATGTGTTCATATGCCATCAACTTGGTTGAGTTTGCATGTTCGTGATATGGTTCAAAAATGTTTTTTTTATAGTAGATCTTTACATGCATGTCTCCCATACATAGATCAGAGGTATATGTTCATTTTTCTTCTCATTCTATATGTTTTGAATGATGATAATGGTTAAATGAGCATGCCTTTGTATTGGATAAGTTGTTTGATGTAATAAGCATGTTTTATGCATGTGTATGTCTCGGCCATCTCTTTGTTTTGGGAAAACATGTTTTTCTTCTTGCTCAATATGTGGGTATGTTAGAATATGATTTAAAGCATGTTTGAATGATGATTATTGCATGAGATGTGTTTGAAACTACATGCATGGATATATGTCATTTTCGGCCATGACTAGTTTGCCATAAGAAATGTCATCATTCATGTATTGATGAATGTGTTTAGGAAATGTTGCAGGATGATTCATTTGAAAATGTTCATGCAGTTCATTTCCATTACTTTGATTAAATGGTTTATGCTTGACATGCTAAATGTGTTATCTTTAATTTGATTAAAGTATATTTTTGCATGAAGTGTATGCAAATGTTGCAAGTGTTTAGTGGTGGAATTTGATGTTAGCATAAAGTTTGGATTATTAATTCATATGGAATTGTGATATTATGTATGTAGACGGTGGCAAATTAATGTAGGATGTTTAATTTGATTAAATTATCTATAATGCATCATTGCATGGCAAATTATTTATTTTTTAAATGTAATAATTTGGTTGTTTGAATGGTTTCAAAATGATGATGCAAGATGACATGATTGTCTTTGAGAAGATAAATGTGTCATAAAAAGTATTACTTTAGTAAAAGTATTTGTGTCATAGAATGATTACTCTTGGAGTGATAAAACCCATTTATCTATGCCATGCATGACTTTATGAAAAGTATTGAAATGATGCTAACAATTAAATAATATATATTTTGGGTGGAATGTGACAAAAGTGTTTGAGTAATGATTCCTTATAAATGTGTAATTGTTGCATGCCCCAAAGTTATGATTATATTACACATGAATATATATATATATATATATATTATATATATATAATATTATATATTATATTTAATCATATAGATATATTTATATTTATATATTAGTGAATATATATATTCTAAATAATTGTTTATATTTGATATGAATGTTTAATATTTATTTATGTGATGAATGAATATTAGATTAGAGGGTGATCATGGGCGCCATTTGGTTTTCAAAATATTCAAAGTGTTTGTAATATTCTTTTATTAAATGGCTTGTAATAATTAAATTTTATTTATTATTTTATCGGGCCTGCGTGCCTAAGATCCAATTTGTAATTGAATCGGCTAGACGGGAACCGAAGAGCATCGGATGACGATCCAATCGAAGATATAGTATTAGGGTAAATAGTTTGCCTTTAGATGATTTTTGAAAAGCCCATGGTCAACCCCCATGCTTTAATTTATGCATATATGTGATATGTATGAATTGTTAATTAAACATGGCATGCTAAAATGAATTAACTAAGGTTAAACCTAAATCTCCCCAATTTAAAAGTATTAAATCCAAGTCTTCCATTGTGGGATAACTAAATTCTTGATATAAATTTAATATCCCAAGATTTCTATTATGTGAGGGATACAATCTTTATATCATAAAATTAAGTGATTTGTATTGGATGGATATTTTCACCTTGATCAAGAATTCTATTATGTGAGGATATGATGAAATGCCATCCTAAGAAGCACAATGGTTCGGATTAACTAGCCTAGGGTACCAAGATTCTATTATGTGAGGTATCCGAAGCTAGGACAAGGAATATGACAACCTTTATAGTGATATAAAAGGAAAAGAGTTTCCTACTTATTAGACTTAATTGACCAAGAATTCTATTATGTAAGGTTAATTGAATTTGATAAGAAATTGATTCCCCACTAAGAAATTTAATCCAACGAAAATTTCGGATCCTATTAAGGGAGTGTAGGACTCGAATAAAATAGTGGGAGCTATTTGATTATGCTTAAAAGGTTTAAAAGAATACAAGACACTAATGAAATTATTTTCTTGCAGTTTCATCTTGTGATAAATAATCGAAAAATGGCAACAATGTCTCTAAGGATAATGGACAATAACATGTTAACCGACCCAACCTAAAAGATTGGCTAAGAAATCTTAGATTGTTCTAGATTTTGAAAGAATTGCTTATGTCCTGGAAGCACCTTTCCACTTGATATTGGATCGGATGCTCCACAAGCTGAGCTTGATGCTCTTGAAAAGTGGAGAGAGGTAGTAGGAGGGCTAAAAATTACATGTTAGCCTCATGAATAGAGAACTTCAAACAGCATGAAGAGGTTTCAAATGCTTATGATATCTCATAGCTTACAAGAGTTATATAGCGAAAATCCAAGAGTGGTGGAGATTGAATGTGTGCATCCCTCTTTAGCATGAAGTTCAGGGAAGGGGAACTCCAGCTGATCATACTCTTAAATGATCATACTCTAAAATGATCATTGGATTAGATCGAGATGGATATGGGGTGGTCATGCCAGATCGGCTCAAGTGAATTGATTCTACAATCCCTTCCTCCAAGTTATAAACCATTTATAACTAACTACAATCTTAATAGGATTGAGAGAACTCTCTGAACTGCTAAATGAGCTTAAAGAATTTCACAGAAAGAATGTGAAAGGGAAAGGACATGAGGATGTCTTTGCCGCCTCCACTAGCAGGGCCAATAAAAAGCCCAAAGTTCTACCAAAGAGAGGTCCAAAAGTTGGACCCAAGAATAAGAGCTTCAAGAAGCCAGCGGCAAAGGGAGAGAAGGCCGATGCAAAGGGAAAATGTTTCCACTGGAAAAGATGGACACTAGAAGAGGAACTATCCTCAATACCTAAACAGTCTGAGAAAGGCAAAGGAAAAGCAGGTACGAACCAATGTCTTATGATTGAATATGAATTAAGTGTTAATTCAGTAGTCATTCCTAGATATTAGTTTAGCAGCAACATCTCATGTTTGTTTGTCTTTGCGGTACTTTAGAATAGTTTTGAGGTGACAAGGGCGAGATCATTTTAGGATGGCAAATGGGGCACGAGTTGCAGCCGAGGCCATGGGGATTGCTCACTAAGACACCTTCAGACAGTTTTGAATTTGTTTAAAGTATTGAACTTTGAAAGGCCACAAGAAATATCATTTCTATTTACTGTGTAAGGCCGGTTATTAGTACTGTTTAATGGAAATGAATGTTCATACATTTGGAATGTTTTAGTCGGTAAAGCTGTGAATACAAATGGTTTGTATGTCTTAGAATTGAATGACTATGCTTCAATCAATACCATTTCTAATAAAGAACTCGATCTGAATCAAATCCTAAAATTCTTATAGCATCATAGATTGGGTCATATAGGAGGAAAGATTAATACAGCTTGGAGAACTATCGATAATGTATATGAATTGTCAGATGATTCATTTTATCGGTAAATGAATTATCGAAAAGGGTTCCCTACGGAAGCAATATAATTGGGCAACTATATTGCACAGTAGGCATACCGGATGCTTCCGAAAGATATCATGAGTTGATATAAGTATGGATGACGATGATAGTATGTCACTGGGGCATTGGTATGGATTAACGGTTGGTGAACTGTTTTTCGAACGTGACCGAATAACGACAAATCACTTAGAAAAGCAGTAGTCAATGATTTATCATTTGGTTATATCAGTGCATGATGTAGTCTTTGACCTGAGACATTGTAGTCGAATCCAATATGGATGCGTATGGTTTATACGGTGGTATAAGTACGAGACTAATCATGTTTCGTAAATAAAGCCTATTGGTCAGCATTGTTCATATGCGGAAACGAACGATGGTCGAGAAGGGATCCATGACTCGAAATATAGGATCGGGAGTACCGCTGACTCTACCAGATCGAGTTCCTAGACGAACTCGATAAATGTCAAAAAACTGAATCTCTGGCCAGAGTCTATTATTAGTCATACAAAAGTAGTTGTGATGACAAGTTCCGAACATGTTGATCGACAATTCGGTAGAAGATCGAGTTTAGGATTTGACTTTCCATGAATCCATACTCGATTAGGATATCTGAATGGAGGGACTTACCTGCATGGTACGTATGATCTGAAATGGGTTCGATGAAGTATTTCTTCATCGTGGTTTAGGGACTATGGTACATTGCTAGATGTTTACCATATAGTTGGGCTCCGAATAGGTATTCAGATTCATCCGAACAGGCTCACAGCTAATCCACGGTGGACCTACATGGTCATACCAATAGCCGTGAGAAGTTAGAGAAGGATGAGAGAGAGAAATGATTATCCGAAGGGGCTAGCACCTTCCGAGGGTATAACGGGATTTCTATAGTAATGTTTACATAGAAATCATTTGGACATTTTAAGGGTTAAAATGGTCAAGCAATAATTAATTATATTTAATTATTATATCTTAAAGTGTTAAGATTAATGAGATGAACAAAAGTAAACTTTTAATAGTTAAAGGGTAAAAAGGGGTAATTTTTGGTTGTTAATGAAACTAGTTAGTTTACAGGGCCCTTGAATAATATTGTTATTCAAAGGGTAGCATATTAAATTCGTGGGGTCCTTTAAAATAAGATTTTATTGGGCTTGGAAGTGAAAAATAAATAATGCAATATTGCCAAGTATAATATGTGCAAAAGGTTGATTTTTGTTCATTCTTACTGTTCACAAAAACACAAACCAAAACTCTCTCTCAAACCCCGGCCACTCTGTAATCTCTCAAGGTGGTTAAAGTGTGGAGGTTTCATCCTTTTGAAGCGAATCTTCATCAATCCAAAGCAAAGGAGTAGGTATAATTTCTTTCAGCTCTTCTCAAGCTTTGTTTAAAACAGTTTTCTTGAATCCATTTTTTTTATGCTCTTTCCATTCCACCATCTTCATGCATGCATGCTGTTCGTTCATGAGAGAGAGAAATGATTATCCGAGAGGGCTGGCACCTTCCGAGGGTAATGTAGGATTTCTATAGTAATAGTTCATAGAAAATTTTTTGTGAACTTTTAAGGGTTAAAATAGTCCAACAATAATTAATTATATTTAATTATTATATCTTAAAGTGTTAAGATTAATGAGATGAACAAAAATAACCTTTTAATAGTTAAAGGGTAAAAAGGGTAAATTTATGGGTGTTAATGTAAACTAGTTTAGTTTACATGGGCCCTTGAATGATTATTCAAAGGGTAGCATAATAATTCGTGGGGTCCCTTTATAAAATAAGATTTTATTGGGCTTGAATGGAAAAAAAAAATTGCAAATTGCCCAAGTATATATAAATGCAAAGGTTGCATTTTAGTTCATCTTCACTGTTCACAAACACAAACTAAAAGCTCTCTCTCCCTAGCCACGGCCACTCTTAATCTCTCAAGGTGGTGTTAAAGTGTGGAGGTCTCATCCTTTTGAGGCTAATCTTCATCAATCCAAAGCAAATGAGTAGGTATAATCTCATTTCCATGCTTTGTTTAAAACTATTTCTTGAATCCATCCTTTCATGCTTTCTTCTCCCTTTCCCACCACTCTTCATGCATGCATGCTGTTCTTACAAATGGTATCAGAGCTAAAAGCTCCTTGCATGTCGAATTTATAAGCAAAAATGACATTTTCCAAGTGTTCTTGTGTTAATCATTAGAAAGTGACATGCGTGTTTTGTTTTGGCCTAGTAATAAGAATAAAATGTTTATTGTTTTGTTCCTTGGAATGAGATTCGGCCAGACATAAAATGATATAGATGTTTTGATTTTTAATTGAAGCATGCAAGAATCATTATATATATATATATATTTTATGGTGACAAAAGGTTCATGCATGCCTTGATAAGTGCAAGAAATTTTCTTGCTAGATTGGCCATGCATGTTTTTTTTTTTTTTTTTTTTTTTTTTTTTTTTTTTTTTGATTCTTGTTTTATTCAAATGAGTTTGTAATGTGTTTTTGGAAGTTGTTCCATAAAGGTTCAAAATGGTATGCTTGGATGATATTTGTTGCATGATGATTATTTGAAAAATTGTTCATGCATGTTATTTCCGTTACTTTGATTAAATGATTTATGCTTTGACATGCTAAATGTGTTATCTTTAATTTGATTAAAGTATTTTTTGCATGAAGTGTATGCAATGTTGCAAGCGTTTAGTGGTGGAATTTGATGTTAGCATAAAGTTATGGATTATTAATTCATATGATGAATTGTGATATTATGTATGTATGATGGTGGTAATTTTAATGAGGATATTCAATTTGATTAAATTATCTTATAATGCATCATTGCATGATATAAATTATTTATTTTTGAAATGTAATAATTTGGTTGTTTGAATGGTTTCAAAAATTGATGATGCAAGATGACATGATTGTCTTAGAAGACAATGTGTCATAAAAAGTATACTTTAGTTAAAAGTAACTTGTGTCATAGAAGATTACTCTTGGAGTAATATATCCCATTTATCTATGCCATGCATGACTTTTGTGAAAGTATTGAAGATGATGATAATAGTTAAATAAATATCTTTGGGTAGAATATGACAAAGTGTTTGTGTAATGTTCTATGAATGTGTAATTGTTGCGACAAAAAATTATATAATTACCAATGCATATATATATAATATCTATTAATATATGAGATATATTTATATATGTATATATACTTTAAATAATGTTTATATTCATGCCTTAAATAATTGTTTATTATTTGGTATGAATGTTTAATATTATTTATGTGATGAATGAATATTAGATAGAGGGTTGATCATAGGCGCCATTGGTTTTCAATATTCAAAATTGTTTGTAATATTCTTTTATTAAATGGCTTATAATAATTAAGGGTGCGTTTGGTTTAGTATTTTGGATAGGATTTTAGGGATAGTATTGAGTTATTGGATAGGGAGTATTATGAGGTAAATTTTAAAAATTTATGAAAAAACCCTTAGGTTTACTAATTTAACTAAAGACCCTAACATATAAATGACCAAAACACCCCCACCACTACAGTGTCAGATTCCGGCCACCACCGCCGGAATCTGGCCAGAAAATTTCGTTACGGCACGAGCGGTCGGATCTGTGCCGTAACAGTCGTTATGGCCTTTTTCAGCCAGATCCATGGTGGATCTGGCTGGAAAGGCCAGATCTACGGTCTGTATGGCCGTCGACGGCCGGAAAAGGCCAAACGAGGGCCATCTTTGGCTGTCAGCGACGGCAAAAGTATGGCATTCATTGACGTCAACGACTGCCATTTCTTTGGCCGTCGCTGACGGCCAGATCTGGCCTTTTCCGGCAGATCCGTGGTGGATCTGGCCGAAAAAGGCCACAGCGGTGAACTTCCGGCCATTTATGGTCGGAAGTTAGGCCGTTGTACAGATTCCGGCTATCACCGACGGTGGTTGCCGGAATCTGACAAGTTGGGTGATGGGGGGTTTTTGTTAATTTTTAAACTTTTTTTTAGGGGGTATTTAGTGAAATAATAACCTTATGGGGTTTAAGTAATTAAAAAAAAGGGTAATATTTTGCGAATAATGTGCCAACATTATTTGAAAATAGGACCAGAATGGGATAAAAATAGTAAGCCAACATGCAGTAAATTTTATATTTATTTTAATCGGGCCTGCGTGCCTAGATCCAATGTATTGAATCGGCTAGGGAACCGAAGAGCATCGGATGACAATCCAATCGAAGATATAGTATTAGGGTAAATAGTTCGCCTTTGGATGTATTTTCAAAAAGCCCATGGTCAACCCACATGCTTAATTTATGCTATATGTGATATGTATGAATGTAATTAAACATGGCATGCTAAAATGAATTAACTAAGATTAAACCTAAATCTCCCCAATTTAAAAATTATTAAATCCAAGTCTCCCATTGTGGGATAACTAAAATCTTTGATACAAATTTTAATACCCAAGATTTCTATTATGTGAGGGCATAATCTTTATATCATAGAATTAAGTTGATCTTGTTCTTGGAGGATATTTTCACCTTGACCAAGATTTCTATTATGTGAGGACATGATGAAAATGCCATCCTAAGAAAGACAATGGTTCGGATTTAACTAGCCTAGGGTACCAAGATTCTATTATGTGAGGCTATGAAGCTCGGACAAGGAATATGAATCAAACCTTATATAGTGATATAAAAGGAAAAGAGTTTCCTACTTATTAGACTTAATTAACCAGAATGTATTAGTGAGGTATTGAATTTGATAAGAAATTGATTCCCACTAAGAATTAATCCAACGAATTTTCGGATCCCATTTAGGGAGGTAGGACTCGAATAAAATAGTAGGAGCTAATTTGATTATGCATTAAAAGGTTTAAAAGATTACAAGACACTAACAAATTACTTTTCTTTGTAGTTTCATCTTTATGATATAATCAAAAAATGGCCAACCTGTTCTCCTAAGGATAATGGATAATAACATGTTAATCGGACCCAACCTAAAAGATTGGCTAAGAAATCTAGAATTGTTCTAGATTTTGAAAGAATTGCCTAGTCCTGGAAGCACCTCTTCCACTTGATATTGGATGGATGCTCCACAAGCTGAGCTTGTGCTCTTGAAAAGTGGAGAGAGGATAGTAGGAGGGCTAAAAATTACATGTAGCCTCATGAATAGAGAACTTCAAACTAAGCATGAAGAGGTTTCAAATGCTTATGATATCCTCATAGCTCTACAAGAGTTGTATAGCAAAAATCCAAGAATGGTTGAGTATAAATTTGGTCATCTCCTTTAGCATGAAGGTGAGGGAAAGAGGTACCTCCAGCTGATCATACTCTTAAAATGATCAATGATTAGATCGACTGGATGGATATGGGTGTGGTCATGCCAGACCGCCCAAAGTGAATTTGATTCTACAATCCCTTCTCCAAGTTATAAACGTTTAAACTAACTACAATCTCATAGGATTGAGAGAAACCTCTCTGATGCTAAATGGCTTAAAAGATTTCACAGGCAGAATGTGAAAGGGAAAGACATGAGGATGTCTTTGCCGCTCCACTAGCAGGGCCAATAAAAGCCCAAAATGCTACCAAAGAGAGGTCCCAAAGTTGGACCCAAGAATAAGAGCTTCAAGAAGCCACGGCGAAGGCAGAGAGAAGGCCAAGCAAAGGGAAAGTTTCCACTGTGGAGAAAGATGGACATGGAAAGGAACTGTCCTCAAACCTGAACAGAGTTAAGAAAGGCAAAGGAAAGCAGGTACGAACCAATGTCTTATGATTGAACTATGAATTAAGTGTTAATTCCGATAGTCATTCCTGGATATTAGATTCAGCAACAACATCTCATGTTTGTATGTCTTTGCAGGTACTTCAGAATAGTTCTGAGGTGACAAAGGGCGAGATCATTTTGAGGATGGCAAATGGGGCATGAGTTGCAGCGAGGCCATGGGGACTTGCCCACTAAGAATACCTTCAGGACTGTTTGAATTTGTTAAAGTATTGTACTGAAAAAGGCCACTAGAAACATCATTTTATTTCTCTATGTGTAAAGCAGGTATTATGTACTGTTAATGGAAATGAATGTTCAATACATTTTGAAATTTTAGTTGGTAAAGCTGTGAATACAAATGGTTTGTATGTCTTAGAATTGAATGACTATGCTTCAATCAATACCATTTCTAATAAAAGAACTCGATCTGAATCAAATATAAAATTCTATGGCATCATAGATTGGGTCATATAGGAGAAAGAAGATTAGTACAGCTTGAGAGAAATGGGATCCTAACTCCTTGGGTTCTGAACCTATCAACTCTGTGAATCATGTCTCCAAGGAAAGATGACCAAGTCTCCTTTAAGAGTAAAGGAGAGCGGGCTAAAGAACTTTAGAACTCATACATACAGATGTTGTGGACCATTAGTATTTTAGCCAGGGGAGGATTTGAATACTTCATTACCTTTACAATGATATGTCACGATATGGGTATTTGTATTTAATGAAATACAAATCGAATCCTTTGAAAATTCAGAGAATTCAAGAATGAAGTAGAAAATCAAACTGGAAAGAGTATTAAAATACTACGATTAGATCGGGGGGGGAATACTAGTACAGAGCTTACAGATTAAACTTAGTACAAGTTCAAGAGTTCTTAAAAGAAAAGGGAATCATCTCACAGTTGACTCCTCCTATACACCCCAGCTAATGGAGTGGTGAAAGGAGAAATGTACCTTATTGGATATGGTACGATCGATGGTGAGTTTTACAGACTTACCAATGTCTCTGTGGGGTACGCCTCCTAGACCGTGTGCACATCCTTAATAGGGTCCGTTAAAGCTTCCAGAAAACACGTATGAGATATGGTATGGAAAACATCCAAGTCTGAATACATGAAGATTGGGGCTGCCAGCTTATGTCAATTGGTTAAATCTGATAAATGGATGTTAAATCTGAGAGGGGCGGTTTATTGGATACTAAAGAGTTTAGGATATTACTTTACTTCCCAGTGATCAAAGAGTTGGATCAGTAGAAATGCGGCTTCCTCGAGAACGAGTTCTTAGAGGAAGGCGGGTGTTGGAAGAAATATTAACTCAAGGAAGAGTTCAAAGAGCCAAGAACCAAGATTGCTGAAGATGGAACTCCATCAGCGAACCTCAGTATCAGATACTATGTTCCAGTACGAAAGTCTTCTAGAATATAAAACCTCCAGAGGATATGGGTTCCTACATGAGCAAGATTTTGAATCTTATTAGTGGGAGTAGATGATCATGGTGATGATCCTAGAAGCTACGAAGAAGCAATACTGGATAGAGATTCAGGAAAATGGCTGGAAGCGATGGATTCTGAGATAGATCAATGCATGCCAATCAAGTTTGGTCGTTTGTGATCCACCAAGGATAGTTCCTATAGGTTGAAATGGGTCTACAAGAGAAAAGTTGGCAAGGATGGGGAGGTAGAGACCTTCAAAGCTCGCGGTAGCGAAAGGTTATGACTCAGAAAACAAGGATTGGTATGAGGAAAATTTTCACCTGTAGCATGATTAAATCCATAGATAATGCTAGCCATCGCAGCATACCATGATTATGAAATTTGGCAATGGATGTCAAAACAGCTTTCTCAATGGGTTTATTAGGAAAACATCTATGGAACAACCATAGGTTTGTATCCTGTGAAAGAATAGGTTCAATTGCATCGATCCATTTAGGATTGAAGCAAGTTCAAGAAGCTG
The DNA here is from genome assembly GCF_008641045.1 of Pistacia vera. Classification (NCBI taxonomy): domain Eukaryota; kingdom Viridiplantae; phylum Streptophyta; class Magnoliopsida; order Sapindales; family Anacardiaceae; genus Pistacia; species Pistacia vera. The sequence goes on from NW_022196310.1 coordinate 1,450,612, forward strand.
GAACATTCGATTTGACGGCATAATCAAATCGTTTGGTTTTGTCGAAATCCGAATGAGCCCTGTGTATACAAATGGTGTTAAGATCATGCATCATGTTTCTCATATTAATGTAGATGACATACTTTTGATGGGAAATGATATAGGCATGATGACAGAGGTTAAAGTTTGGTTGTCCAAAACCTTCTCGATGAAAGACTTAGGAGAAGCGACATATGTCCTTGGCATTCGTGTCTATAGAGATAGAACAAAAAGGGTAAATGAATTATCAAAAAAATTGTACATAGAGAAAATGCTAAAAAGATTTAGCATGAAGAACTCTAAGAGAGGTCTCTTGCCCTTCACTCACGGTCTTCATCTTTCCAAGGAGATGGATTCAAAGACCGATGAAGAGCGGTAGCGGATGCGTAATGTGCCTTATGCGTCTGCCCTAGGTAGCATAATGTACGCAATGTTATGTACAAGACCTGATATAGCTTATGCTGTAAATGTTACGAGTAGATATCAGTCAAACCCAGGGGAGAAACATTGGTCAGTTGTAAAATCGATCCTTAAGTACTTGAGAAGAACTAAGGATCTAGTTCTGAGTTTTGGATGTTCCGAGTTAAACATTCAAGGATACTCAGATTCTAATTTCCAATCAGATAATGATGATAGAAAGTCTACGTCAGGGTACATTTTTGTATGTAATGGATGTGCTGTTAGTTGGAAAAGTTCCAAACAGACAACCATAGCTGACTCCACTACAAAAGTTCAATACATTGCTGCTTCAGAAGCAGCAAAGGAGGCTGTTTGGATGCGAAAGTTTGTAATTGAACTTGGTGTGGTTTCGAACATGGCTTACCAGATAAGCATGTTCTGTGAAAATACTGGAGCTATTGCACAGGCAAAGGAACCAAGGGCACACCAAAAATCTAAACACATTTAGTGTAAGTATCACATTTTGAGAGAATTCATTGGAGCTAGAGAGATTATAATTCTGAAGACTCCTTCAGCAGAATATGTAGCTGATCCACTGACTAAGGCGATAACACTGAAGCAATTGGACCATCATCTTGAGAAGATGGCTTTAGTGCAAGTGGGAGTTTGTTAGTGTATATTAATGTATGCCCTAGAAACCATTCGTGTTGTCAGTTTCAAAGCATTTTGTCTTGTATCTATATATATATCATAAATAATGGAAGAAAGAGTTCTTCAATTCATATATATAAATTGCTTTATTTATTCAGTCATGCATTTAAAATAAAGTATGTATATAAATGGTCCAAATGATTCATTTAATCGGTAAATGAATTATCAAAAAGGGTTCCCTACGGAAGCAATATAATTTGGGCAACTATATTGCACAGTAGGCATATCGGATACTTCCAAAAGATATCATGAGTTGATATAAGTACAGATGACGATGATAGTCATGTCACTGGGGCATTGGTATGGATTAATGGTTGGTGAACTGTTTTTCGAACGTGACCGAATAACGACAAATCACTTGGAAAAGCATGTAGTCAATGATTTATCATTTGGTTATATCAGTGCACGATATAGTCCTTTGACCTGAGACATTGTTGTCGGATCCGATATGGATACGTATGGTTCATACGGTGTATAAGTACGAGACTAATCATGTTTCGTATAATAAAGCTTATTTTGTCATGCGTTGTTTATATGCGGAAACGAACGACGGTCGAGAGGGGATCCATTGACTCGAAAATATAGGATCAGGAGTACCGCTGACTCCATCCGAATTCGAGTTCCTAGATGAACATCGATAAATGTCAGAAAACAGAATCTCTGACCAGAGTCTATTATTAGTCATACAAAAGAAAGTTTATGATGACGAGTTCCGGACATATTGATCGACGATTCGGTAGAAGATCGAGTTTAGGATTTTGATGTTCCATGAATCCATGCTCGAAAAGGATATCTCAATGGAGGGACTTTACCTGCATGGTACGTATGATCTGAAATGGATTCGATGAAGTATTTCTTCATCGTGGTTTAGGGACTATGGCACATTGCTAGATGTTTACCATAGTCGTTGGGCCTCCGGACAGGTTTCCGGATTCATCCAAAACCGGCTCACGGCTAATCCACGGTAGACCTACATGGTCAAACCAATAGCCTTGAGAAGTTAGAGAAGGATGAGAGAGAGAAATGATTATCTGAAGAGGGCTAGCACCTTCCGAGAGTAATGACGGGATTTCTATAGTAATAGTTACATAGAAAAATTTTTGTGACATTTTAACCCTTAAAATGGTCAAGCAATAATTAATTATATTTAATTATTATATCTTAAAGTGTTAAGATTAATGAGATGAACAAAAATAACTTTTTAATAGTTAAAGGGTAAAAAGGGTAAATTTATTGGTTGTTAATGTAAACTAGTTTAGTTTATATGGCCCCTTGAATAATATTGATTATTCAAAGGGTAGCATAATAAATTCTTGGGGTCCCTTTATAAAATAAGATTTTATTGGGCTTGGAAGTGAAAAATAAATAATTGCAAAATTACCCAAGTATATATAAATGCAAAAGGTTGCATTTTAGTTCATTCTTCACTCGTTCACTCAAAAACAAACTAAAACTCTCTCAAACCCACAGCCACTCTCTAATCTCTCAAGGTGGTGTTAAAGTATGGAGGTCTCATCTTTTTGGGGTTAATCTTGATCAATCCAAAGCAAAGAAGAAGGTATAATCTCATTTCTATGCTTTGTTTAAAAACCGTTTTTTTGAATCCATCATTTCATGCTTTCTTCTCCATTTCCACCACTCTTCATGCATGCATGCTGTTCTTTCAATTATAACCATCACCATAATTCAAAACATATGAGAATGAGAAGAAAAATGAACATCTACGTCTGATCCAAGTATGACCAAGACATGCATGTAGAGATCTAAGATGAAAAAAATCATTTTTGAACCAAATTACCAACATGCAAACTCAACCAAGTATGATGAACATATGAACACATGTTATAACCTGATTTTTGCTCAAAAACGACATGCATGGAGCTTTTTAGCTCTGATACCATTTGAAAGATCAGCATGCATGAAGAGTGGTGGAGATGAAGAGTGAAAGGATAAAAGGATTGATTTCAAAAACGTTTTTTAAGCAAAGCTTGGAAAAGAGATTATACCTACTCCTTTGCTTTGGATTGATGAAGATTAGCCTCAAAATGATAAGACCTCCATACTTTAACACCACCTTGAGAGAGTTAGAGAGTGGTCGTGGCTAGGGAGAGAGAGCTTTTAGTTTGTGTTTGAGTGAACAACTGAATATTGAACTAAAATGCAACCTTTTGCATTTATATATACTTGGGCAATTTTGTAATTATTTATTTTTCACTTCCAAGCCCAATAAAATCTTGTTTTAAAAAGGGACTCCATGAATTTATTATGCTATCCTTTGAATAATCAAATATTATTCAAGGGCCCATGTAAACTAAACTAGTTTACATTAACAACCCATAAATTTACCCTTTTACCCTTTAACTATTAAAAGGTTATTTTTGTTCATCTCATTAATCTTAATGCGTTAAGATATAATAATTAAATATAATTAATTATTGTTTGACCATTTTAACCCTTAAAATGTCATGAACAATTTTCTATTTAACTATTACCATAGAAATCACGTCATTACCCTCGGAAGGTGCTAGCCCTCTTCGGATAATCATTTCTCTCTCTCTCATGATTCTCTAACTTCTCAAGGCTATTGGTGTGACCATGTAGGTCCACCGTGGATTAGCCGTGAGCCAGTTCTGGATGAATCCGAAAACCTATCCGGAGGCACAACGACTATGGTAAACATCTAGCAATGTGCCATAGTCCCTAAACCACGATGAAGAAATACTTCATCGAACCCATTTCAGATCATACGTACCATGCAGGTAAAGTCTCTCCATTGAAATATTCTGATCAAGCACAGATTTATGGAACGTCAAAATCCTAAACTCGATCTTCTACCGAATCGTTGATTAATATGTCTGAAACTCATCATCACAAACTTGCTTTTGTATGACTAATAATAGACTTTGGCCAGAGATTCTGTTTTTTTGACATTTATCGACGTTCGTCTAGGAACTCAAATCCGGATGGAGTCAGCGGTACTCCCAATCCTATATTTTTGAGTCAATGGATCCCCTTTTGACCATCGTTCATTTCCGCATATGAACAATGCATGACCAAATAGGCTTTATTATATGAAACATGATTAGTCTCCTACTTATACATCGTATGAACCATACGCATCCGTATCGGATCCGACTACAATGCCTCAGGTCAAAGGACTACATCGTGCACTGATATAACCAAACGATAAATCATTGACTACATGCTTTTCCAAGTGATTTTTCGTTATTCGGTCACGTTCGAAAAACAGTTCACCAACCTCTAATCCATACCAATGCCCCAGTGAGATGACTATCATCGTCATCCGTACTTATATCAACTCATGATATCTTTTAGAAGCATCCGATATGCCTACTGTGCAATATAGTTGGCCAAATTATATTGCTTCCACAGGGAACCCTTTTCGATAATTCATTTACCGATTAAATAAATCATCTGGACAATTCATATGTATACTTTATTTTAAATGCATGACTGAATAAAGGAAGCAATTTATATATATGAATTGAAGAACTATTTCTTCTATTATTTATCATATATAGATACAAGACAAAATGCTTTGAAACCGACAACACGAATGGTTTCTAGGGTATACACTAATATACACTAACAAAAGCTCGCTGTAGTTCCTTAATATGAAGTAATAGAGTTGCCTGGGGATCACTTTCTACAAGCTGCCTAGGGATCACTTTCTACAACGTGGGTTCGACCCTCACATTTGCGGTTAAGGAAAGAACGCAAATCAGGCTCTTCCTCAACTTGGCTGGAAGCTCCAATGAACCTTGACACACGTTGGTTGGGGTTGTGTGAAAGCATTGAAAGGTTTGGGGAGTTTTCCCGATCTCCGCGGTGGTCCAAACCGACCCACAGACAATGAAGTTTCCCGCATGACGACAGTCGAGGTCATCATTTCAACGATATTGGGAATCTCCTTGCCTTGCACTTTTGTGGGAGTGTCTGCCCATGCGACGTGGCGTGGGATGGCTCATGCTGTGACATGTTGTGGTCATCGCTGGTCCCTCGGAGCCCTTCGGTCCGCTGCTTGCCACTTGCTTTCCCTTACTTTGCACACTACAATGCACGTGATATGGGCTTTTGCCCTTTTGCGTGCTTTCGTGTGACCTGCATGAGTCTTTGGTGGCGGCACCGCTTTAGTGGACTCTGGCGGTACGACCCAACCAAAACGGTCCACCCTTTAGTTAACCATTTGGAGACTATTATTAAACCTCTCCAGGTAACTCATCACGGCTGGGTCGAGCTGTGAGGTTGAAGGAATATCTACCATGATACTCTGTTGGACTGGCGGCACTAGAAAGTGACCTTGTAATAGTTGTAATGATCTTCTTGACTCCTTGTCTAGAAGAGTAATGGCATCCACTACCATAGCCTAGCTTCTCCTTCTCTCTCCAATGGACGAGGAATTAGTGACCTTCATGGTTTGAGACAAATTGATAGAATGACTACTTCTTGTTGTGGCATTAGAAAGTGAGGCTTCTGATCCCCTCTTACCTGAAGAGTTTGCCACAAGGGATTGAAATGGCACACTTTTTGTTCTTTTCTTCATTATCGTCCACTCCTCTTCCAAGTCACCTAATTTCTAGAGGCATGTCCTGCTAATTTCTGCTCTTGGAGAACTTTTGGTGTCTGGTTCTCTTTGTCTGAAGAAAAATTCAAGCCTTCTTCTGGCTGGATATTGGGGCTAATAGTAATCTTTGAGGAGGATTTTTTGTACGACCTGGAAGGCTTAATTTTTTCCAGGTTACCCTTCCTTTTCAAGGACTTTAGTGGAAGAGTATTTGGGGAGAAATTCTCCTTGTTTGGAGTAAAGATTTCTTCTTCCTCCTCTTCAAAACCAGCGAAAAGTATCTTTGAAATTGATTTGTTTTCAATATCCTCCTGTATCTGCAGTTCTACATCAGCCTTACTGTGACTTCTTGTTGTCTTTCCTCCGCTTCTACTAGTTTGAATCTGTAGAACAATCGCTGGTTTACCTCTTCTTGACCAAATGCTACGTGAGCTAAGCTTTCTATCTGATTCTCAGTGGGAAACTACTAAGTTTTCTTGGTCTTCAACTCCTTTTGTATAAAACAGAGATTGTGGAGTCTGGCTATTTTTGTTATCCGTAATCTCCGTGAGTACTTCCCCAACAGGCAAAACGAGAGTTCCAGACTCTTCAAGAATAGAAGAGCAAAAGCTTTGTCAATGCTTCTGTGTATTTCCTTCTGTTCAATGCCTACCCTGGGCTGTGGTTTCCAACTTCAGACAATTCAGCTTCTGGAAAGCCTTCTTCATTAGAGCAACCGGAGTTTAAAGCTGATAGCAAATTCAAGTTTTTGTCCTCGAAGGCTTCTCTTGCATGGTTGCATAAGACGGACAACAGGGGTTCATTTTCTCTTGGACCTGTTCAGTATTGATCTCTGATCAACCTCCCCCTAAAACCGAAGATGAATTCGTAGACTCTTTCATAAGAGACCCAGCCCAAACTTCTAAATTATTCTTCCTCACATGTTTTCTTGCAATGGACTCTGGTTTTCCGTTTTACCAGAGTAAACCTTGGATTTTTTCTCTAATCTTAAGGAACTCTCTAAATTTTCAGTTTCTAGCATAAATTCTATTATAGAACCATGACTGGGATTTATTATCTTTATCAATTTGCTGCTCTTCAGGCACTGACATATTACCCCCAGCAGGACAAGCCAAGTCTATTGGTAAATCCCAGAAAATGGAATCTCTGTCTCCGAAGCAACTCTGATCCCTCATCACAAAACAAGGAAACAATCCCCTCCAAAAACCAATCCAGAGATTGACTTGGTTTATCATGAACTAAATAGAAATCTCATCCTGACAAGGGAAAGAAGAATATGAGTCAAAATTTTGGACAAACACATCAAATTTATCTTTCCAGTTCTTCAACCATAAATTCTCACCTGACAAATTCCTTCTCATTTTCTTCCACCACCGATGACTTTCTTTTCAAGTGTTCACTTTTCAGTTGAAAAAGAATTCAAACCCTATGCCAAGTAAAAACAGAAAAAACTAGAAGATATCAGAACATTTCGAAAAGCACTTTAATCTACATTGTACACATGCAATCATATCTTCGCACCTGGCTTTTTTTTCTTCTTTTGGTTCCAAACCAAGAACCACTCAATTCACTCTTTCCAATCTGAAATGGCTCAGATTCTCAACGTAGACAGTCCGAAAACAAGAAGAACAATTTAAAAACACCCCAAAATAAGCTTTTATTCACTTAAAATTATCATCCCAACATGTTATTTATTACAAAAAGAAAGTTTCTCTCAATTCATAATCCAAGCAGAAAAAAGTCAAGGGCAATTTAATAAAAGAAAAAAACAAGTGGGTATTCATCCTTCCACTGTTAACCCATAAACTCTCAATTCTTCTTTTGGTTCCACTACCAATGAACCTGTCAATTCACTTTTTCCAGTCTCAAATGGCTCAGACTTCTCAACCAAGACAGAGTGAAAACTAGAACAACTTAACAAAGACCTTCAACTAGCTTTTATTCATCCAAAATTAACGACTCAACATGTTTCTTCTTCCATTCCTTCCAGTACCATTCTATATTTGTTACAAAAGAAAAATTTTACTTTGAATTCATAATCTAACATCAAGAACAATTTAATTTAAAAACAAATGCGCATCCATCATTTTCACTAGTAAGCCGTAAACTCCCACCTGATGCGTTTCCACTTGATTTTCCTCTTCTTTCTCTTCTGCGACGGTCACATCCAAGGGTGATACAAACGGTTTATCCATATCGTATGCGTGGCTCAAAGGTATCCAATGCAGCCTATAGATCCTAGTTGACCCACCAATCTTTATAGTATCTCCCTCATTCAGCTCCACAGGAACACAAGATTCAATCTTTCTTTCTGATACCCACGTCCCATGTACTGCAATCCATCAAGTACCAAAAACCCTCCAATTAAAATCCAAATAAACACAAACGCATGAAAATTAAATGAAGAAATCACCAACTAACAATCAAGATTTTATATTACCAGACGATAAATCGATGACAGAGAGGTTCTGTGAAGAGGGTTTAGAGTGAATCTGGAGGTGAAATCTACTGATACTAGGGTGAGTCAACATGATGTGGCAATCTGGGTGTCGACCAACCATTAAGATTTCCTCCTCCTCCTCTTCATCGTCTTGAACTGAGTTTTCTTCATTTTCGACGGCCGTGATGGAGGGTGATGGTGGTGGTGGTGGTTTGTTGATGACGAAGATGTTCTTGAGAATGGCACCGTTCTTTATGACTGTAAAGACTGGGATTTTCCTCTCTTCAGGTTTGTTTTCAGCCATTTTAGGACTGAGATTTAGATCTTTCTTCAACTGTTAGAAGGAAAAAAAAGTGGAAAATGGTTAGGGCTTTGTAATTATTTGTAAGAGAATTTGGTTTATATAATTTGGAGAGTGAGTGTTAAATTGGGGGGATTTTCTTTTTCATTTTGAATCTTTGAAAAGGTGACCGTTGCAATTCTTGTTATAACGGCTTATTTTATTATTATTATTATTATTATACATTATACTACAGTACAAGGTTTTCGTTCCCCTGGCGGCTGGACCCAGAGATATTTTGTAATGCCTGATTCCCAGTTGCTTTATTTTTTTAACAATTATTATATCAATACAATTTATTTAAAGAAATAAAAATTATATATAGTATAAATTGATGTGACATAACATAATAATCATCATATTAAGTTTTATTATATCCATTAGATTGATGAATTGGATTAATGTTATTTTTTCTATCAATAATTACCATTTCAATTTCATAAATGTAATAATTTATAAAAAAAAAAAAAGCATATACATATATTCACAATTTTAAGGTTAAACATTTACTAAAACTCTGAAAAAAAAAAAAGAACTAAAAAAGAAAATTGCTCTTTAACTTATAAACTTGGAGTTGGACACAGAGAGATTAAACTAAAAAATTTTGATGGTACGAAGAGAAAATATATAAAACAGATTATATAGTGTTATAGTTGATTTTATTTCATATTTTGACATTACAGTTCTTAACACAGAAAATTAGGCAAGTTGATGAACGTTGGAAGGGGAGAACTGGACACTCTTCCTCCCAACTATTCATACTTAGAAAATTCGAAAGCAACTTAAATTTTGCCCCAGGGAATCTTGGTTCAAATACTATAATTCATTAGTCATTTTCTGATCATTAAGGTACAGAGTCACCTCCTATGCATCTTCAATCCTTCCAATGATCACTTAGTTTGTATGCCTTTGTTTAGATCCCCGTTTTCCTTCTCATCTGCCAATTTCCACAGGCAATCAGCTCCACATCTCCACACAAGACATACATGTGCATGCCTTTGAAGCAATCCAAGTCATCTGTACTTTTAGGTTCTGCTCCGCACATCAATTTGTACGGCATCATGACATAAATGAACCGCAAAATCATTAGTTTAAGAGAGCAACTGAATAGGAGTTCTATTGAACAACCATCAGACTTTGTATCATTGCTCTGCTCACTCTGAAAGATAAATCATGACTCAAGTAGTGAAATATGCTATGTCTAGTAATTTATACAAGTAAAATTCACAATTAGATCTATGAACTCATCTTATGGCTCATCAGCTCTATCTCTTCTCCTCTCTCTAGTTGCCATTTTCTCCCCATACCTCTTCAATATATCTGCTAAATCAACCAACCCCACCTCCCTTAATTTCTTCCCCACTTCCTCAAACATAGCCACACCTTCCTCATTAGAATAATAATGCAAAAATTTATTGTAGTCAAATCTAGGTACCTCAACACCTCTATTCATCACTCTCTCCACATACTTGGTAGCTTCTAATGACTTCCCTGCTTTCACTAAACCTCCAACAAAAATGGTGTCAAAATTCACCAATGGATCTACTCCTTTCCTCCCTCTCTTCCCCAAATGCCCCTGCAATAACATTATATAGGTATGCATTGTAGGCTCACACCCTCTCTTTATCATTTCTCTAAACACTTGTGTTGCTTCACTTGCCCTCCTCAACTTCAAAAGCCCCTTTATCAATCCATGATACACACTAATATCTGGTTTTTCAACAGCTCCAACAACTTTATAAGCCTCTCTAACTTTGCCCCTTGCTAAAAGCCCATAAATTACATATGACAATGTTAAATAATCAGCTTCAATCCCTCACATGAGAATTTCCTAAAACATCACATAAGCTTGAGAAATTTTTCCTCTTTTGCACATCCAATTGATCACAAGTCTATAAGTTGAGAGCCCCAACTCATCCATTCTCTTGACTCTCATCATCTGAAAAACCTTCATGGCCACCTCATATTTATTAATCCTGAAAAAAGTTTCTATCATTTTGTCAACCACATCAACACTTGAAATAAACCCTTCATCAACCATCAAGTTCCAAATCTTGGAAGCCTCAATCAAGTCACCCACATCACAAAACCCTTTAATCAACCACCCATAAGTAATCTCATTTGGCTTAATCCATTCATTCAACTTCAAAACCAAATACTTGGCCTCAACAACAAGTTTACTTGAACACAAAATCTCCACCACCTTATTTAACCTCTCCAAACTATAATCACACCCACAATCATTCATTATATGGAAAAAGTTCACACACTTTTTCAACTCCCTAACCTCAGCCAAAGTCTTTAATGCAATCTTAAAAGTCTTATCATTTACAAAAAGAAGCTGTCCCATCTCTTGCAAAACCTCCCAAAACAGATCAATATTTCTTGATTTACCTATTATGTCCACCATCTTGTTGAAGGTGATTGAGTTGTGAGTAAAATGTGGGTATGCCTTTTGAGTGTATTGAAAGAAGAGGTAAATGGGGCGCCAAAAAGGGGGAAGCTATTGCAGACTTGGAGGAAGAATTCGTGAGTAAGGTTGAAGTTGCAGGAGGAGAGGTTTGAGTGGAGGCGTGACTCAGGTGAATTTTGTTGTTGGTAAAGGACAGTGCAGACTCGAAGGAGGTGGGCTGGATTGACTGGGGAAGTGGTGGTGGAGTTGGAGAGGTGGGATGATTTGACTCTGTGGTGGTTAAGAGGCGGATGTGGAACATTTGATATTGAAGAAAGGTTGTTAATCGTTTAGAAAAATTCAAGTGTCTAATCAGCATTTTGATTTTTCAAAGAGAGAGAGCAAAGATCTCACATAAACATATGTAGTCTTGCAGGCATAGAGTCTTAAGTTGTAGCCAACCTGAATTTATGGAAACCTAAACTAACTGCATTTATATTTACAGCTGAAATGAATCTGAGTGAACTGAATGTTCATTCCAAAACAAAGTAAGTTGGGCTTGGTCTCATATTCTTCTTCTCTCTCATTCATCTGTAGTCTCTCACTATTCAACCTTTTCATCTGAAAATAAATAAATACTTGAGAAAAGAAGCATCACAGTTTCTTAGTGACTAAACAAAAGCCTGCAACTGAGAAGTTCAGATACAACGTTCCCTTAGGAAATAGGGTAAAAAGAAAAGGAGAAACAAAACCACATTTCAATGCTGTTGATAACCAAAATTGAAAGCGGGTGATTAGATAACTAGCAGTGCAATCACAAAAATAACGTTAATAGGATAAATTTCACAGGGCCAAGCACAATGAAAACAGCCATTCACACCTCCTACAAGATTAACAAACAATAAACAAAAATCTCAGAAAGCCCCATGAACACACATTGCTAAAAGGAATTTAGACAAGAAGTACAATTGAGGGGCCAAATTTTCCCATAAGGTTCAAGGAAAAAACAGAATTCATCTATAAGGGAAATCCCCATGAGTGACAAACTCCTCAAAGTGGCTAACAAAATTTTCTTTCTTTATTTTGTTAATTTCATTGAGAACTTTTATCAAACACTTAGTGGGCTTTAGCTTTTGACATACAAAATACAAATATAGATAACAAAATCAGAATATCTACCCAATTCTAAACAGAAGCTTGTAACCAACTTTATATATATATATAAAGTTGGTTACATATACATATATAAAGTGAAGGGAAAATAAGGAGCAAAACAGTAAATAAAAAGACTTAGAAACCGAGATAGTGAGATCTTTGAGAGATAAAGTTAAACACTATGAACCCAGAAATGAGAAAATCTAATCTCAGTAAAGCAGTATGAACCCAGAATATGATATTGAGTTTAAAAACTGAGCAATTATAGAATAACTAGGAGTTAAACCATCAACACAATGAAGAGTAGCTAAAACTAATCTATCCAGCATCATCGAAACATAAATTCCATCCTCATCACAACATAAACCCAGAAATACAAATGTCCTACAAATAAAAATAACTTGAGAAAACACTACATAAATGCTCGAATAAATTGAAACCTGAGGTTGGGTCTCCTCCTCTTTGATTGCATTTCTGATATGCTTCTCTACTTTCAAGTTTCACGTACAGGGTTTATAGTCGTGAACTTCATGTTTATGTGATATTCTTTATATACCCTTTCAGTAACATTACGTGTTAGTGAATTTTATATTTTTTACGTGATTGATATGTTGATGTTGTTTGCATTATTTTTTTAATTAATTAAATATTAAATTGATTAATAAACTATATATAAATCAATTGATAGTTAAACCTTTTTCACAACCTTTCTTTGATAAAATTAAAAATAAATTGATTTAAATTGATTAAGGGTATTTATGTCTTTTCATAAAACTATAATAAAACTGCAAACAATTACTATTGAAATGAACTTGTTAAGTACCGTGAATAAGTTGTTTTACTTACAATCATGATGCATGAAGGTATAAAGAATAATATTATACCAACAACTTTCTCTCACAACTCTCACAACTCTGAAGTGGTAGCTTATAATTAGTTAGTTCACAACAAATCTCACATAGGTCTCGCAAGAGACTCACTAATTAATTACAAACTAACCAATTGTAAGCTAACACGTCAAAGTTATAAGAAAAAGTTTGTAAGAGAGAGTTGTTGATGTAGTATTGCTCAGTTATTAAGCACATTCCAAGACAACACATCTTCTTTATGTAACTCATTCTCCTATTGAGTAGCTCATCCGTCACACACCAACAACTGAACAAACAATCAAAAGAATACTAAGCACCAATCAACCAATCCCTCCTTCAATAGTTACTCAACATGCCTAAAAGCCAACAAAAAACTCCAATCGTCATCACTAAAAATATAACATAATTTGCAACTGCTGATAAAACTGAGGAATGCTATAAGAACCTCAAAGCTACACTTCTCCAGTGCCACCATAACATCCAATCTAAACATCATAGCCACACCACCCAAGGATATCTTCATTTCTTTCAAATTTTTTAACCTAAGCTACACTGTATAAAACATTGCTCACAATTATAATACCGCAGAAACCTCTCATGCAGAGAAAAAATAGGAACTTAAATTACGTGCACATCAGTAGCTGGAAGCATCATTATCATTTGATTCAAAGGCAAGAAGTCCTGTCATCTCATCTCATCATCTTTCTATCTAAAGGAATACACAAGGACAACACTATATGTTGAGAATGTACAGGTCAATGGCAGCAAATCCTGATGCTGCAGCTAATGCTGCTGCAGTTTCAGTAGCAACATCTGATCTAGGAGAAGTTATGTTGACCTGAGAGAGTGGTTTCTTGTCGGTTATGCATTCAGACCTTTGCCAACATTTATGGTCCTTATCAGCATCACCAACCTGCAGGATGTATAAAAGAAAATTAAATGTGTTGATGCTTGATTTTGTCACCAACGACTCACACTTGCAAAATGTTAAGCAGACTTAGAAGTTATACGTGATATGGAAATGTATACCAAGAGAGTAAATAAAAGACAGTTTTAAAGTGGTTCGGATGCTCAAGAGTGATTCCTACGTCCATTGTAGTTGTGTTAATAGATTGTTACAATTAGGTCGCAAATAGTGAGCTGAGTTACAATCTAGAGAGAGAGAGAGAGAGAGAGAGAGTGTGTATGTGTGTGTGTGTGTGTGTGTGTGTGTGTGTGTGTGTGTTGGTTGTTTAGACTAAGATAAGCCAATCCCGTAAATGAGGGAGGAGCCCTCTATTTATAGTGGGAGGATTCAAGGTAATAATCATGAGCCTATAATACGGCAAGTGGGGTACAATTCCTAACCTGCTTCTTATTGGTTGTCTCCACGAGAGATATCCTTAAATTACGTAGGGCTTGGAGAGGTGGATGATTCCTAGCCACTCGTAAGCCTAACATTCACCTACTGCACTGACGAGAACCATACCTCTTCCGTCATTATGCAACGTGGCAACGTCTAGACGGCACAAATCCTCCCTGAATTCTGATTAGCTCTTGCTGACGAGAGTCCATGTTAGCCCTGACTTTTTAGGCATAACAAAAGCCCCCAGTTTTTAAGGTTTAAGGATTGAACCTTCAGAACTTCATGATTATGCCATGACTCGACTTGTCCCAAGTGACGTTTGGTCGAGCTGATCGAGCTACAAGGAGGTCGCAGCATATATCTTTAAGAATGGCATAAGCGACCTGAGGTGGCCTTCTCCCATAGGTTCAACGACCTGGGTCAGACCTTACTCAGTGCCATATCTACATGCTTTGAATCTCATCAGTAGCTTGCGACCTGAGAATACTTAGCACATTTTTACTGAAAGCAAGGAATCACATCGTCTTGAAACCAATACACGACGAAGAGTGTTTTACTCGAACGACCTCTTCAAATGTTATTCGTTGCGCTTGACAGCTAGTCTCGTCGATAAAATAATCTTTATTCTGACATACGTGTCGATTGCGCAATAAGTGCCAGCCATGCGCATTAAATGCAAATCATGCTGAAACAACATTCTCTTTTAGAGCATTAAATGCGGATGAGGGCACATTTAACATGGTGGAGATAACCGCGCTGATGCTTGGTTGCTCCAATGGAAGGAAGTGTCGATTGGCACTCATAAAGCATGACAGTTACTTCTTCTCAAGGATTAACGACACGTGGTCACAATCAATGGCAAGAAACGTATCCCGCCCAAGCGTCGCTTGCCTAGGGAAGCCAATTATCGTTTTACCCCTATAAAACCCCGGGCTTGCTTCAAGTTTTATCACAAAACTTATATTTTCAGAGAAAAAGCAACACTCTCACAAAATCAGTCTGCCTTTCTTCCAGTTGATGCGCACTCTCCGTTACGAGAGGAAGTTCATTCCCTGCAGCCAAGAGATAAGGAGGATTTCTCTTTCGTT
Organism: Pistacia vera; assembly: GCF_008641045.1. Taxonomy (NCBI): domain Eukaryota; kingdom Viridiplantae; phylum Streptophyta; class Magnoliopsida; order Sapindales; family Anacardiaceae; genus Pistacia; species Pistacia vera. The sequence goes on from NW_022196310.1 coordinate 1,465,954, forward strand.
TTCTTTTATTATTTTGCTGATTACTTGACTTTTGCGATAATGGTGGGTATGAACTGTCTGGTAAGTTTTTACGGTGTGTATTTCTAGACAATGGTAAGAAGAGGGCTTTTTCTTTCATAAAGAGTGACAAGTTAGGGCACAAATCCTTAGGAGTTCATTCCCAAGGTTTTTCTAGGGTTTAAGGAAGGCACATTAGGGTTTCTTTTACTTTTCTATGTCATCGTATGGAACACTGTAAGGAGATTGAGTTATCTCTGCGTGTCGCCCTTTTTTCAGACTTTAGGAGCTATGGATGCCTTAGCGACCAGAGCAATTGAGGGGACGAGCTCGCAGACACCGGGCACCTCAGCAGGTCCCGTGCAAGAGACCTTGTCAGTGGCCAGCCGAGATGAAATACAGAAGGCAGTGGACCAGTATGCACTTAGCGTGGATGTCTACCAGCACATGACATATATAGCTCGGAATCTCCTAGAGGGAATGGCCCCGATCTCGGAGGCATCTTTAAATGTGGGGCGTTGATACCTTTTCACCCCGTCATTAGGTCGATCCTTGACCACTTCGAGGTTGCACCCATTTCGAGGTCGCGCCATTGCAACTGACGCCCAATGCATATATGATAGTTGTCACTATGTATATTGCATGTGGCGAAAATGACCTTAGCGAGCTGACATCGCTAGAGCACGCATGCTCTTACTATCTGAAGAAGAGCAAGGATAAAGATTTTTTTTACCTCTCAAAGCGATTTACGATCGACGGAGGAATGTTTGGTTACCCTAGTAACATCAGGCTTATGAAACCAAATTTTTCCTTTTTGCGTATGATGGCGTCTGCCAGTTTAGGGAGTTGAGTAGGTTTTTCTCTCTTTCAATTTATGAACTGTTCCTTTTCCTTCAGTTTTTGTTTCTAATGAACGTTTTCGTCTCATTGCAGGAAATAAGATGACCAGATTGACGGCTCTGATTAATTTCAACCGAATTGTGGCATTCGGTAATCTACCCGAGCAAAGTCACGACGCGAGACTGCTTGTGACTATTGCCAACTTGAGAAAATACGATTTTTTTCAATCCGGAAGCATCTCTGCAACCCTTAGTCTGTAAGTATCCTCACACTTAGAACCTCTTTCTTTTGCCTATAGTGATCTTTTCGCTAACATAATTTCATGTAGTGCCCATGCCACCCAGAGTTCCAAGGCCGACAACGAGGACTAGGGGGTTCGTATTTCCCTAAGTCGCCCCAACTGAGCCAACCGATATGATCTCTGGTGATGTCCCCGCAAAAGGGATACAGACTGGTGCGCAAACACCCTCAGAGCGACATGGGGAAGCTTTTCAACCCGCGGCTGCTCGCGTCCCTAAACAGAAAACCATGGGCCAAAAAACTAAGAAAAGGAAGCAGCTGCAAGATGAAGAATCAGAGTTCGAGCCAGAGGGCTTAGGGGTGCAGCTTGGGAGATCGCAGCCTTACCAGCCTTGCTAAAGTTATTTTGAGAAAATGTGAAGAAAATGCCTTAAACTTGCATTAAGGATAAAATGGTCTTTTCACCCAAAATTAGTTGAAATTGTGGGGAGTGAAAAGAGATAGAATTTCATGGAGAATGTAATAAAAATGAGGGCATTATGGTAATTGACTAAGGGACATAGATGAAATTTTAAAGAAAGTGCAAGGGCAAAATGGGAAACTATATATAATTTTTATGTTATATCAAATTGAAGAGTGAAACCCTAGCCACTCTTACCCATTTGCACGCCACTTTCACCTCCATATTCTCTCAAATTCTTCAATTCTTCTTCAAAGGAAATTCATAGGTTTGGCGTGTTTTTGAGTGGATTTTCAATCTTAAGCTTCCATAGGTAAGATCCTTGCACTAAGAAGTGAATTTTAGTTTTTAAAGTGTTGATTTTGATGGTTTATGCTCATACGATTTAAGAGGAAGAGAGTTTGATCAAAGGAGATTCTTAAAAGGTTGAATTTGCTCATATCAAATATAAGTAAATCCTACCCTAAGCATGATTTAAGTTATGTTGTGTAGAGAACTTTCTTTATGCATGTATATGTGTTATATGCATAATTGTTGATGGATTTGGTGTTGAATAATGATTAGAACCTATCCACGAGAAGTGGTGTTGGTGTAGTTGTTATTTGATGAATGTTTGGATGAGATTTGGAAGAATTGAAGTGAAAATTTTGAAGTGTGTATTTTGGGCAGATTTGGTGTTAATTATGGAGCAGTTTATTCCAAATTTTTGGTGGCCTAAAATAGAGATAGAAGTGTAGCCAAATTAATGTTCATTTGTGCACATGAATTGTTTGATGAAATGCCAAAGAGAAGTGCATGTATGAGTATGATTATGTGTTACTTTGCGATGTGTTTGTAAATGGTAGAGAATGACATGTTTGCATTCCATAATGCATAATTGCATTTAAATATGTGAATTTAGAAAGAATTATAAGCATGAAACCATCTACATGCATACATATTCATAAGAGCATGAAAATGCCCTAAAATATGTTAAAGAGAAAATAGAAAAAAATGAGAATATTAAAGATATTCAAATCTGATTTTTTCTTAAAGAAATGTGTAAAAAAAAAAAAAAAGATAAAAAGAAGAGAAGGTTGTTGCGATGGGGAGTCGTGAGTGACATAGTCCCACATGCACACCGCCTTTAGTGAGCAGCCTCAGAATTCAAAAAGAAGAAATGTACAATCCATTAGAAGTGTGTGTGGATGAGGACTGTACCCAGAATTAGAGAATTCACTCACACGGCCAAGGCTCCAAATCCATGCCTCAATCAAGTCCGATCGGCAGGAATAGAAAGAAAGAATAGAAAAGAAAGAAAGAATAGAAAAGAAAGAAAGAATAGAAAAGAAAGAAAGAAAATAGAAAGAAAGAAAAGAAAGACTAGAAAAGAAAGAAAGAAATAAATAAATAAAAAGAAAATGCATAATTTATGCATTTGTGCATTTGCATCATGAATATGCATAATACCATGCTCGTTATCATGGGTAGTGAAAAATGTAGAAAACAGAGAAAGAATAGAGAAAGAACAGAGAGAGGAGCAGAGAAACAATAGAGAATACTCGAGACATGAGTTGTAAGGAAAGAAAATTCAGGATTTGAGCAACGGTGAGAGAAGGGTAGCATAGCGGGTTTACTTACTGACCCATTATTGCTCACTCCGTTGTTTTTAATGTTTTGCAGGTAATAGGTGAGTTGCGGTTGCTCGGAACGTCACGCAGTGGAAGGGTTGGGCTACATTGTCAAGTTGCTATTTTTGAGAATATTTTGTAAATATTTGTATATAAAGAAAAATTAAATATGGGCCCATACTTTATTACTCGTATATATATGTGTATTTTCTTATATATATTTTTAATGAGTTTTAGTGATTATTTTACGAGTATACTAGCTAGAAAGAAAGCATTACATTTTTGGTATTAGAGTAAAGGTTTTGGGATTTGATAGTGTGCCTCTCCTGCCACGTTGATGTTCCATAGCCGACCGTTGTAAATTATTTCTTTCCTTGTAGTAGATGAGTTGATTGAGTTGACTAAAAGTGTTGGTTTATGTAGATGAGATGTAGAACCAGAGGAAGCAGTAGGAAGGAAATGAGCATGGGTGAACCTTCCAACCCTCTAGAATCTACTCCCCCTGTCCTCGATGAAGCGAGGATTCGTAATATTATATAGCAAGTCTTGGCAGAAAATCGGGGAGGCTCCGTATCGGAGAGAGCTAAGACCTCGGTGATTGTACTGACCCCTAGAGAGGAGAGAGAGAGGCTGGTACCCCCAGTGGTGCAGAATTGTATTAAGCTTATTTATGGGTTGCCTAGTCAACACCAACCGTCAGAATTTAGGGGTACAGTGGACCCACTAGTGGCAGATGAGTGGTTCAGATAAGTGGAGCGTACGACAACATTTTCCCTATGACAGACCGGGAGAAGATTCAATATGCCAGTTTTTTATTTAGGGGTGATACCCGTATATGGTGGGAATTGATGGAGGATACTCATGATACAACTTTGATGACCTAGGGAGATTTCAGGAGATTGTTTGAAGCAGAATATAGAACAGTTGATCGAGTCCATGAAAAGATTCAGGAGTTTATTAGTTTGCAACAGGGGGCTAATTCAGTGAAAGAATATTCAGTGAAATTCAATTCCCTGGCAAGGTTTACACCAAGAGTAGTGAGTACACCAGAGTTGAGGAGAGATAAATTCGTGCATGGGCTGAAACCAGAAATAGCTTGAGATGTGATGGTCGGTGCCTAGCCCCCTTAGACATACAGTGAAGCTTTGGAACAAGCTTTATGGGCAGAAATATTTGTGAATAAGCTAACCCCTGCAACTTCATCAGTAGTAGCCCCCAATGTTCCACCTCCTGCTCCACAAAGAGATAGAGTTGATTCCCCCATTAATAGAAAGGTGAGAAATAAGAAAGATTTTCAACCCAAGAAGAACATGAGGGATTGGTAGAATAAAAAGCCGAGACCTAGTGAAGTTCCCTCGTGCCAGAAGTATGGAAGAAATCATTCTGGGGAGTGTTTTAGAGATTTGGGCCGAAATGTATGTTACAGATGTCGGTAGCCAGGGCATACGATGAAAGATTGTAAAGCCCCTCCTGCACCCGCAGTGTAGACATCTAGAGATACTAATGCTCGAGTGTATACAGTAGCCTAGAGTGAAGCTGAAGTTAGCCCATCCGCAGTTACTGGTCAGTTATTATTTCGTTTAGTTCCTTTTTATGCATTAATTGATTCTGGAGCCACACATTCATTCATTGCACATGGGATTTTAGAGAGATTAAGTTTAAAACCTATTAGAGTGGATTGTCCATTAAGATAGAGTTACCAGATGGTGTTAGTGTAGTAACTCAAGAGATGCTTCCAGGGGAGTCTGTAGTGATCCATGGAAGGGAGTTGCTAGTGGATTTGATAGTGTTTGATATGCCTGATTTTGATGTTATTTTAGGAATGGATTTCCTGGGGAGGTTTGGAGTAGAGATTGATTGTCGAAGAAAGAAAGCAAGATTTAATCTTGATGATGGAGATAAGTTTAATTTTGGCGAGGGTCACCAGCTTAGTATGTTAATCAGCAGTGTAAAGGCCAAAAAGATGTTAAGAAAAGGGTGCTTAGGATATATTGCTCATGTAGGGCACAGTAGTGATGTCCCACAACCAGAGATTCAGAATGTGCCAGTAATTCGGGAGTTCTTAGATGTATTTTCTTATATATATTTTTAATGAGTTTTAGTGATTATTTTACGAGTATACTAGCTAGAAAGAAAGCATTACAAGGCAACTCCCGGAACATCTGCAACAGATGGTGTATACCTAACTGGAGTGCTAACTGGCTGTAGCCTTTGAGAAGTCCGTGGCTTCCCGACCCGCGGAATTGATGGCTACAGCGCTTCAGCTGCAAAGCCAGGTAAAGAAACTTGTTTTTGTTGAGGACTTCCCAATATCAGTTGATTTTCTCCTAGTTAGTAAATACGGGTATGGCAAAAAAAGGGTACAGCGGGTATATTATGGCAAATGGTGAAAAATACGTTTGTAAAAATTCGGCCATAAAATTCGGATATGAAAAAAATACGATATGGGTATATACGGGTTTAATAAGACACATTGTTAATAATACGTTTTGAAAAATATGGCAATATCAATCCTTGTTTTAGCACTTTTCATGGGCCACTTGGTTAAAATCTATATAACATGTCAAATATACGGGTACGGCAAAAAAGGGTATGGGAATTTTATGGGTATGATATAGAAAATGGTGAAAAATACGTTTATAAAAATTCGGCAAAAATTCGGATACGGGAATAATTCGTGAATAATACGGCTGAGGCATATAATTCGTGAATAATATAGCTGGGCTTATAAAATACAGTTGTTTGCGAATTATACGAGTGGGCGTATAATTCGCGAATAATTCATGAATTTACTAACTAGGGATTTTCTTACCCTTTAAGATTTTCAGGAAAATAGAGGTTAACTCTTGTTTCTTTTCTCATGTAGTCTTTGCTCGTCTTGCATATGGCCCAATAGAAGTGAAAGAACAACATGCATGAAGAGTGGTCGTACCCTAGAGAGAGATATTGTGTTTCTTTTGAGTGAACAAAGTGAATGAATGACCTAAAATGCAACCATTTGCATTTATATATACATGGGCAATTTTGCAATTAGTTGTTTTTCATTTCTATGCCCCAATAAAATCTTATTTCAAAAGGAGCCCACGAATTTATTATTTTACCCTTTGAATAATCAATATTATTCAAGGGCCCATGTAAACTAAACTAGTTTACATTAACAACCCATAAATTTACCCTTTTGCCTTTTAACTATTAAAAGGTTATTTTCGTTCATCTCATTAATCTTAACGCTTTAAGATATAATAATTAAATATAATTAATTATTGCTTGACCATTTTAACCCTTAAAATGTCACAAACAATTTTCTATGTAACTATTACCATAGAAATCCCGTCATTACTCTCGGAAGGTGCTAGCCCTCTTCGGATAATCATTTCTCTCTCTCATCCTTCTCTAACTTCTCAAGGCTATTGGTGTGACCATGTAGGTCCACCGTGGATTAGCCGTGAGCCAGCTCTGGATGAATTCAGAAACCTGTCCAGAGGCCCAACGACTATGGTAAACATCTAGCCATGTGCCATAGTCCCTAAACCACGATGAAGAAATACTTCATCGAACTCATTTCAGATCATATGTACCATGCAGGTAAAGTCCCTCCATTGATAAATCCTGATCGAGCATGGATTCATGGAACGTCAAAATCCTAAACTTGATCTTCTACTGAATCGTCGATCAATATGTTCGGAACTCATCATCACAAACTTGCTTTCGTATGACTAATAATAGACTTTGGCCAAAGATTCTGATTTCTGACATTTATCAACGTTCAACCAGGAACTCGAATCCGGATGGAGTCAGCGGTACTCCTAATCCTATATTTCAGAGTCAATGGATCCCTTCTTGACCATCGTTCGTTTCCGCATATGAACAACGCATGGCCAAATAGGCTTTATCATACGAAACATGACTAGTCTCATACTTATACACCGTATGAACCATACGCATCCGTATTGGATCTGACCACAATGTCTCAGGTCAAAGAACTACATCGTGCAATGATAAAACCAAACGATAAATCATTGACTACATGTTTTTCCAAGTGATTTGTCGTTATTCGGCCAAGTTTGAAAAACAGTTCACCAACCACTAATCCATACCAATGCCCCAGTGACATGACTATCATCGTCATCTGTACTTATATCAACTCATGATATCTTTCGGAAGAATCCAATATGCCTACTATGCAATATAGTTGCCCAAATTATATTGCTTCCGTAGGGAACCCTTTTGATAACTCATTTATCGATTAAATGAATCATCTGGACAATTCATATACGTACTTTATTTTAAATGCATGTCTGAATAAAGGAAACAATTTATATATATATATATGAATTGAAGAACTCTTTCTTCTATTATTTATGATATATAGATACAAGACAAAATGCTCTGAAATCGATAACACAAATGGTTTCTAGGGCATACACTATATACACTAACAAGAAGACCAATCTGGACTTTGCTGGGGGGGTTCCACGAGCTAAAGGAAGAGAATGCCAAGCTGAAACAAGACATTGCGGCTCTGGATACAGAGGCAAAAGTGTATCATGTCCAGGCGAATCAGTACTTGATAGAGAGAAACTCTGCCCTTCGCATAGTTTCTCTAAAAGGCTGAGCTCGAGAAGAGAGGCGAGGGAAACAAAGAGCTCTAAAGGATAGTGGCCAGACTTACTAAAGAGTGTGGCGAGAAAGAGCAGGAGCTGAAGGTAAACTTTGAGAGAGCCATGAAGGTGGAAGAAGAGAGAGCTCGATTGTGGGAAAATTCTGAGAAGCAGAAGAGAGCATTGGAAATGCACCTCGAGCTTTCTCAAGGGCGAGTCGCTTCATTAATTGATCAGATGAAGCGGTAAAACCTTGAATTCAAGAGGAAGGCCATTGAAATAACAACATGCATGAATAGTAGCAGAAATGAAGATTGAAAACATGAAAGCTTGGATGCATAAGACTCAAAAATTTCAAACAAAGTGTATGAAACTTATACCTTCTCCTTTGCTTAAGGTTAATGAAGCCAAGACTCAAAGAGATGAGACCTCCACACTTTAACACCACCTTGAGAGAGTAAGAGAGTGGCCGTGCCTTAGAGAGAGAGATTTAAGTTTGCTTTTGAGTGAACAAAGTGAATTATGAGTGAAAATGCAACCATCTGCATTTATATATACATGGGCCATTTTGCAATTAGTTGTTTTTCATTTCTATGCCCCAATAAAATCTTATTTCAAAAGGAGCCCACGAATTTATTATTTTACCCTTTGAATAATCAATATTATCAAAGACCCATGTAAACTAAACTAGTTTACATTAACAACCCATAAATTTACCCTTTTGCCCTTTATCTATTAAAATGTTATTTTCACTCATCTCATTAATTTTAACACTTTAAGATATAATAATTAAATATAATTAATTATTGCTTGACCATTTTAACCATTAAAATGTCACAAACAATTTTCTATGTAACTATTACCATAGAAATCTCGTCATTGCCCTCGGAAGGTGCTAGCCCTCTTCGGATAATCATTTCTCTCTCTTATCCTTCTCTAACTTCTCAAGGCTATTGGTGTGACCATGTAGATCCACCGTGGATTAGCCGTGAACCGGTTTTGGATGAATCCAGAAACCTGTCCGGAGGCCCAATGACTATGGTAAACATCTAGCAATGTGCCATAGTCCCTAAACCATGATGATGAAATACTTCATCGAACCCATTTTAGATCATATGTACCATGCAGCTAAAGTCCCTCCATTGATATATCCTGATCGAGCACGGATTCATGGAACGTCAAAATCCTAAACTTGATCTTTTACCGAATCGTCGATCAATATGTCTGGAACTCGTCATCACAAACTTGCTTTTGTATGACTAATAATAGACTCTTGCCAGAGATTCTGATTTTTGACATTTATCGACGTTCGACCAGGAACTCGAATCTGGATGGAGTCAATGGTACTCCTAATCCTATATTTCTGAGTCAGTGGATCCCTTCTTGACCATCGTTCATTTTTGCATATGAACAACACATGACCAAATAGGCTTTATCATACGACACAGAATTAGTCTCGTACTTATACACCGTATGAACCATAGGCATCCGTATCGAATCCGATCACAATGTCTCAGCTCAAAGAACTACATCGTGCACCTATATAGCCAAATGATAAATCATTAACTACATGCTTTTCCAAGTGATTTGTCATTATTCGGTCACGTTCGAAAAATAGTTCACCAACCGCTAATCCATACCAATGCCCCAGTGACATGACTATCATTGTCATCTGTACTTATATCAACTCATGATATCTTTCGGAAGCATCCAATATGCCTACTATGCAATATAGTTGCCCAAATTATATTGCTTCCGTAGGGAACCCTTTTGATAATTCATTTACCGATTAAATGAATCATTTGGACAATTCATATATGTACTTTATTGTAAATGCATGACTGAACAAAGGAAGCAACTTATATATATGAATTGAAGAACTCTTTCTTCTGTTATTTATGATATATAGATACAAGACAAAATGCTCTGAAACCGACAACACGAATGCTTTCTAGGGCATACACTAATATACACTAATAGCCGCCGACTAGGCAATTCAGGCCATCTATAGCTTGCAAGCAAGGAATCCAAGGATGGACCTCTCCGACCTCCTAATTGAATATCAGGACATCTTTGCTTCCATGGCCCAAGCTGATGATGAGGCCGAGGAGGAAAAGGGACAAGAGCCTCCTCTAGAGGATGACCAGCTGGAGGAATGCATCCTCGAGGACCCAGTAGCTGATTGGATGGTCGGTGACCAACCAGGGGATACAGAGGTTACGCCCGCAGAGCCTGGAGGTGGAGACTAGTGATCGCTTCTTCTACTTCTGCACAACTTTTCTTTTGACTTTTTCTTGCTTATCTTTTTTGGTTACCCACTGTACTGTTAGAGTAGATGCCCTAGAGCTAATCAATTATTGTGGAATTGACTCTTTGTAATAATGTTCATTGATCAATAAACGACATTTTATTCTATATCACGTAAATCATTATTGTATGTATTGATATATGTCCTTAGAATGGTAGAACCGTGATAAGGGTATCAAGTGTTTCAAATCTTGATAGTGAGAATTCTATGAGCACATATGGTGGCCATTCTAGAAACGTCCGTAGCCCCAATATTATTCTGAAGTAAGGGCACAGATAATACGGTAAGGCTATCATAGTGTTGAACGACCCTGTCGAAAGGCAGTGACTGATCTCACTTGTCAAGGTTGTTTGGTGACAACCTGGTGCAACACATGGTGCTTGCTATAGGCAGTTCACTGGATTGACCCACGAGGATTCCATAGGATGGTAACCCTAGTGTTTATGGAACAAATCCTCTAACGAAGGTGGGTGCATGTGATCCTTGGACTTGAGATCACCAGAGTGCCTTGTGCACCTTGGTGTAGTTTGACACTAGCCTAACGCAGTTCTATTCAGAGTTGTCAATACGGTGGTGATTGGCTACATCAAGGAGTGTATCAAGACTATGGTGGATAGACAGAGGATTCATCACCTCCCGGGTATGGATAAGTTATCTCACGGCGTAATTCAATAAATGGCTATGACACTAAAACTTTGGCCACAGTGGGATTGAGTTGTTGCTTTATCCATTTTATAATACAGTTCATGGTCTAGTAACTGAATACACAATATCGAAAGTAACCGAAGGTTGACACTATTTCTATGTCTCGGTCTCGTCAGATAACGATGATGAAAGGATCGAATTGTACGGTAACCATATCATTGACAGGTAGCATTTTGCTGAATCCGAATCTTTCGGTGGTCATGATGCCTTGCTAAGGGCTAATCTTAGTCTGTGTTTAGTGAGACGATTAATTGGTGTTAATCACGATACTACACACTACCGGTAAGATAAGGAGCCTATGGGTCACACACACAGAAGATAATTTAAGAGCCAAAGAAAGAAGGGCATTTTCGTCTTTTTAGGTGAAAGGGTATTTTGGTAATTTTACAGCGCAATTAAATTTGCTGAGTCGTAGCCTTTATTTAATTTGTTAGAAAATTAAATAAGTGAGATTACGTTTAATATGTTGTTCGCTATATTTAATAATTATCATTATTGTTAAATGTAATATATTAAATATATATTAATTAATTTTAATTGAGATAATTAAACAAAATTAAATATCTAATGGGAGTGTTTGGAAACAAGGGTGGTTTGGGTTGGAGCCCAAGCCTATTCCATAAGGAATAGGGCAATTAAACTTCCACTATAAAGAAAAGGTTTAATTGGAGAGAGTAAGATTTTTCATTATTTCATTTCACTCATTGAAAGAAACTTTCTAGCCCCAAAACACTCTCCACGCCTGATTGCTTTTTGCTTAGAATCAAGTATTCTTTGATTTTTCTTTCTTGTTTCTTAAGGCTAAAGAGGATCTACAAATCCCTCTTTAGTTCCTTATGTTATTTTCGTGTGGACTATATCGGTTCGATCCTACAATTGGATCAGTAGCGAACCCTTCGAGACAAGTTGGGTGTCCAAACATGGTATGGTTTCTAAACCTTTAAACTGATTTTTCTACAGATTCGATTATAATGTATAAACTGTAATTTTTGTACCCTGACTTGGATCTAAGGAACGATCTTCATGTTATTAATTTTTGTTTTTCTGCTGCTTCATATATCGTTCCTTATAGTGGTATCAGAGCCTGGGTACCAATTTTACAGTTTATTGTATGATTTATAACATTATTTGGTTGATACATGTATTTGGTTGATAACATGTTATTTTTGTTAAATCTGTAAAATCTGAAAAATCTACTGTTGAATGAATGATTCAATTGATAAATTGGTTTAATGTGTTGATGAATGTTATATTGGTTGGTTGGTATCCTGGTCGAATGTTTGTGCGTTCAATTTTGATTTGGATTCGTGTTATTACATGAAAAACTGCGAAAAAACGCGAACTGTGCATTTGGGATTTCCAGACTAAAGCTTTTGTCGCGGCGACGTACATATTGAATTATTCACCGCGGCGAAGTCTTTTGCGTTCCCAATTCTGTATTTTTCATGAAGGGACCAAACTACAGTTTTTAATAACCTATAAAGCCAATATCATTCTGCACATGTAGAGGGTAATTAATTAATACCACCCAACTCAAAAATTGATTGTTTTTGAAATGTATGCTATGTACTTGTTTGTATATTGCATGGTGCCCGGTACTGAGCCCTATGACCTATGGTGAATGTTTTAAATTATTTTGGGTATGTATGGTTGTAAATTTTAAAAATAGGGCCTGCGTGTCCTGTCTTCCTTCCCTTCTTGATGTACATCTCTTCTCATCTCATTCCCCTCGAATGTAAATCGAGGTTTCTAAATTTATTGATGTAAAATTACTTTAAGATAATTTATTGTAAATTTAGTATGATGTTTTTATAATGTACTGAGGCGCAACAAAGAAGAGGCAATCTACTTGAAGACTCAAATATTCATTACAGGACCCCTAGGTACATACCGATTCCTCTAGGCTCGAGGAAATCGGTTTTAGTTGACCATGTATTGGCATGTTTAATATTTTGTTTAGAATGCATGCTAAGTTATGTTCAATAGCTGCCAACGATTTCATTCTACAAAGATAATAATCTGGTGAGACATTAAATAAACAACCCCAATTAAAGGATTAAGTCGCGTAAGCCTTCCATCACCATGGTTTTAATCAAATCACTAATCGCCGAAACCTTGTTTGCCAAAGCGAAAGGTACACTTATACTATGGGAGGTTAAAATGCATTGAGTTTTCCTTAATGGTGTAAATCAACTTAAAATACGGTTTTGGTTGTTCACTAAAGCGAAGGTTGATAAATGCGTCATAGGAAAAGTAGAGAAGTGTGTACTGGAGGCATGTAATGTCCACTCCACTGATACTGAGAATCACACTTGAGGACGGTGGTTGGGGCCATTGGATTGTGTGATTGGCTTGTTGCTTCGTCACATTTGAGGTTGATAGTAGGAGTTATCAATTGGTGTGGATTAAGTTTGTTGCTTACCTAATCAACCCATTTTGGCTTGTTCGCCAAAGCGAGTTTAATGGGCCGGATGGGATCTCAGTCCTCTAGGAAAGTCACGGGCTTTCCCGAGTTAATGAGGGCTATTGACTTGAGTAAAATAGTGGGAGCATTGTTTAATAAAAGCCCATATTAATATAATGAACTTTATAAGACTTTATCTTTTCTATAATTGTAGATTCACAAAAAATGAGCATAATGAACCTGCGACTGAATATCGAGAAGAACAGATTGATGGATCTAATTTCTCAGACTGGTATCGTAATCTTCAGATTATACTCAAGTCGGAAAAGAAATTGTATATCCTTGAAAAGCCATACATGCTGAGCTTGATCCTGATGCCACTCAGGAAGTAAGGATACTTATCAAAAGTTCCTTGATGATGTTATGGCGTTTAATGCTTGATGTTAGCATCGATGACACCAGTGTTCAAAAGCATGAGAATATGGAGCTGCTACCATCATTCTACACCTCAAGGAGCTTTTCGAAGGAATGCTCGACATGAGAGGTACAAGGTGTCGAAAACACTGTTTGGGTGTCGTCTGATGAGGGAGCCCAAGTTGGTCCTCATGCTTAAGTGATCGAGCACATAGAGGCTGGACTTTGGGATTTGAGTTGGATGCAGAATTACAAATGGATTGATTCTGCAATCCTTGCCAGACTCTTATGCACCATTCATAATGAACTTCAATATGAACACGATAGTGAAAATCCTATCGAAACTTTTGAACATGCTAGACGCAAAGCAGCTTGAAGAAGTCCAAGCCTATTTTACTGGTTGCTGCTAGTAAAGGAAAGGGTAACGCAAGGGTAAGCAAGGCCAAGAGCCACCAAGCCCAAGCCCAAGCCCAGGACAGGTTGCTCTTGGGCCTGAGAGTGGCATAGGGAGCAAAGTAGTTTGCTTATTTGTGGCAAGCCTGGCACTGGATGGAGAAACACTGCAGGCTTTCCTCGCAAGCAAGAGAAGTCAGATGCTACGACTTCAGTATGTTTATGATTGAGATTAACTTCTCTCCCTCAACATCTTGGGTCATTGACACAGGATGTGGCACTCACATTTGTACTGATCAGGTGATAGAGCTAGGAGTAGCTCACCAAGGGAATCAAATTCTTATTAAATTTATTAAACCTCATATAATGAAATCTTGGTCATTAATTTAATAAGTAGGAAACTATTTCCTTTTATATCACCATATAAGGTATGATTCAATCCTTGCCTCTAGTTTTGGATACTCCCATATAGAAATCTTGGTACCCTAAACTAGTTAAATCCAACCCATTATGCTTTCTTAAAATAGAATTCCCATTATACCCTCACATAATAGAATCTTGGGTATTATGAAAATTTCTATCCAAGAACTAAGACAATTAATTCCTGTCATAAAATTAGCATCCCTCACATAATAGAATCTGGGATCTCTAATTTTATGCCAAAAATTAATTGGCCCATAATGGAAGGCTTGATCTAATATTGTTTGTTAGGGAGATATTAGGTTTACCTTTGATTAAAAAAGTTTTACATTTATCACATACATTAATTCAAATGCATCCATATAACTATAAAAAATGGTGGGATGATCATGGCTTTTGGAAAATACATCCTAATAGGTAAACTATTCACCTAATTCTATTACTCCTTGTGGATCTTCATCCGTGATTAATCAGATCTCCATCCTCCATCCGGTTGTACGATTACATAACAATTTAGGACACGCAGGCCCGTAACAAACTAATAATAAAATTAATTATATACAAGCCATTGAAAGAATATTTCATGCCCAAATATCAATATTTTTGGGAAAAATAATATACACCCATGATCATCCCCTAATTAATATTCATCCATCACATTAATAAATATTAATTCAATCAAGGGCATAAATATAATTTTGCAAGTTGCAATATTTATAAATAAAGGACTTCATGTAATAAATACATAAAAACATGCCATGATTAAACAAAGGGTACATGCTTAATTTTACTACCCTTAAACTTATAATATCATATATATCCCACATGAATATAAAGAATATATATATCCTAATTATTTCATGCAATAAATGTATAATATGCCATCATTAACCAAGGGTACATGCATAATTTCATCACCATAATATTTATAAAAATATTATATTACCCTCACATTAAAAAATCTTTCACATCACATTCAATCAAATAAAATTAAAAATGCAAATCTATGCATCATGCACTGATTTTTACTCAAAGATGAATCAACCAACTTGCATTCAATACAATTTAAGTCAAATGCATTTATAGACTATAGTATCACATACACTTTCAATATGCAGTTAAAATATATATTCATTTGAATCAGTTTTGACCAAATTCATCCCTTCTCAAATCATCAAATTGCATCATAATGCTATATACACATGCATGTATCATATGAATGAGACATATTCATATTTAACAAAATGCATCAAGATGCAATAAATCAAACATGCATGTTACATATGACTTCAAGAACAAGAAATTTTGTATTCTAATATCAAATTTCATCGAAGCATGTTAATAAGCATGAATCACCATATCCTCATCATTTGTATTGAAAATACACAATAACTTCAACATGCTCTAAAGCAAAACATATCATGTCCAAACCAAGCCTTTTTTCACCAAAAATGCTACATGCAGCATGATTTAAACATGATTTGATACCATTGTTGGGATCATGCATTTTGGACATGGAAATGGAGAAAATGATGATCATGATGATGGACATAAGGTAGAAAACAAACCATTATAACATTAACATATAATGTAAGAAAAGATAGAAAATTACCAACTCCTTTGCTATTAAAAGCTTGATGTTGAAACTTGGAGTCCAGATTCTTCAAAAGAGAATGAAGAAACTCAAAATGAAGTCCACCCAAGCCAAAGATAGAGAGCCAATAGAGTGAAGAAAAAGCGAGATATGCTTTTGTTTCATTGATTAAAATCAATTAAAATGGTATAAAACTTAATTTATTTACCATGGGCACAAAGTGTAATTAAATTGTTTTGGGAAGGCCTCAAACAATTTAAAATTAACTTGAGAATAAACATTTATGTCAAGTCCTTGGTTTTATGGTAATTCATAATTAGACCAAATTTTAATTCCATTAAATATTCTAACCCTTTAGAATAAAACCAATGCACTTTTGCCCCCATTGAACCAATTCAATAATAATATTTAAATCCTTATTACCCTTGGTTAGTGCTAGCTATCCATGGATATCATTTCTCACCAATACATTAATTCAGATGCACCGTTAGTCCGAACATCATTAATCTGATTAATGATATGTATTACTCTCTCTCCTTGAGCTTGGTTTTATGTGTGACCATTTTGGTTCACTGTGATCTAGCCGTGGGCCCAATATCTGATTTTGATATGTTTCGTTATAATTCTTTATAATCGAAACTCCTATTGATTATGGTTGACGTCTAGCAATGTTTCATAACCCCTAAACCACAATGAAGTGTAAACTCCAATGAACCTATTCTAATCGCACGTACTGTGTAGTCAAATCCCTCCATTATCTAATCCCAATTAACAATGGTTCATGGTATGTCAAAACATTTAACTTAATCTTTAATTGAATTGTCAATCGATACAATGGAAACCGTCAACATGAAACTACTTTCATCTGACATTCATTATACTTTGGCCAGAGATTTCCCTTTTCCAATGTTTATTGTCTGGGAACTCGAGATTGGACTATTTTGAGTTAACGAATCCCATCTTGACCATCACTTGTCCTCGCGCATGAATAACATATGACCAAACCAGCTTATTACACAAGACATGACTAGTCTCGTGCTTATACACCATATGAACCATATGCATCTTATGTTGAATCCAACCGTGATGTCTCAGGTATAAGGATTAGTGGTAAACTAGCATGATCCTACGATGCATCATTGACCATATCTATGTGATTCATCATAATCGGTCGTATTCGATAAACGGTTCACTAACCGTTTATCCATGCTAATGCCTTAGTGACATACATCTTATAATCATCCACACTAATACCATCACATGATATTCAATGGAGACATTTAGCATGCCTACTAGGCAATGTTATTGCCAAATTAACATTACTTGCGTAGGGAATTCTTTGATGATTTGATCTTCTAAAGATTCGTGACATCAAGACATTTCACATGCAATATTAAATATAATATAATATAAATGAAGTAGAAAATCAACATGTGAAATAAGAACACTTTCTTTTATTCATAATACATTTACAAGATATAATGTCCTGAAACCGACAACACGATTTGTTCTTAGGGCATACACTAACATGGTACATATGATCTGAAAAGGGTTCAATGAAGTATTTCTTCATCGTAGTTTGGGGACTATGGCACATTGCTAGATGTTTACCATAGTCGTTGGGCCTCCGGATAGGTTTATGGAATTATCCAAAACCGGCTCATGGCTAATCCACGGTGGACCTACATGGTCACACCAATAGCCTTGAGAAGTTAGAGAATGATAAGAGAGAGAAATGATTATTCGAAGAGACTAGCACCTTCCGACGGTAATGACAGGATTTCTATGGTCATAGTTACATAGAAAATTATTTGTAACATTTTAAAGGTTAAAATGGTCAAGCAATAATTAATTGTAATTAATTATTATATCTTAAAGCGTTAAGATAAATGAGATGAACTAAAATAACCTTTTAATAGTTAGAGGGCAAAAGGGTAACCTTATGGGTTGTTAATGTAAACTAGTTTAGTTTACATAAGCCCTTGAATAATATTGATTATTCAAAGGGCAAATTAATAACTGCTTGGGCTCTTGTTAGAGTAAGATTTTATTGGGGTATGCAAGTGAAAAACAAGTAATTACAAAATGACCTATGTATCTATAAATGCAAATGGTTGCATTTTAGGTTAAGTGTTCATTTGTTCATTGAAAAGAAAAACAAGCTCTCTCTCTTAGGTTTGGCCACTCTCTCGTTCTCTCAAGGTGGTGTTAAAGTGTAGAGGATTCATACTTTTGAATATTGGCTTCATCAAACCTAAGCACTAGGAGAAGGTATAATGTTTTTATGCTTTATTTACGGTTTTTGAATCCTACTAATTCATATTTTTACATGCATGTCTTGTTTACATGCTTCCAATCAACATTTTCTGCCACCTCTTCATGGATCTTTCATATGGTATCAGAGCTTAAAAGCTCCTTGCATGTTGGTTTTGAGCAAAAGTCCTGTTATTCCATGTGTTCACATGTTCATCATGCACGGTTTGAGTTTGCATGTTAGTGCTTTGGTTCAAAAAATGGGTTTTCCATCCCAACTCTTTACATGCATGTCTCGGCCACACCTAGATCAAAGGTAAATGTTTTTTTTCATGTCATTCTCATGTGTTTTGAATGGCAGTTATGTTGATAATAAGCATACCTTTGTATTGAATGAGTTGTTAGTTGGAATAAGCATGTTTGATGCACGCATATGATGAAGCCATCTCCTTACTTTGTGAAAATGTGTTTTTCATCTTGCTATAATGTGATTAGATGTGTTAAAATGTGATAATGTTCGCATGGATAATGGTTATTGTGTGAGATGTATTGAGAACTACATGCATGCGCTACGTTATGGCTTTCTTATTTGTCATGTTCGGCCATGACTATTTTTTGCCATAAAATTTGTCATCTCATTCATGCTTTGATGAATAATGGTATGGGAAATGTTGCATGATGATTTATTTAAAGAAATAATCATGCATGTTCATTTCCTTGACTTTGATTAGATTGTTTATGCTTTGACATGCTAAAAGTGTTATCCTTTAATCTGATTAAATTGTATTTCATATGAAGAGTATGAAAATGTTGCAAGTGTTTGGTGGTGGAAAATAATGTTGGCATGAAGTTATGGATTATTAATTCATGTGATGAATTATGAGATTATGTATATGATAATCTGTGGATTATACAGTTTTTTTTAGTCTTTTTATTCGGATTTCAAGTACTTTTGGTGCATTTTGACTTGAATTGTTGTTTAATTCTTTACATTTTGTGTTTCAGGTTAAAATGGACAATTTATGCAAATAAGGACAAAATTGGAAGTTTTTGACTCAAAAGTTTGTGGATCTCAAAAGGTAGGAGAGTTCTGAAGCAGGATAAAACACGATAAGGCTTGTTCCAAAGGGAGAGCATCGAGAATCGAAGAAGGAATCGAAGAAGCAAGCAGAGTAGCAGTTCTGTAATTTCAGAACTCGTCAAATAGCTTCGCCCCGGCGAAGATTTGTCCTTCGCCGCAGTGAAGTGCGCCAGACGCTCCAGATCTATTTCTTTCTTCGCCGCAGCGACGGTCATTATTTGCAGTTTTGTTAAACACACAGTTTTACTTTGTGCGTGTTTTTGGGCAAGGTATAAAAGGAAAACTAAGCCTTTTGTCCAAGAGTCTTCGTTTTTAGGTTAAACAGCTTTTACAATTTCTTAGGAGGGGTTTTTGATGCGATTTTGGATTGTAACAAGGGTGAAGATTCGATTCTAACTAAAGGATTCATCTTTTGGGGAGATTTCTTATCTTTTATCTCAGTTTCATTATGTTGAACTTTATTATTTGTGTTTTTCGTTTTTGTACTGTTAATTTAGCTATGAACTAACCATTTTTGGGTTAGGGTTTTGATTGTAGTTTGGATTTTTAATGGGTTAAGTGTTTGCTTGTTTTACTTTCATATGAGTATGCTTTGGTTGTGTGTTTACTCTGAGTTTTAATGGATATTGTGATGAACATGATGAGATTGAGAAATGAGTCATGTTATGCTTCTTGGGTAATCACCATTATAATATTGGATACTAGAGATAGATTCAAGAATTAATGAAATCATTGTAGGATTCTTTTGCTTAATGAGTTCGGAATTGTTAATCTTCAAATTGTTGGGTGCGGAAGGTTAATAAGGATGAATAGGAAAACATAGCCCGAGAGGGTATGTTTAACATCTTAGTGAGTTTGATTTACAACCATTGCGTATGAATGTGATTGTAGTGTAATTTTTAGGTTTAACCCATAAAATCCAAATGAAGTCAAAACCCTACCTATTTTACTTGAATTGATTATCCGTGTTTTAATATTGCACTCTTAGTTAAATTTTAGTTTAGAATTTATTGTTAAGTTTAATTGCAATTAGCTCCCATCAATCCAAAGAAGTCGTTTGCTTCAACTTGATAACATTAGTAGACTTAGTGCTTAGCTAACAATCCTCGTGGGAATGATACTTTACTCATCATTTTATTACTTGTGCGATTAGTATACTTGCTACATATTACATGTTGTAGGAAACACGCATCAATATACATGATGATGGTAATTTTAATGTATGATATTTAATTTGATTAAATTATCATATAATGCATCATTGGATGACATAAATTATTATATTTTTGAAATGTAATAATTTTTTGGGAATAGTTTCAAAAAAGAAGGGTGATGGAAGATGATATGATTGTTTTTCAGAAGATAAATATGTCCTAAAAATTATTACTTTATTTAAGGTAACTTGTGTCATAAAATGATTACTCTTGAAGTAATAACACTCATTTATCTATGTCATGCATGACTTTTTTGAAAAGTCTTGAAATGATGTTAATAATTAAATAACAAAATCATTATTATATCTTTGGGTGGAATATGACAAAAGTGTTTGTGTAATAATTCCCTTGAAATGTGTAATTGTTGCATGCCCCAAAGTTATGATAAAGTTACCACATGCATATATATAATATCTTTTTATATATGAGATATATTTATATATATTAGTATATGTACACATACATACATACATACATACATACATACATACATATATATATATATTAAATTATTTATATTCATGCCTTTAAATAATTGTTTATTATATTTGGTATGAATATTTAATATTTATTTATGTGATGGATGAATATTAGATTAGAGGGTTGATCATGGGTGCCATTTAGTTTTCAAAATATTCAAAAGTGTTTGTAATATTCTTTTATTAAATGGCTTGTAATAATTAAATTTTATTTATTTATTTATTTTAATCGGGCCTGCATGCCTGAGATCTAATTTGTACTTGAATCGGCTGGACGGGAACTTGAAGAGCATCCAGATGACGATCCGATCAAAGATATAGGATTAGGGTAAATAGTTTACCTTTACGATGTATTTTTGAAAAGCCCCATGGTCAACCCACATGCTTTAATTTATGCATATATGTGATATGTATGGAAAGTTAGTTAAACATGGCATGTTAAAGAATTAATTAACTAAGGTTAAACCTAAATCTCTCCAATTAAAATTATTAAATCCAAGTCTCCCATTATGGGATAACTAAATTCTTTAATATAAATTTTAACATCCCAAGATTTCTATTATGTGAGGGATATGATATTTATATCATAGAATTAAGTTGATCTTATTCTTGGATGGATATTTTCACCTTGACCAAGATTTCTATTATGTGAGGACATGATGAAAATGTCATCCTAAGAAAGCACAATAGTTCGGATTTAACTAGCCTAGGGTACCAAGAATTCTATTATGTGAGGTATCCGAAGCTAGGACAAGGAATATGAATGAGTTGTTAGTTGGAATAAGCATTTTTTATGCATGTATATGATTAAGCCATCTCCTTACTTTGTGAAAATGTGTTTTTCATCTTGCTATAATATGATTAGATGTTAAAATGTGATATGTTTGCGTGGATGATGGTTATTTTGTGAATGTATTGAGAACTACATCATGTGCTATGTTATGGCTTTCTTATTTGTCATGTTCGCCATGACTATTTTTTGCCATAAAATTTGTCATCTCATTCATGCTTTGATGAATAATGTTTTGGGAAATGTTGCATGATGATTTATTTAAAGAAATAATCATGCATGTTCATTTCCATGACTTTGATTAAATTTTTTATGCTTGACATGATAAAAGGTTTATCCTTTAATTTGATTAAAGTGGATTTTGTATGAAAGTATGCAAATATGCAAGTGTTTAAAGGTGGAAAATAATGTTGGCATGAAGTTATGGATTATTATTCATGTGATGAATTATGATATCGTACTGTGAGGGATATGATCTTTATATCATAGAATTAAGTTGATCTTATTCTTGGATGGATATTTTCACCTTGACCAAGATTTCTATTATGTGAGGACATGATGAAAATGTCATCCTAAGAAAGCACAATAGTTCGGATTTAACTAGCCTAGGGTACCAAGAATTCTATTATGTGAGGTATCCGAAGCTAGGACAAGGAATATGGATCAAATCTTATATAGTGATATAAGAGGAAAATAGTTTCCTACTTATTAGACTTAATTGACCAAGAATTCTATTATGTGAGGTTAATTGAATTTAATTAGAAATTGATTTCCCATTGTTAGTGTATGCCCTAGAAACCATTCGTGTTGTCAGTTTTAGAGCATTTTGTCTTGTATTAGTATATCATAAATTATAGAAGAAAGAGTTCTTCAATTCATATATAAAAATTGCTTCCTTTATTCAGTCATGCATTTAAAATAAAGTATGTATATGAATTGTCCAGATGATTCATTTAATCGGTAAATGAATTTATCAAAAGGTTCCCTGCGGAAGCAATATAATTTGGGCAACTATATTGTATAGTAGGCATACTAGATGCTTTCGAAAAGATATCATGAGTTGATATAAGTATGGATGACAATGATAGTCATATCACTGGGGCATTAGTATGGATTAGCGGTTGATGAACTATTTTTTGAACATGACTAAATAACGACAAATCACTTGGAAAAGCATGTAGTCAATGATTTATTGTTTGGTTATATCAGTGCACGATGTAGTCCTTTGACCTGAGACATTGTGGTCGGATCCAATACGGATGTGTATGGTTCATACAGTGTATAAGTACGAGACTAGTCATGTTTCGTATGATAAAGCTTATTTGGTCATGCGTTTTTCATATGCAGAAACGAACGATGGTCAAGAAGGGATCCATTGACTCGAAAATATAGGATCAGGAGTACTGCTGACTCTATCCGGATTCGAGTTCCTGGACGAACGTCGATAAATGTTGGGAATCAGAATCTCTAGCCAAAGTCTATTATTAGTCATACGAAAGCAAGTTCGTGATGACAAGTTCCGTACATATTGATCGAACGATTCGATAGAAGATCGAGTTTAGGATTTTGACGTTCTATGAATCCGTACCGATCAAGAAGTATAGGATCAGGAGTACCACTGACTCAATCCGGATTCAAGTTCCTGGACAAACGTCGATAAATGTTAGGAATCAAAGTCTTTGGCCAGAGTCTATTATTAGTCATACGAAAGCAAGTTCGTGATGACAAGTTCCGGACATATTGATCGTCGATTCGGTAGAAGATCGAGTTTAGGATTTTAACGTTCCATGAATCTGTACTTGATTAGGATATATCAATGAAGGGACTTTACCTGCATGGTACATATGATCTGAAAAGGATTCCATGAAATATTTCTTTATTGTGGTTTAGGGACTATGACACATTGCTAGATGTTTACCATAGTCGTTGGGCCTTCGGATAGGTTTTCGGATTCATCCAGAACCGGCTCACGGCTAATCCACAGTGGACCTACATGGTCACACTAATAACCTTTAGAAGTTAGAGAAGGATAAGAGAGAGAAATGATTACCCAAAGAGGCCTAGCACCTTCCGAGGGTAATGACATGATTTTTATGGTAATAATTACATAGAAAATTATTTGTGACATTTTAAAGGTTAAAATGGTCAAGCAATAATTAATTGTATTTAATTATTATATCTTAAAGCGTTAAGATAAATGAGATGAACTAAAATAACCTTTTAATAGTTAGAGGGCAAAAGGGTAACCTTATGGGTTGTTAATGTAAACTAGTTTAGTTTACATAAGCCCTTGAATAATATTGATTATTCAAAGGGCAAATTAATAAATGCTTGGGCTCTTGTTAGAGTAAGATTTTATTGGGGCATGCAAGTGAAAAACAAGTAATTACAAAATGACCCATGTATCTATAAATGCAAATGGTTGCATTTTAGGTTAAGTGTTCATTCGTTCACTAAAAAGAAAAACAAGCTCTCTCTTTTAGGTTCGGCCACTCTCTCATTCTCTCAAGGTGGTGTTAAAGTGTGGAGGATTCATACTTTTGAATATTGGCTTCATCAAACCTAAGCACTAGGAGAAGGTATAATGTTTTTATGCTTTATTTACGGTTTTTGAATCCTATTAATTCATATCTTTACATGCATGTCTTGTTTACATGCTTCCAATCAACATTTTCTGCCACCTCTTCATGGATCTTTCATATGGTGTCAGAGCTTAAAAGCTCCTTGCATGTTGGTTTTGAGCAAAAGTCATGTTATTCCATGTGTTCTCATGTTCATTATACACGGTTTGAGTTTGCATGTTAGTGCTTAAATAAAAAAAAAAAAAAATAAAACAAAACAAATAAAAAAAAAAAAATAACAACAACAAAAAAAAAAAAAAAAAATATTTTTTTTCATGTCATTCTCATGTGTTTTGAATGGCAGTTATGTTGATAATAAGCATACCTTTGTATTGAATGAGTTGTTAGTTGGAATAAGCATTTTTTATGCATGTATATGATTAAGCCATCTCCTTACTTTGTGAAAATGTGTTTTTCATCTTGCTATAATATGATTAGATGTGTTAAAATGTGATAATGTTTGCGTGGATGATGGTTATTAAATGAGATGTATTGAGAACTACATGCATGTGCTATGTTATGGCTTTCTTATTTGTCATGTTCGGCCATGACTATTTTTTGCCATAAAATTTGTCATCTCATTCATGCTTTGATGAATAATGTTTTGGGAAATGTTGCATGATGATTTATTTAAAGAAATAATCATGCATGTTCATTTCCATGACTTTGATTAAATTTTTTATGCTTTGACATGATAAAAGTGTTATCCTTTAATTTGATTAAAGTGGATTTTGTATGAAGAGTATGCAAATATTGCAAGTGTTTAAAGGTGGAAAATAATGTTGGCATGAAGTTATGGATTATTAATTCATGTGATGAATTATGATATTATGTATACATGATGATGGTAATTTCAATGTATGATATTTAATTTGATTAAATTATCATATAATGCATCATTGCATGGCATAAATTATTATATCTTGAAATGTAATAATTTGTTTTTAAATAGTTTAAAAAAAAAAGAGGGTTATGCAAGATGATATGATTGTTTTTGAAAAGATAAATGTGTCATAAAAATCATTATTTTATTTAAAGTAACTTGTGTCATAGAATGATTACTCTTGAAGTAATAAAACCCATTTATCTATGTCATGTATGACTTTTTTGAAAAGTCTTGAAATGATGTTAATAATTAAATAGCAAAATCATTATTATATTTTTGGGTGGAATGTGACAAAAGTGTTTGTGTAATGATTCTCTTGAAATGTGTAATTGTTGCATGCTCCAAAGTTATGGTAAAATTACCACATGCATATATATAATATCTTTATATATATATATATATATTAAATTGTTTGTATTCATGCCTTTAAATAATTGTTTATTATATTTGGTATGAATGTTTAATATTTATTTATGTAATGAATGAATATTAGATTAAAGGGTGATCATGGGTGCCATTTAGTTTTCAAAATATTCAGAAGTATTTGTAATATTCTTTTATCAAATGGCCTGTACTAATTAAATTTTATTTATTTATTTTAATCGGGCATGCATGCCTAAGATCCAATTTGTAATTGAATCGGCTGGACGGGAACCCGAAGAGCATCCAGATGACGATCCGATCGAAGATATATGATTAAGGTAAATAGTTTACCTTTAGGATGTATTTTTGAAAAGCCCCATGGTCAACTCACATACTTTAATTTATGCATATATATGATATGTATGGAAAGTTAGTTAAACATGACATGTTAAAGAATTAATTAACTAAGGTTAAACCTAAATCTCCCCAATTAAAATTATTAAAGTCTCCCATTATGGGATAACTAAATTCTTTGATATAAATTTTAATATTCCAAGATTTCTATTATATGAGGGATATGATCTTTATATCATAGAATTAAGTTGATCTTGTTCTTGGATGGATATTTTCACCTTGACCAAGATTTCTATTATGTGAGGACATGATGAAAATGTCATCCTAAGAAAGCACAATGGTTCGGATTTAACTAGCCTAGGATACCAAGAATTCTATTATGTGAGGTATCCGAAGCTAGGACAAGGAATATGGATCAAATCTTATATAGTGATATAAAAAGAAAATAGTTTCCTACTTATTAGACTTAATTGACCAAGAATTCTATTATGTGAGGTTAATTGAATTTAATAAGAAACTGATTCCCAACTAAGAAATTTAATCCAATGAAAATTTTCAGATCCTATCTAAGGGAGTGTAGGACTCGAATAAAATAGTGGGAGCTAATTTGATGATGCAATAAAAGGTTTAAAAGGATTACAAGACACAAATAAAATTATTTTTCTTTGCAGTTTCATCCTTGTGATATACAATAAAAAAAAATAAAAAATGGCCAACAATGTTCTCCTAAAGATACTGGATAATAACATGTTAACTGGACCCAACCTTAAAGATTGGCTAAGAAATCTCATAATCGTTCTAGATTTCAAAAGGATTGCTTATGTACTGGAAGCACCTCTTCCACTTGATATTGGACTCGATGCTTTTGAAAAATGGAGAGAGCATAGTAGGAGGGCTAGAAATTACATGCTACCCTCAATGAATAGAGAACTTAAGACTAAGCATGAAAAGGTTTCGAATGCTTATGATATCCTCATAGCTCTACAAGAGTTGTATAGCGAAAATCCAAGAGTGGTTGAATATGAGTTATATGCATCCCTCTTTAGCATGAAGTTGAGGGAAGGGGTACATCTAGATGATCATACTATTAAAATGATCAATGGATTAGGTCGACTGGATGGATATGGGGTGGTCATGCTAGACTGCCTCAAAGTGAATTTGAT
Source organism: Pistacia vera (assembly GCF_008641045.1). Classification (NCBI taxonomy): domain Eukaryota; kingdom Viridiplantae; phylum Streptophyta; class Magnoliopsida; order Sapindales; family Anacardiaceae; genus Pistacia; species Pistacia vera. The sequence goes on from NW_022196310.1 coordinate 1,493,144, forward strand.
TCTATAATCATTTCCTTCAAGTTATAAACCATTTATAACTAACTACAATCTCAATAGGATTGAGCGAAACCTCTCTGAATTGCTAAATGAGCTTCAAGAATTTCACAGGCAGAATGTGAAAGGGAAAAGATATGAGGATGTCTTTGCCGCCTCTACCAGTATGGCCAATAAAAGGCCCAAAAAGCAACAAAAGAAAGGTCCAAAATTTGGACACAAGAATAAGAGCTTCAAGAAGCCAACGGCAAAGGTAGAGAATGCTAATGCAAAGGGAAAATGTTTCCACTGTGGAGAAGATGGACACTGGAAGAAGAACTATCCTCAATACTTGAACAGTTTGAGGAAAGGCAAAGGAAAAGCAGGTATAAACCAATGTCTTATGATTGAATATGAATTAAGTGTTAATTGAGATAGTCATTCCTGGATATTAGATTCAGCAACAACATCTCATGTTTGTATGTCTTTGCAGGTACTTCAGAATAGTTTTGAGGTGACAAAGGGCGAGATCATTTTGAGGATGGCAAACAGGGCACGAGTTGTAGTTAAGGCCATGGGGACTTGCCCAATAAGACTACCTTTAGGACATGTTTTGAATTTATTTAAAGTATTGTACTTTGAAAAAGCCATTAGAAACATCATTTCTATTTCTGCTTTGTGTAAAGTAGGTTACCATGTACTGTTGAATGGAAATGAATGTTCAATACTTTTTGGAAATGTTTTAGTTGGTAAAGCTATGAATACAAATGGTTTGTATGTCTTAGAACTAAATGACTATGCTTCAATCAATACCATTTGCAATAAAAGAACTTGATTTGAATCAAATCCTAGAATTCTATGGCATCATAGATTAGGTCATATAAGAGAGAGAAGATTAGTACAGCTTGGAGAAAGTGGGATCATAAACTCATTGGGTTCTGAACCCTATCCAACCTGTGAATCATGTCTCTAAGGAAAGATGACCAAATCTCACTTTAAGAATAAAGGAGAGTGAGCTAAAGAACTATTAGGACTCATACATATAGATGTGTGTGGACCATTTAGTACTTTAGCCAGGGGAGGATTTGAATACTTCATTACCTTTACAGATGATATGTCACGATTGGGTATTTGTATTTAATGAAATAAAAATCTAAATCCTTTGAAAAATTCAAAGAATTCAAGAATGAAGTAGAAAATCAAACTGGAAAGAGTATTAAAATACTACGATCAGATCGTAGAGGTGAATACTTGAGTACAGAGTTTCAGGAGTTCTTAAAAGAAAATGGGATCATCTCACAATTGACTCCTCCATATACACCCCAGCTTAATGGAGTGTCTGAAAGGAGAAATCGTACCCTATTGGATATGGTACGATCGATGGTAAGTTTTACAAACTTGCCAATGTCTCTGTGGGGGTACGCTCTCCTGACCGCTGTGCACATCCTTAATAGGGTCCCATCTAAAACTGTTCAGAAAACACCGTATGAGATATGGTATGGAAAATGTCCAAGTCTGAATTATATGAAGATTTGGGGCTGCCCAGCTTATGTTAAATTGGTTAAATCTGATAAGTTGGATGTTAAATTCGAGATGGGCTAGTTCATTGGATATCCTAAAGATAGTTTAGGATATTACTTTTATTTTCCAAGTGATCAAAGAGTTTGGATTAGTGGAAATGTGCGCTTCCTCGAGAACGACTTCTTGGAGAAAGGCGGTGTTGGAAGAAATATTGAACTAAAGGAAGAGTTCAAAGAGTCAAGAACCAAGATTGCTAAAGCTGGAACGTCCACTCAGCAAACCTCAGTATCAGATACTATGGTTCTAGTGTGAAAGTCTTATAGAATATCAAAACCTCCAGAAAGATATGGGTTCCTACATGAGCAAGATTTTGAATCTTATATAGTAGGAGTAGATGATCATGGTGATGATCCTAGAAGCTAAGAAGAAGCAATACTGGATAGAGATTCAGGAAAATGGCTGGAAGTGATGGATTCTAGGATAGAATCAATGCATGCCAATCAAGTATGGTCACTTGTGGATCCACCAAAGAGAATAGTTCCTATAGGTTGCAAATGGGTCTACAAGAGAAAAGTTGGCAAGGATGGGGAGGTAGAGACCTTCAAAGCTCGACTGGTGGCAAAAGGTTATACTTAGAAACAAGGATTAGATTATGAGGAGACCTTCTTGCCTGTAGCTATGATTAAATCCATCCGTATAATACTAGCCATCACAGCATACCATGATTATGAAATTTGGCAGATAGATGTCAAAACAACTTTCCTTAATGGGTTTATTGAGGAAAACATTTATATGGAACAACTAATAAGTTTTGTATCCTCTGCTGAAAAACATAAGGTATGCAAATTGCTTCGATCCATTTATGGATTGAAGCAAGCTTCAGGGAGCTGGAACATTCGATTTAATGACATAATCAAATCGTTTGGTTTTGTCAAGAATCCGAATGAGCCCTGTGTATACAAATGGGTTAAAGATCATGCCATCACGATTCTCATATTATATGTAGATGACATACTTTTGATGGGAAATGACGTAGGCATGATGACAAAGGTTAAATTCTAGTTATCCAAAACCTTCTTAATGAAAGACTTAGGAGAAACAACCTATGTCCTTGGCATTCGTGTCTATAGAGATAGAGCGAAAAAGGTAATTGGATTATCTCAGAAATTGTACATAGAGAAAATGATGAAAAGATTTAGCATGGAGAACTGTAAGAGAGGTCTCTTGCCCTTCACTCACGGTCTTCATCTTTCCAAAGAGATGGGTCCAAAGACCAATGAAGAGTGACAACGGATGCATAATGTGCCTTATGTGTTTGCCGTAGGTTGCTTAATGTAAACAATGCTATGTACAAGACCTTATATAGCTTATGATGTAAGTGTTATGAGCAAATATTAGTCAAATCTAGGGGAGAAACATTGGTTGGTTGTAAAGTTGATCCTTAAGTACTTAAGAAGAACTAAGGATCTAGTTCTGAGTTATGGATGTTCATAATTAAACATTCAAGGATACTCAGATTCTGATTTCCAATCAGATATTGACAATAGAAATTCTACGTCATGGTACATTTTTATATGTAATGGAGCTGCTGTTCTTCGGAAAAGGTCAAAACAAACAACTACAACAGACTCCACTACAGAGGCTGAATACATTGGTGCTTCAGAAGCAGCAAAGGAGGCTGTTTGGATGCAAAAGTTTGTAATTGAACTTGGTGTGGTTCTGAACATGGCTTACCCGATAAGCATGTTCTGTGACAATACTGGAGCTATTGCACAGGCGAAGGAACTAAGGGCACACCAAAAATCCATACACATTCAGCACACGTATCACATTCTGACAGAATTTGTTGGAGCTAGAGAGATTATAATTTTGAAGACACCTTTAGTAGAAAATGTAGCTGATCCACTGACTAAGACGATGACACTGAAGCAATTGGACCATTATCTTGAGAAGATGGGTATGAGATACAACATCAAATGGCTTTAGTGTAAATGGGAGTTTATTAGTGTATGTTAGTGTATGCCCTAAAAACCATTCGTGTTGTCGGTTTTAGAGCATTTTGTCTTGCATCAATATGTCATAAATAATAGAAGAAAGAGTTCTTCAATTCATATATATATATAAATTGCTTCCTTTATTTAGTCATGCATTTAAAATAAAGTATGTATATGAATTGTCCAAATGATTCATTTAATCGGTAAATGAATTTATCAAAAGGTTCTCTACAGAAGCAATATAATTTGGGCAACTATATTGCAAAGTAGGCATAGTGGATGCTTCCGAAAGATATTATGAATTGATATAAGTACAGGCGATGATGATAGTCATGTCACTGGGGCATTAGTATGGATTAGCGGTTGGTGAACTGTTTTTCGAACGTGACCAAATAACGACAAATCACTTGGAAAAACATATAGTTAATGATTTATCGTTTGGTTATATCAGTGCACAATATAGTCCTTTGACCTGAGACATTGTGGTTGGATCTGATACGGATGCATATGGTTCATACGGTGTATAAGTACGAGACTAGTCATGTTTCATATGATAAAGCCTATTTGGTCATGCGTTGTTCATATGCGAAAAAGAACGATGGTCAATAAGGGATCCATTGACTCGGAAATATAGGATCAAGAGTACCGCTGACTCTATCCAGATTCGAGTTCCTGGACAAACGTCAATAAATGTCAAAAATCAGAAACTCTGGCCAGAGTCTATTATTAGTCATACGAAAGCAAGTTCGTGATGACAAGTTTCAGACATATTGATCGACGATTCGGTAGAAGATCGAGTTTAGGATTTTGACGTTCCATGAATCTGTACTCGATCAAGATATATCAATGGAGGGACTTTACATGCATGGTACATATGATCTGAAAATGGTTCGATAAAGTATTTCTTCATCGTGGTTTAGGGACTATGGCACATTGCTAGATGTTTACCGTAGTCGTTGGGCCTCCAGACAGGTTTTCGGATTCATCTAGAACTGACTCATGGCTAATCCACGGTGGACCTACATGGTCACACCAATAGCCTTGAGATGTTAGATAATGATAAGAGAGAGAAATGATTATCCGAAGAGGGCTAGCACCTTGTGAGGTTAATAATAGGATTTCTATGGCAATAGTTACATAGAAAATTATTTGTGACATTTTAAAGGTTAAAATGGTCAAGAATGATTAATTATATTTAATTATTATATCTTAAAGCGTTAAGATAAATGATATGAACTAAAATAACCTTTTAATAGTTAAAGGGCAAAAGGGTAAACTTATGGGTTGTTAATGTAAAATAGTTTAGTTTACAAGGGCCCTTGAATAATATTGATTATTCAAAGGGCAAATTAATAAATGCTTGGGCTTTTTTTAGAATAAGATTTTATTGGGCCATGCAAGTGAAAAACAAGTAATTGCAAAATGACCCATGTATATATAAATGCAAATGGTTGCATTTTAGGTTAAGTGTTCATTTGTTCACTCAAAAGAAAAACAAGCTCTCTTTCTTAGGTTCGGCCACTCTCTCCTTCTCTCAAGGTGGTGTTAAAGTGTGGAGGATTCATACTTTTGAATCTTGGCTTCATCAAACCTAAGCACTAGGAGAAGGTATAATGTCTTGTTTACATGCTTCCAATCAACACTAGGGGGTTTCCCGCATGACGATGGCTGAGGTCGTCATTTCAGCAATATTGGGAATCTCCCTGCCATGCACTTTTGTGGGAGTGCCCATGCGACGTGGTGTGGGATGGCTCATGTTGCGACATGTCATCGAGTCGCAATGCCACAGGTATTCTACCCGTTGCATGACCGGTGTTCGCTGGTCCCTTGGAGCCTTTTGATCCGCTGCTCGCCACTTGCTTTCCCTTACTTTTGTGCACTACAGTGTGTGTGGTATGGGGTTTTGCCTTTTTCCGCGCTTTTGTGCGACCTGTAGGCATCTTTGGAGGTGGCACTGCTTCATTGGACTCTGGCGGCATGACTCGATCCAAACGGTCCAACCTTTGGCTAACTGTTTGGAGAGTATCATTGAACCTCTCAAGGTAACTCATCATGGCTGGGTCGAGCTATGAGGTTGAAGGAATATTCGCCATGATACTCTGTTGGACTGGTGGCACTTCGGGAGAAGTGTCATCCTATACCTGAGGGATTTCCTCATTGTCAAAGTCGGTTCGCTCAGTTTCGAAACCGCGAGAATCTGCTGATAGGTAGGACCGATTAGTTAGAGGTTTCTGATGAAGAACAGATACTAAATCACTGTCTCTTTCTAGCGTCAAACTGTTGATGCTTGATTTTGACACCAATGACTCACACGTGGAAAATGCTAAGCGGGCTTGAAGTTACACGTCATACGGAAATGTATAGCAAGAAAGTAAATAAAAGACGGTTTTAAAGTGGTTCGGATGTTCAAAAGCGATTCCTACATCCACTGTAGTTATATTAATAGATGGTTACAATCAGGTCGTAGATAGCGAGCTGAGTTACAATCTAGAGAGAGAGAGAGAGAGTGTGTGTGTGTGTGTGTGTATGTTGTTTAGACTAAGATAAGCCAATCCTGTAAATGAGAGGGGAGCCATCTATTTATAGTGGGAGGATTCAAGGTAATAATTACGAACATGCAGTTCGGCAAGTGGGGTGTAATTCCTAACCCGTTTCTCATTGGTTGTCTGCACAAGAGATATCCTTAAATTGCGTAAGGCTTGGGCAGGTGGATGATTCCTAGCCACTCCCAAGTCTGACATTCACCTGCTACACTGATCAGAACCATACCTCTTCCATCATTGCACGATGTGGCAACATCTAGACGGCACAAATCCTCTCTGAATTTTGATTAGCTCTTGCTAACGAAAGTCCACGTTAGCCCTAACTTTTTAGGCATAACAAAAGCCCCCTAGTTTTTAAGGTTTAAGGATTGAACCTTGAGAATTTCATGGTTGTGTCATGACTTGACTTGTCCCGAATGACGTTTGGTCGAGCTGATCAAGCTGCAAGGAGGTCGCAGCATATACCTTTAAGAATGGCATAAGCGACCTGAGGTGGCCTACTCCCACAGGTTCAACGACCTAGATCAGACCCTACTCAATGTCATACCGACATGCTTTGAATGCCGTCCACAACTCTCGACCTGAGAATACTTAACACATTTTTACCGAAAGTAAGGAATCGCATCGTCTTGAAACTGATACACGGTGAATAGTGTTTTACTCGAATGACCTCTTCAAATGTTATCCGTTACACTTGATAGCTAGTCTAGTCAATAAAATAATATTTATCCTGACAAACGTGTCCATTGCATAATAAGTGTCAGCCATGTACATTAAATGCAAGCCATGCTAAAACGACATTCTCTTTCAGAGCATTGAATGCGGATGAGGGCGCATTTAATGTGGTGGAGATAACCAGGCTGACGCTTGGTTGCTCAAATGGAGGGAAGCGTCGATTGGCATTCACGAAGCGTGGCGGCTACTTCTTCTCGCGGATTAATGACACGTGGTCACAATCAATGGCGAGAAACGTATATAGCCCAAGCGTCACTTGTCTAGGGAAGCCAATCATCGTTTTCCCCTTATAAAACCCTGGGCTCGATTCAAGTTTTGTCACGAAACTCAAATTTTAAGAGAAAAAGCAAAATTCTCACGAAATCAGTCCGCCTTTCTTCCAGTTGATGCGTACTCTTCGTTATGACAAGAAGTTCATTCCCCGCAGCCAAGAGGTAAGAAGGATATCTCTTTCGTTTTCTTTTATTATTTTGTTGATTGCTTGACTTTTGCGATAATGGTGGGTACGAACTATCTGGTAAGCTTTTACGGTGCGTATTTCCGAAAAGTGGTCAGAAGAGGGTTTTTTCTTTCATAAAGAGTGAGGACTTAGGGCACGACTCCTTAAGGGTTCATCCCCAAGGGTTTTTCTAGGGTTTAAGAAAGGCATATAAGGGTTTCTTTTGCTCTTCCATGCCATCGTACGGAACACTATACAGAGACTAAGTTATCCCTGAGTGTCACCCCTTTTTCAGACTTTAGGAGCTATGGATGCCTCAATGACCAGATGTGGTGATGTGTTTTTACAATTATGCATATAGAATGCATTCCCCGGGTGTAGATTTGTGTTGATAATGATAAGAATGAAAAAAAATAAAATAAAATTAAATGCACTGTTTAATGGAGCATGGTAGCTGCCCTGAAGTGTTTGAGACTGACTTTCTTGAATCCTGCTCCTCTGAGAAGGTCTGGGAGCTTTGGAGTGTTAATGCATTCACGAGTGTGTTTATGAATATAATCCTTACTCTGAATGGCACTTGTGAATCTGCACACACACAAACCTCTCATGCAGCTTGGCATATTACAGAAATTATGGAAAAGGGAACTATGTGAGTGACATGAATTATGTTGTTGGTATTTTCTAAACCTATTCTCCAGTGGCTGACTGGGTAGCAATTCTATGTATATATTCATTCAGTTTTCTGGTTGAGAGTCAATCTTGTATCATAAGTTATTTACTCAAAGACTTACATGATTATTAGAAGCATGGGATATGGAATTTCAACTGGATTCATCTTTCAATGATTTTACTGTCGTTGGTGAAAGCTCTGTTTCCTGCTAGAGTTTCAAGAGCCATTATGCAATGTTGTCATGGTTTTCTATTTACACTTGGGGGCTTGTTTTATCATCATAGATAAATTACTATAGTTATGAGGTTGGGATTAGTCACTGTGAAGAAAATCCAATAACCATCTTTTTTTACCTTTGTGCGGTTTCTTCGAAATTAATTATGGTGTTAACGTAAATTTAGGCAAATTTTCTCACCTACATTTAGAATATGAATTGAATATTTTATTTATTATGCAGACACGCTGCAGCTGATTAGATACGGTGCATTCATTTAAAACCATTGAAAATTGAAAGGTGAAGGGTAGCCTATCATCCATTGGAACTTGAATTTAGTTAAAAAAGTATACATTAGGACCTTGAGCTTTCCCAAAGGCGGGTCGCTTCATTAACTGATTAGATGAAGCGGAAAAACCTTAAATTCCATAGGAAGGCCATTGACTGGGCAATTCAGGCCATCAACAGCTTACGACCAAGGAATCCGAGGATGGACTTCTCCGACCTCCCAATTGAATATCAGGACATCCTTGCTTCCATGGCCCAAGCTGATGATGAGGCCAAAGAGAAAGAGGGACAAGAGCCTCTTCTAGAGGATGACTAGCTGGAGGAATACGTCCCTGAGGACCCAGCAGCCGATCGGATAGTCGGCGACCAACCGAGGGATATAGAGGTCGCGCTCGCAAAGCCTAGAGGTGGAGACCAATGATCACTTCTTCTACTTCTGCACAACTTTTCTTTTGACTCTTTCTTTTTATTACTTATCTTTTTTGGTTGCCCACTGTACTTACTCAAATTACATATATAAAAGAAGTATTTTTAGCCATTTGTGATAGCACTTCTATAGTTCGAGCACTTCACAAGACTAATGTTACATATCTAGACAGGAAACTTGTAAAACATCGTAACGAACAAGATCATACAAGACATATTTGTTCAAGACAAAGAAGAACGATCTTATTTATAAAGGTTACAAGGAAAACTTTATAAGTAAAAGAAATAGAAAATTAAGAGCAAGTTCGGAATTACTGATAATAGGGGCGAAAATACTCAGCATTCCAAGCTCGCGATTCTTCAAAACCATTAAGCCTCTTGAGGTGATACGTTCCTGGTCGTATTACCTTGGCGATGCGGTATGGACCTTCCCAGTTAGGTTCCAATACCCCCTCACTCGATTCCCTTGTACCGAGAATGACTTCTTTTAGAACTAGGTCATCGACCTGAAAGTCTCTTCTCCTGACCTTAGAGTCGAAGAACCTTTTCTCACGCTGCTAGTAGAATGTTATCCTTAACTGAGCCTTGTCACGGTGTTCTTCAACTAGGTCCAGACTTGCACGTAGAAGTGCTTCATTTACTATTTCATTGAAAAGGTCCCTCTGGAGCGAACCAGTTCCTACTTCCACTGGGATCATAGCCTCGCAGCCATATGCTAGTGAGAAAGGCGTTTCCGAAGTAGAGGTTCTCGGAGTTGCTCTATATGCCCATAGAACTTCTGGGAGGTCATCGACCCAATTACCCTTGGCAGCGCTAAGCTTGGCCTTTAGAGTGTGCTTGATGGTTTTGTTGACAACTTCAACTTGACCAATAGCTTGCGGTCTTGTGACTGAGGCGAACTTTTTATTGATCCCCAGCTTATCAAAAAACTACTTGAATTCCTCATTGTCGAACTGCTTCCCATTATCAAAGATGATGTTAGTAAAAGGTCCCATATACGCAGCGAAAACAAAACAAATATAATATAGAGATCGTTTACATGAGCCAAGATCAAGGGTATAATTTTACAATTCATATTAAAATAAAATCTGCAGAAAAATAAATCTGAGTTTAAAGAAAACAAATGCACGTTGGAGGCTTCTCCAAATTTGTCAACGAATGTTTTGCTACCGATCCAAGTGTAGGATTGAACCCACGTAGTCCACACGAAGACAATCTCAAAAGAACCAAAGAGGGATTTGCTAGATCCTCTTTGGCTTCAAGATTAAGAAGAAAGCAAATCAATTGAATTGATTTTTAGGCCAAAAGGTGTTCCTGCCGTGGGAGAGTAAAATGGGGCTGCTGTGTATTTGGTTTTACAATGAAAAATGAGCTAATCAAATTAATTGTGTCATTTTACAAATAAACATTTTCTTTTATAGTAAAACTTTAATGCCCTATTCCCATATGGAATAGGCTTGGGCTCCAACCCAAACACCCCATGTTACCAAACAGTCCCTAATTAGATATTTTATTTATTTCATCATTATCTCAATTAAACTCAATTAATATATACTTAATCTATATATTAACATTTAACAATAATGATGATTTAATTAAATATATGTGAACATATATTTAACCGTAATTTCACTTATTTAATTTTTCTAATTAAATAAAGGCTACGACCTTCAGCAAATTTAATTGCACTGTGAAATTATCAAAATACCCTTTCGCCTTAAAAAGACGAAAACACCCTTCCTTCTTCTTGGATCTTAAATTATCTTCTATATGTGTGACCCATAGGCTCCTCATCATACCAGCAGTGTATAGTATCGCGATTAACACCAATTAATCGTCTCACTGTACACAGACCAAGATTGGCCCCTAGCAAGGCATCATACCACCCCGATAGATTCGGATTCAACAAAGTAGCTACCTGTCAACGATATGGTTATCGTGCAATTCGATCCTTTCATCATACGTTATCTCGACGAGATGAAGGCATATAAATAGTGTTAACCTTCGGTTACTCTCGATATTATGTATTCAGTTTCTGGACCAATGACCCGTATTATAAATTGGATAGAGCAACAACTCAATCCCACTGTGGCCATAGTTTTAGTGTCATTGCCATATACTGAATTGCGCCGTGAGATAACTTCTCCCATACCTGGGAGTAATGAATCCTCTGTCAATCCACCATAGTCTTGATACACTCCTCAATGCAGCCAATCACCACCGTATTGATAGCTCTGAAAAGAACTGCGTTAGGCTAGTGTCAAACTGCACCAATTGGTGCACAAAGCGCTTTGGTGATCTCAAGTCTAAGGATCACATACACCACCATTCATTAGAGGATTTATTCCATAGACACTGGGGTTACCATCCATATGGAATTCTCTGGTGGGTCAGTCCAGTGAACTTGCTGCGGTGTATCCGCCTACAGCAAGCACCCATGTGTTGCACCAGGTTGTCACCAAACAACCTTGACAAGTGAAATCAGTCACTGCCTTTCGACAGGGTCGTTCAACACTATGATAGCCTTACCGTATTATCTGTGCCCTTACTTAAGAATAATACTAGGGCTACGGACGTTTCTAGAATGACCACCATATGTGCTCATAGGGTTCTCACTATCAAGATTTGAAACACTTGATACCCTCGTCATGTTTCTACCATTTTAAGGACATATATCAATACATATTGCAATAATAATGATTTACGCGATATAAAATAAAATGCCTTTTATTATTGATTAATGAACATTATTACAAAGAGTCAATTCTACAATAATTGATTGGCTCTAGGGCATCTACTCTAATAGATGAGTGTATGAGGAATCCCGTAACAGTACCCTATATTCTTGAAGACGAAGTCTTTGAGCTTCTTGGTAGTGATCACGGTCAAGGGTTCAGCCTCGGCCCACTGGGTGAAGTAATCTATTGCAACCATATCATACTTGACACCCCCCTTTCCGGCTGGCATAGGTTCAATGAGATCAATCCCCTACATGGGGCTTGTCATTGTTGTCAATTGGTGGGAAGGAGCTTGCGGATGTTCGCTGACACTTGTCACATTTTTTCACAAAATTGAAAGTGTCTTCCTAAAGTAGAGGCCAATAGTACCATTGGCGGACAATTTTGTTGGCGAGGGATCGTGTAGCAGTGTGATTACTGCAGATCCCTTCATGTATCTCCCTCATAATATAATCTGCTTTTTCGTCGGTTACATATCGGAGGAAAGAGGCGCTAAACCCTCGCTTGTACAACTGATCTCCAACAAGCGTGTAACAAGCAACTTTGGTGTGTAGGATTTTTGCCTCAGTCTTGTCACTGGGCAGAGTCTCATCTCGGAGATACTGAATGATTGGAGTCATCTAGGAAATTGACTCTGTTGTAACTATGGTCTGCTCAGGCGAGCTGATACTAGGAATCTCTATGTACCAAACTGGAATACTTTCTGGTACATCTGAGTCTAGCGACGAGGCTATTCTTGCCAAGACGTCTGTGATAGAGTTACTATCTCTCAAAATTTGCTTGATCATGAAGTGCTTGAAAGACTCGAGTGCGGCCTTAGCTTTCTTCAGATAGTTGATCATGTTCTCTTCATTGGCTTGATATTCTTCTAAGATCTAATTAACAACCAGTTGGGAATTGCTGTGAATAATGATCGTGCTTGATCCTATTTCTCTCGCTAATCGTAGACCAACGAGTAACACTTCATATTCGGCCTCGTTATTCATAGGTTGGAACCCAAATTGAAGAATTCCATAGATGTGAGTCTGCTCGGGGCTGAGGAGGAGAAGACCTACCTCGGCTCTTTTCTAGTTCGAGGAACCATCGACATAGAGGCTCCAAGTCGATAAGTTCTAAATGGTTTTCTAGATGACTTCGCTGGCTTGCTGCTTTGATTCTCGATTCGGCTGGTACGAGAATTCTGAAATGAAATTGGTAATAGCTTGCCTTTTGATGGTTGCTTTTGGTCTGTGATGCAAATCAAACTGACTTAGTTCCATTGCCCATTTGAGTAACTTACCCGAAGCTTCTAACTTCTGAAAAACTTGCCTAAGTGGGTAGTTGGTCAGAACATGGATTGTGTGGGCATGGAAATAGGGTCGCAGCTTTCTGGAGGCGATCAATAGGGCATAAGCTAATTGCTCCATTTTTGGATACCGCATCTTGGCGTCCAGCAGTCGCTTGCTTGCGTAATACACTGGCCATTGAACTCTGCCCTCTTCCCAAATAAGAGCTGTGCTGACCGCATGCTGAGAGATGGACAGATACAGGAGTAGAATTTCCTTGGGAAGAGGCTTGGATAGGAGATGTGGCTTTCCGAGGTGTTATTTTATGCTCTAAAAAGCCTGCTCACACCCTAGAGTCCACTCGAACTTTTTGTTGGCCTTGAGTAATTGAAAAATGGCAAGCAACGATCTGTTGCTCTTGATATGAAGCGACTGAGAGCCGCTATTCCCCCATTTAGGCTCTGAACCTATTTTTGGTTGGTCAGGCTCTTCATATCAAGGAGAGCTTGGATCTTCTCCAGGTTGATTTCGATGCCCCCTCTGGTTAACTATATACCCTAGGAACTTTCCCGAGGATATTCTGAATGAGCATTTAAGAGGATTAAGCTACATCAAACATCTCAACGAGATGCGCTATGTGATCTGAAGCAACATACAACTTGATCAACATGTCATTAACATAGACTTCCATCGACTTTCCGATCTGTTTGGAAAACATATGGTTAATTAGCCACTTGTAAGTTACCCTAACGTTTTTTAGGCCGAAGGGCATGACCTTGTAACAATATAGTCCCCGATCTATAACAAATGAGATATGCTCTTCGTGTGGTACGTACATCGAGATCTGATTATATCTTGAGTAGATGTCCATAAAACTTAGTAGCTCGTGCCCAAAGATGGCATCGACGAGCTGGTTGATCCTCGACAAGGGAAAGTTGTCCTTCGGACATGCTTTATGGAGGTCAGTGAAGTCGACACAGGTTCACCACTTGCCATTGGGCTTCTTTACCAAGACCAAATTGGCAACCCAGCTCAAGTAAAGCGCTTCCCGAATGGACCCATTCAAAATGAGCTTATCTACCTCAGTTTTCAAGGTAGCATATCGTTCAGGGTCCATTGCTCTTCTCTTCTGGTGAACCGACTTGATCGCACTGTCAATGTGTAGTGCACGACATATGACATTCGGGCTGATCCCGGTCATGTCAGTATGAGTCCATGCAAAAACGTCAACCTTTTCTTTGAGGAAGCTTGTCAAGTTTTTAGCGAGCTGAGGGTTCAGATTACTCCCGATTTTTAACTCTTGAGTCGGCTTATTTTGATCGACTGACACCTTAGATAAGTTGTCAACTGGCCTACTGTAGGGGCACTCTTAGATGCGAGGATCTATGTTATCCTCTACTAGGCCAGTCCTGACTCTTCTGGCAAACCGGCTTGACCGCATTGTCAATGTGTAGTGCATGACATATGACATTCGGGTTGATCCTGGTCATGTCAGCATGAGTCCATGCAAAAACGTCGACATTCTCTCGGAAGCTTGTTAGGTTTTTGGCGATCTGAGGGTTGAGATTACTCTCGATTTTCAACACTCGGGTCGACTTATTTTAATCGACTGACACCTCAAATAAGTCCTTAATTGGCTCACTATGGGGGCACTCTTGGATGCAAAGATATATGTTATCCTCTACTAGGCCGTGTTCTGGCTCGATCCTACTAATCACCATAGATTGCTCGGGGATGCCTATTGGTCTTCCTTTTCCCTTGCACGCCATCTGCACTACTTTTATGTAGCAGTCGCAAGATTTGCGTTGTGATCCGTTTACTTCCTCGATCCCTGTTGGAGTGGGAAACTTCATTTTTAGATGGTAGATGGAGGTGACTGCCTTGAAATTTCTCAATAGAGGTCTTCCTAAGATGCCATTGAAGGCGGACGGATAGTCTACCACCAAAAATTCTGTCATTTTGGTCATTACATGATCGGGAATGAGATCGTTCCCCTAGGAATCAGATGATCCCCGAAAAGGATGGAGGCAAGCTTCAAGTCTGCCTCGTCCAGTTGCATTTTCTCGAAAGCGCGCTGAAACAGGATATTCATAGCGCTTCCATTGTCCCCCAACATTCTGTGGACTTCACACTGGCCTATTTCAAGCGCGATGACGAGTGGATCCTCATAGGGATGATGCAATCCCACTACGTCTTTCTTAGAGGAGGTGATCTCCTCTTCCTTGCGAACCTTAGTGGGTCACAACGCCGTGCTCATTACACTTACTTACGGGATCATGATTGGCTTCTAGAGCATATCTCTCCTAGGCACCTCGAGAATTCCCTATGAGGTGTGGTCCTCCAAGGATGATCCCTACACAGTAGAGACCCTTGCGACCTCGACGCTTCTTCCTTGGTTCCTCTTGATTCTTTTTCCGAATGGGAGTTGGACCATCGACATACTCTTTGAAATGCCTCTACTTGATGAGGTTTTCAATTGATTGCTTAAGAGCTTGACACTCATGGTGTGATGCCCATTATCCTGATGATAGTGGCAGCATTTTTTTGCTGTTTTTGGCTGAAGGGGGATTCTTCATGGGTTCTAGCTCTCCAAGCAGACTAGCCTCCTCTGACTTATCCAGAATGGTCGACACTGAGACATTCAAAGGAGTGTATTGACTTTGTCAAGATCGCGACACGGAATTAGGGGATAAGATTTATTGGGCTCAAATCGTTGCTTCTTTCCTTTCTGTTGATCGTCATTAGCCCATTTGCGATTAGCCCTTCTACTATTCTCCCCCCGATTAAAAGCATTGCTCGAGGGACCGGGGTGGTGGCGATTGAGAACGGCCACAGAATTTTCAATTCGGAGGCATTTCTCAAAGAGGTTGTAGAAGCGAGTGAGAAAAACATCATCCTCGGATTATAGTTCCTGCCACAAATCTGTCTGTGGGGGAACCCTTACGATAATGAGAGTCCGAACGGACTCCTCAAAAGTATGAGCCACATTGTGGAGTTCCCTATGAATCTATCTATGTAAGACTGGAGATTCATCCCTCTTCTACCGTATGTTGCTCAGGTAGCTCAACGACGTTGAAAACTTCCTATTTGTCTAAAAGTGTCTTAGGAATGATGAGCTCATTTGATGCCATGAGCTGATTGATCTCGCGGGAAGCGACCAAAACCAGCGCTTGGCATGGGCAGTTAGGGTTACTGCTAAGCAGTGACATTTGACCAAGTCGGAGACTTGGTGGAGTTCCATAAGGTTGTTGAACTCGTAAAGGTGATCCTATGAATTTGAATTCCTATCGAATGTCCACATAGGGAGAGAAATAGCTAAAACTACTGGAGAAAAGGGATCCTCTATGACCTTCCCACGTTCATTCTACTAAGCCTTGAGCTAATCCAAAGCTCCCTGTAGTTCCTCAATCTGAGATAGCGGAGCTACCTAGGGATAACTTTCCGCACCTCACGGTTGCGGTTGAGAAAAGACTGCAAATCGAGCTCCTCCTTAACTCAGTCGAAAGCTTTGATGAACCTTGACACACGTTGGCTGGGGTCGTGTGAAGGCATTGAATGGCTTGGGGAGTTTTCCCGAACTTTGCGGTGGTCCGAACCAACCCGTGGACAACGAGGGTTACCCGTATGACGACGGTTGAGGTTGTCATTTCGGCTATATTGGGAATCTCCCTGCCTTGCACTTTTGTGGGGGTGGACCGTTTGGAGAGTATTATTAAACCTCTCTTAGTAACTCATCACAGCTGGGTCGAGTTGCAAGGTTGAAGGAATATCCGTCACGATATTCTGTTGGACTGGTGACACTAGAAAGTGACCTTGCAATATCTGTAATGATCTCCTTGACTCCTTGTCTAGAAGAGTAGCGGCATCCACTACCATGGCCCAGCTTCTCCTTCTCTCTCCAATGGACGAGGAATTAGTGACCTTCATGGGTTGAAGCAAATTGATAGAATGACTGCTTCTTGTTGTGGCATTAGAAAGTGAGGCTTCTGATCCCCTCTGACCTGAAGAGTTTGCCACAAGGGATTGAAATGGCACCCTTTCTGCTCTTTTCTTCATTATCGCCCTCTCCTCTTCCAAGTTCACTTGATTTCTGGAGGCATGTCTTGCTAATTTCTGCTCTTGGAGAACTTTTGGTGTCTGGTTCTCTTTGTCTGAAGAAAAATTCAAGTCTTCTTCTGGCTGGATATTGGGGCTAATAGTAACCTTTGAGGAGGATTTTCTGTATGACCTGGAAGGCTTAATTTTTTCCAGCTTACCCTTCCTTTTCAAGGACTTTAGTGGAAGAGTATCTGGGGAGAAATTCTCCTTGTTTGGAGTAAAGATTTCTTCTTCCTCCTCTTCAAAACCAGCGAAAAGTATCTTTGAAATTGATTTGTTTTCAATATCCTCCTGTATCTGCAGTTCTACATCAGCCTTACTGTGACTTCTTGTTGTCTTTCCTCCGCTTCTATAGTTTGTTTGAATCTGTAGAACACTCGCTGGTTTACCTCTTCTTGACCAAATGCTATGTGAGCTAAGCTTTCTATCTGATCTCAGTGGAGAAACTTCAGAGTTTTCTTGGTCTTCAACACCTTCTGTATAAAACAGAGATTGTGGAGTCTGGCTATTTTTGTTATCCATAATCTCCGTGCGTACTTCCCCAACAGGCAAAGACGAGTTCACAGACTCTTCAAGAACAGAAGAACAAAAGCTTGGTATTTCCTTCTGTTCAAGGCCTTCCCTTGGGCTGTGGTTTCCAGCTTTAGACAATTCAGCTTCTGGAAAGCCTTCTTCATTAGAGCAACCAGAGTTTAAAGCCGATAGCAAATTCAAGTTTTTGTCCATCGAAGGCTTCTCTTGCATTTCTGCCTCAGATGGTTGCATAACGACGGACAGCAGCGGTTCATTTTCTCTGTGGACCTGTTCAGTAATGATCTCTGATCCAACTCCCCCTAAAACCGAAGATGAATTCGTAGACTCTTTCATAAGAGACCCAGCCTAAACTTCTAAATTATTCTTCATCACATTGTCTTCTTGCAATGGACTCTGGTTTTCCGTTTTACCAGAGTAAACCTTGGATTTTTTCTCTAATCTTAAGGAACTCTCTAAATTTTCAGTTTCTGGCATAAATTCTGTTATAGAACCATGACATGGGATTTTATTATCTTTATCAATTTGCTGCTCTTTAGGCACTGACATATTACCCCCAGCGGGACAAGCCAAGTCTATTGGTACAATCCCAGAAAATGGAATCTCTGTCTCCGGAAGCAACTCTGATCCCTCATCACAAAACAAGGAAATAATCCCCTCCAAAAACCAATCCAGAGATTGACTTGGTTTATCATGAACAAAAATAGAAATCTCATCCTGTACAAGGGAAAGAAGAATATCAGTCAAATTTTGGACAAACACTCAAATTTATCTTTCTAGTCATCTTTCTAGTTCTTCAACCATAAATTCTCACCTGACAAATTCCTTCTTCATTTTCTTCCACCACCAATGACTTTTTCTTTTCAAGTTGTTCACAATTTTCAGTTGAAAAAGAATTCAAACCCTATGCCAAGTAAAAACAGAAAAAACAAGAAGATATCAAGAACATTTCAAAGAGCAGTTTAATCTAACATTGTACACATGCAATCATATCTTCGCACCTGGCATGTTTGTTCTTCTTTTGGTTCCACTACCAATGAACCACTCAATTCACTCTTTCCAATCTGAAATGGCTCAGATTTCTCAACCTAGACAGTCCGAAAACAAGAAGAACAATTTAAAAAACACCTCAAAATAAGCTTTTATTCACCTAAAATTATCCACCCAACATGTTATTTATTACAAAAGAAAAGCTTACTCTCAATTCATAGTCCAAGCAGAAAAAAAGTCAAGGGAAATTTAATAAAAGAAAAAACAAATGGGTATTCATCATTTTCACTGTTAACCCATAAACTCTCAATTCTTCTTTTGGTTCCACTACCAATGAAATTCACTTTTTCCAGTCTCAAATGGGTCAGACTTCTCAACCAAGACAGAGTGAAAACTAGAACAACTTAACAAAGACCTTCAACTAGTTTTTATTCATCCAAAATTAACGACTCAACATGTTTCTACTTCCATTCCTTCCAGTACCATTCTATATTTGTTACAAAAGAAAAATTTTACTTTGAATTCATAATCTAACATCAAGAACAATTTAATTTAAAAACAAATGCGCATTCATCATTTTCACTAGTAAGCCGTAAACTCCCACCTGATGCGTTTCCACTTGATTTTCCTCTTCTTTCTCTTCTGCGACGGGCACATCCAAGGGTGATACAAACGGTTTATCCATATCGTATGCGTGGCTCAGAGGTATCCAATGCAGCCTATAGATCCTAGTTGACCCACCAATCGTTATAGTATCTTCCTCATTCAGCTCCACAGGAACACAAGATTCAATCTTTCTTTCTGATACCCACGTCCCGTGTACTGCAATCCATCAAGTACCAAAAACCCTCCAAATAAACACAAACGCATGAAAATTAAATGAAGAAATCACCAACTAATAATCAAGATTTTATATTACCAAACGATAAATCGATGACAGAGAGGTTCTGTGAAGAGGGTTTAGAGTGAATCTGGAGGTGAAATCTACTGATACTAGGGTGAGTCAACATGATGTGGCAATCTGGATGTCGACCAACCATCAAGATTTCCTCCTCCTCCTCTTCATCTTCTTGAACTGAGTTTTCTTCATTTTCGACGGCCGTGATGGAGGGTGATGGTGGTGGTGGTGGTTTGTTGATGACGAAGATGTTCTTGAGAATGGCACCGTTCTTTATGACTGTAAAGACTGGGATTTTCCTCTCTTCTGGTTTGTTTTCAGCCATTTTAGGACTGAGATTTAGATCTTTCTTCAACTGTTAGAAGGAAAAAAATGTGGACAATGGTTAGGGTTTTGTAATTGTGTGTAAGATAATTTGGTTTACATAGTTTGGAGAGTGAGTGTTAAATTGAGGGGATTTTCGTTTTCATTTTGAATATTTGAAAAGGTGACCGTTGCAATTTCTGTTATAACGGTTTATTTTATTATTATTATTATTTGTTTGATGCAGGAAGCATACTACAGTACAAGGTTTTCGTTCCCCTGGACCAAGAGATTCCCAGTTGTTTTATTTTCTTAACCGGAGGTATAAATAAAATTAATTATTATATCAATACAATTTATTATATATAGTTGATCATTAACTAAATTAGTATAAATTGATGTGACATAACATAATAATGATCATATTAAGTTTTCTTACATCCATTTGATTGATGAATTGGATTAATGTTATTTTTTCTATCAATAATTACCATTTCAATTTCATAAATGTAATAATTTATATATAAAAAAAAAGTATATACATATATTCACAATTTTAAGGTTAAACATTTACTAAATCTTTGAAAAAAAAATTAAAAAGAAAATTGCTCTTTAACTTATAACCTTGGAGTTGGACACATAGAGATTAAGCTTAAAAATTTTGATGATATGAAGAGAAAATATAGTATTAATATAATGAACAAATTTATTTATAGTATCTTGAATGCTCAGCTAATCTCACATGTTAACAAATAAAACAATTTTACGAGTGAAAATATCAAATTGTTATCATTCCAAAAGCACACATCTCCCATCCACGAATAAAACAGATTATATACTGTGTAATATCAACTATTGATTTTATTTCATATTTTGACATTACAGTTCTTAACACAAAAAATAAGGCAAGTTGATGAACGTTGGAAGGGAAGAACTGGACACTCTTCCTACCAACTATTCATACTTAGAAAATTCGAAAGCAACTTAAATTTTGCCCCAGGGAACCTTGGTTCAAATACTATTATTCATTAGTCATTTTCTGATCATTAAGGTACAGAGTCACCTCCTATGCATCTTCAATCCTTCCAATAACCACTTGGTTTGTATGCCTTTGTTTAGATCCCCGTTTTCCTTCTCATCTGCTAACTTCCACAGGCAATCAGCTCCACATCTCCACACAAGACATACATGTGCATGCCTTTGAAGCAATCCAAGTCATCTGTACTTTTAGGTTCTGCTCCGCACATCAATTTGTACGGCATCATGACATAAATGAACCGCAAAATCATTAGTTTAAGAGAGCAACTGAATAGGAGTTCTATTGAACAACCATCAGACTTGGTATCATTGATCTGCTCACTCTGAAAGATAAATCATGACTCAAGTAGTGCAATATGCTATGTCTAGTAATTTATACAAGTAAAATTCACAATTAGATCTATGAACTCATCTTATGGCTCATCAGCTCTATCTCTTCTCCTCTCTCTAGTTGCCATTTTCTCCCCATACCTCTTCAATATATCTGCTAAATCAACCAACCCCACCTCCCTTAATTTCTTCCCCACTTCCTCAAACATAGCCACACCTTCCTCATTAGAATAATAATGCAAAAATTTATTGTAGTCAAATCTAGGTACCTCAACACCTCTATTCATCACTCTCTCCATATACTTGGTAGCTTCTAATGACTTCCCTGCTTTCACTAAACCTCCAACAAAAATGGTGTCAAAATTCACCAATGGATCTACCCCTTTCCCCCCCCTCTCTTCCCCAAATGCCCCTGCAATAACATTATATAGGTATGCATTGTAGGCTCACACCCTCTCTTTATCATCTCTCTAAACACTTGTGTTGCTTCACTTGCCCTCCTCAACTTCAAAAGCCCCTTTATCAATCCATGATACACACTAATATCTGGTTTTTCAACAGCTCCAACAACTTTATAAGCCTCTCTAACTTTGCCCCTTGCTAAAAGCCCATAAATTACATATGACAATGTTAAATTATCAGCTTCAATCCCTCTCTTGAGCATTTCCTCAAACATCACATAAGCTTGAGAAATTTTTCCTCTTTTGCACATCCAATTGATCACAAGTCTATAAGTTGAGAGCCCCAACTCATCCATTCTCTTGACTCTCATCATCTGAAAAACCTTCATGGCCTCCTCATATTTATTAATCTTGAAAAAAGTTTCTATCATTTTGTCAACCACATCAACACTTGAAATAAACCCTTCATCAACCATCAAGTTCCAAATCTTGGAAGCCTCAATCAAGTCACCCACATCACAAAACCCTTTAATCAACCACCCATAAGTAATCCCATTTGGCTTAATCCATTCATTCAACTTCAAAACCAAATACTTGGCCTCAACAACAAGTTTACTTGAACACAAAATCTCCACCACCTTATTTAACCTCTCCAAACTATAATCACACCCACAATCATTCATTATATGGAAAAAGTTCACACACTTTTTCAACTCCCTAACCTCAGCCAAAGTCTTTAATGCAATCTTAAAAGTCTTATCATTTACTAGACGACGCTGTCCCATCTCTTGCAAAACCTCCCAAAACAGATCAATATTTCTTGATTTACCTATTATGTCCACCATCTTGTTGAAGGTGATTGAGTTGTGAGTAAAATGTGGGTATGCCTTTTGAGTGTATTGAAAGAAGAGGTAAATGGGGCGCCAAGAAAGGGGGAAGCTATTGCAGACTTGGAGGAAGAATTCGTGAGTAAGGTTGAAGTTGCAGGAGGAGAGGCTTGAGTGGAGGCGTGACTCAGGTGAATTTTGTTGTTGGTAAAGGACAGTGCAGACTCGAAGGAGGTGGGCTGGATTGACTGGGTTAGTGGTGGTGGAGATGGAGAGGTGGGAATGATTTGACTCTCTGGTGGTTAAGAGGTGGATGTGGAACTTTTGATATTGAAGAAAGGTTGTTAATCGTTTAGCAAAATTCAAGTGTCTAATCAGCATTTTTATTTTTCAGAGAGAGAGAGCAAAGATCTGACATAAACATATGTAGTCTTGCAAGCATAGAGTCTTAAGTCGTAGCCAACCTGAATTTATGGAAACCTAAACTAACTGCATTTATATTTACGGCTGAAATGAATCTGAGTGAACTGAATATTCATTCTAAAACAAAGTAAGTTGGGCTTGGTCTCATATTCTTCTTCTCTCTCATTCATCTGTAGTCTCTCACTATTCAGCCTTTTCATCTGAAAATAAATAAATACTTGAGAAAAGAAGCATCACAGTTTCTTAGTGACTAAACAAAAGCCTGCAACTGAGAATTTCAGATACAACTTTCCCATAGGAAATAGGGTTAAAAGAAAAGGAGAAACAAAGCCACATTTCAATGCTGTTGATAACCTTGTCATGCATTTGAAGCTAAAACAAAATTGAAAGCGGGTGATTAGATAACTAGCAGTGTAATGACAAAAATAACGTTAATAGGATAAATTTCACAGGGCCAAGCACAATGAAAACAGCCATTCACACCTCCTACAAGATTAACAAACAATAAACAAAAATCTCAGAAAGGCCCATGAACACACATTGCTAAAAGGAATTTAGACAAGAAGTACAATTGAGGGGCCAAATTATCCCATAAGGTTCAAGTAAAAAACAGAATTCATCTATAAGGGAAATCCCCATGACTGACAAAACTCCTCAAAGTGGCTAACAAAATTTTCTTTCTTTATTTTGTTAATTTCATTGAGAACTTTTATCAAACGCTTAGTGAGCTTCAGCTTTGGACATACAAAAAACAAATATAGATAACAAAATCAGAATATCTACCCAATTCTAAACAGAAGCTTGTAACCAACTTTATATATATATATAAAGTTGGTTACATATACATATATAAAGTGAAGGGAAAATAAGGAGCAAAACAGTAAATAAAAAGACTTAGAAACCGAGATAGTGAGATCTTTGAGAGATAAAGTTAAACACTATGAACCCAGAAATGAGAAAATCTAATCTCAGTAAAGCAGTATGAACCCAGAATATGATATTGAGTTTAAAAACTGAGCAATTATAGAATAACTAGGAGTTAAACCATCAACACAATGAAGAGTAGCTAAAACCAATCTATCCAGCATCATCGAAACATAAATTCCATTCTTATCACAACATAAACCCAGAAAAACAAATATCCTACAAATAAAAATAACTTGAGAGAACACTACATAAATGCTCGAATAAATTGAAACCTGAGCTTGGGTCTCCTTTTCTTTGATTGCATTACTGAAATGCTTCTCTACTTTCAAGTTTCACTTACAGGGTTTATAGTGAGAAAATTTAGCTGCGCCGTCATCCCAAGTTTCCATTTAACAAGATGCCTTGAAAATGTTTTTCATTTTTTTTTAATTTAAAGAAGCTGACGTGACATAGTTAGGATTCATTAAACATGTAAAATAGGTTAAAATAAAAAGATTAAAACATATATAGGCCGAATAATAAATAATGAAAGTTTTTAAAATTTAAAATTTATCAAAACAAGCCCCATCTATTCACCTCGCTTAATCGAAATTCATTAAGGCAAAAAGCGATTTTTTAAACCAAAGGGAGACACTGCGATTTTTTCCGATCGAACCTGCAAATTTACACACTATATTCAATCCTAAAATCAATTTCTTGAACCCTAAACGGAATACAGTCACGATTTTTGGCGATACAGTCGCGATTTCCGATCGATTTCTTGAACCCTAAAATCGATTTCTTGAACCCTAAACGGAATCTGTGCGATTTTCAGCGATACAGTCCATATTTCCGATCGAAACTGCAAACTTTGACACCAAATTCAATCCAAAACCATGGTTGACACTCACAATGAGGGGGAAAACCCAACGCCACTTCGAATCCTAGATTCCGATGGCGCAAGCAGTTTAATGGCTGCTCCGGTGGATCATCCGATCAGTGAAGGTGGTCCACAGGCAGAGGACACGACGGCGGCACAACAACAGAGAGAAGAATTGACAAACAGTTCTGAAGACGAGGAGTCAGGCGAGAATTCAAGCCAAGAGGAGGAGTCCGACGAGAATTCAGGCCAGGAGGAGTCGTCCGAGGATTCAGGCGACGAGGAGGAGGCCGACGAAGAAAGGGTACGTATTTGTTTTGAGAATATTGCTCTGTACTGTCGCTTAAGCGATCATTTATATCGCTTAAGGGATTAATCTCTTTTACTCATGATCGCTTAAGCGATTGATTCAGTTTACTCTTGGTCGCTTAAGCGATCTTGTCAAGGCAGAATCATAGATATAAGATCGCTTAAGTGATCTTTTGTGTCACTTAATAGATTCTTTCAGTTTACTCTTGGTCGCTTAAGCGATTTCTGATCACTGAAATCACTTAAGCGATCTTGCACGAGATAGAGTCAAGATCTCTTAAGCGATCCGAAATCGATTAAGCGACTATAATGGTAATTTTTTGTTGCTGATATTTTGTTTATTAGTTGTTTTGGTTTATTTTTGTTGTTGACATTTTGTGTATATCGATTGTGCGGATTGTGCGGACCGTAAACTATAGGGACTACAAGTTGGAGCTTATAAGTGATAAGGTACCTTACTTCCTTGCAAGGGTGACAGTGAGGTCGAGTTGGGATGTTTTTGACAGAATAAAGGACATTTTAGCTGGAATGAGGCATAGTGCAAAAGATTTCCATTGTATTTGTTTCGGTCGGTTTTTAAGAATCGGAACAAATTGGAAAAAGGCATTTTGGGGGCAGGGAGTGCATTACATGTTGCTGCACTCAGTAAAATGCAATTAAAAAAAAACTGTGGTTCGTGGTGGACAGAAAGCCATTACGTTTTGGAATGATGGAGTATGCCTTGGTGACGGGCTTCGGATGTGAGGAAGTGCTAGATAAGGCAGAGGCAGACGCAATAAGGATGAGTCTGGGAGCCAAAAGGTTTTGTAAAAAGGTTTTGCAGGGGACAAAGTCTATTATAGGACAAGTTTTAGAGAAGAGGCTACAAACAGTTCGGTTTAATGATGGAGAGAAGATAAAAGTGTGCTTAGTATTGTTTTTACATTCGATCTTATTGGTTGGTGACTCAACAAAAGTTGTTGAGAATGATTTGTTGTTGTTTGCAAGCGACTTGGAGTTCTTTAATTCTTATCTGTGGGACGAATATCATTTGAGCGAACCATCAACAACCTAAAAAAACCAGACATGGCGTTAAAGCAGGCCCAATGGGTCGGGAAGGATAAACCAAACACATACAATTTGTTTGGCTTCCCATGGGCAATGAAGGTAAATATTAATAGCTTTTTTGTTATATTTTTTATAATATGTGTGTTTGAATTATGATATGGACTGTTTTTTTTACAATGTGGGCTTGGATGTACGAGGTCATCCTTGTCTTCGCTAAGGCGGGGGGGAGAAGCAACAGTTTGGATGTGCAACAGCAATTTCCTAGGATGTTACGGTGGCATGTCGAGAAGTGCACCCATTCGGATTACGACCAAATAGACATTGAGATTGAAGTGCCTAGGGTAAGATTAAAGGATTAAGCTTTTGAATATGCAGTTGCTTTAAAATGTCGCTTCAATCTGATTGATTTTGTTTCTTATTGCAGGGAGTCGTTCGTCCTTTTCTCATCGCTGCTGGGGATGAAGAGGAAGAGGACTATGTCACATCTTTCAAAGCACTAGAGGATGCAAGGGATGAAGGGATAGACCGCCTGATGTGGGACCTAAAAGGGGTCACGCATGTGACGGCAGTTGCAGGGCCACTGCTTGACAACGTGGTTGATGTCGAGGATGATGAAGTTTCAATCGGCCGGAGGCCCGAGGAAGAGGAGAAGAAAAGGGAGGAAGAGGTTTGTATGCCTCAGCAAACCGGTACAACAAGTACCGCTTTGCCAAGACATTGGCATTGGGATAATGAGGTGGTTGACCTCATAAACGGCCTGTTTGACAGTTTTACAGCAGCCATTTATGACAGGTTTGACAAGATGGAAGAGCGCATGAAAAGGGTGGAGGAGAAAGTGGATAAGCTGGCAGAGAAAGTTGGTATAGTGGAGGAGGAAGTTGGTGGAGAATTAAAGACGGTTGACGTGCAAACTGGCTGAAAAGAGAAAGCTGAAAGAGCAAGTTTGTGAAATCGCCTTACATGGTAGTGACACAGGTAAAGAAGAAGAAAATTAAGAAACAAATGGAGGCAGAACCAGAAATTGAGGAGGTTAAGGAGGTTGGTGGAGGAAGTAGGGCGGTGATAATAGAGGAGGGCGAGGTGGGAGGCGAATGAAGCGTGGATGTAAAAATGGAGAAAGGTGGAGGAAGTGGGCAGGCGAAAATGGACTCAAATGTTAATTTGTATAGGCCAATAGAGGAAAAGAAAAAACTCTTCTATGCCTATTACAATGGATTAGGAATTAATGCCCATATAAAGTGTAAGATAGGGGATTATCCCTGTGAATGGTTTGAAAAGTTGTTGACGATGGGTAAGTGGCTTGAGGACTCGGTGAGTTATTTTCACTTAATTTTCCTTATTTTTGCCTATATTTTCCATACTTATCTTGTTGTTTTTATTTGATGTAGTGATAATCCGTGGATTATACAATTTTCATTAGTCTTTTTATTCGGATTTCAGGTACTTTTTGGTGCATTTTGACCTGAATTGATGTTTAATTCTTTACATTTTGTATTTCAGGTTAAAATGGACAATTTAAGCAAATAAAGACAAAATTGGAAGTTTTTGACTCAAAAGTTAACGGATCTCAGAAGTTAGGAGAGTTCTGAAGCAAGATAAAGCACGATAAGGCTTGTTCCAAAGGGAAAGCACCAAGAATCGAAGAAGAAAGCAAAGAAGCAAGCAGAGTGGCAGTTCTGTAAATTTAGAACCTTTCAAGTAACTTCGCCCTGGCGAAGATTTCTTCTTCGCCGCGGCGAAGTGAGCCAGTCATGAGCAAGATCTGCTTCTCTCTTCGCCGCAGCGAAGAAAAATTCTTCGCCGCAGCGACGATCATTAATTTCAATTTTGTTAAACGCACAGTTTTACTTTGTGCGTGTTTTTTTTTTTGCTGGGTAATGGGCGAGGTATAAAAGAAACACTTAGCCATTTTGTTCGGGGAGTCTTCGTTTTTAGGTTAAACAGCTTTTACATTTTTCTTGGATTAAACTTTGAGCGATTTGGATTGTAAGAAGGGTGAAGATTCGATTCTAACTAAGGGATTCATCTTTTGGGGAGATTTCTTATCTTTTATTTCAGTTTCATTATGTTGAACTTGATTATTTTCGTTGTTTGTTTTTGTATTGTTGATTTAGCTACGAACTAACCTATTTTGGGTTAGGGTTTTGATTGTAGTTTGGATTTTAATGGGTTAAGTGTTTGATTGTTTATTTTTCATATGAGTATGCTTTGGTTGTGTGTTTACTCTGAGTTTTATTGTTATAAGTGATGAATATGATGAGATTGAGAAATGAATCATGTTAGGCTTACTGGGTAATCACCATTATAGTATTGGATGCTAGAGATAGATTCAAGAATTAATGAAATCATTGTAGGATTCTTCTGCTTAATGAGTTTGGAATTGTTAACCTTTATTTTGTTGGGTGCGGAAGGTTAATAAGGATGAATAGTAAAACATAGCCCGAGAGGGTATGTTTAACACTCGGGCTATGTTTAACACCTTAGTGAATTCGATTTACAACCATTGCGTATGAATATGAATTTAGTGAAATTTTAGGTTTAACCCATAAAATCCGAATGAAGTCAAAACCCTACCCGTTTTAATTGAATTGATTTTTCAGTGTTTTTAATCTTGCATTCTTAGTTAAATTTTAGTTTAAAAGTGTCTTGTTCGGTTTAATTAGAATTAGCTCCCATCAATCCAAAGAAGTCGATTGCTTCAACTAGATAACATTAGGGAACTTAGTGCTTAGCTAACAATCCTTGTGGGAACGATACTCTACTCATCATTTTATTACTTGTGCGATTAGTATACTTGCTACATATTGCATGTTGTAGGAAACACGAATCATGTAGCACATCGATGAGATATTGGCACTGATGAGGCTACGATAGACTACTGATGGTGATCTATTGTATCCCGATTGTGCCATCATCGATATGGTGTTTGGTCAAACGCTTGTTTAGGCATATCGCACTTTAATTAAAAATGTCGTTGCTAGTGGTGCAGCAAAAGGACAGAAGCAAAAAAGATTGGCCCCACAACAGTTGGACTGCATCCCTGATGATTTTCATTTTGATGACAAGATTATGCAATATATACGGGGGGATTGGCCCAAATATGGCCACAGTTGGGCCTTTGTTAAAAGAGTGTATTGCATCATCCTCGTTAAACAGATGCACTAGATAGCAGTCGTCGCACATCTAGAGGAGGGGTTGCTGAAGATCCTTGACTGCAACCCAACTATTTGTCGAGACAAGCAGTTGGAGGTCGAGTTAGAGCCACTGTCCGGGTTGTTCCTGTGGCTGTTGCATGACAGCGGGATGTTTGGGCACTTGGGTGATCAAGTACTAACCGAAAAGTGGCCAATTAAGTGCTCTACCGGCCCAATAAATGAGTCAAGGTAAATTTTGTATAAAACTAACTTACAAAATATAATTGTTCTATAAGTTTATTCTAATGCTAATGACTTCTTCCTATTGTAGTGCTGAATGTGGGGCATATGCCCTAAAATTTATTGAGTTCGACATGACCAATACCCCGATGGATGGCTTGAATGACGAAACAATGAGAGACTGTCGGAAGGGCTGGACTGTCGACTGCTTCCATAGGCAGATGGATCCGTTCTGAGTGACCAGAACCCAATCAAAAGGTATGAAAGTTGGACTTTGAATTTTGTAGTTTATGTGATGTTGATGTTGATGTTGATACTTGGGTTGTGGTGCAGATGCTGCAGGTGTCATGCTTTATGGAGCTTTACCGAAAGAGACGGACTAAGTGAACTTCTCACCTACCCACTCTGTAACTTTTTTTACGTGTTTTTTTTTTTTTTTTATTTACAAAAGTTGACGTGTCTGCAGGTGTGTGCCGGATAATTTTGCAGGTTCCTAGCAAACAATGAGAGGAAACTTCTCAAAGGCTGGTTGGCAAGAAGAGGCATCTGCAATAAAGGCCGCTGGGAAGGCATGGTACCAAACAATGATCTCAAACAGGTTGTTGGGAAACAGAATTCGAAAACTTCTCAAAGGCTAGTTGGCAGGAGGAGGCATCTGCAATAAAGGGATTGTGCAAAGGTGTTAGTGACATTAAACTCTCTGGCATCAAAAAGTAAATTAAAGGCAGTGTATAGGAAAGGTCCAGATCATTGTGTTATGGCTCTTCTTGTGGCAGCCAAAAGCCTTGTGCCTGCAGAATCATTGTAAAGAATTGGATCTGACATTTGGGAGATATTTTTGTTTGTCCATATAAGACATCTCATTAGCAGTTTGAATTTACTATGTATGGTGTGATCATTTGCTTCACCCAAGTTGGATAATGGTTTTTTAGTGCTTTGTTTCATTTTGTGTATCACTACAACATGTGATGTACTGGTGTGATTATTTGATTCACCACAGTTGGGGCTAATGGTTAACTTGTCCAAATATTTCGATATTTGCCGCATCCCATGCCTATTTTTTTATTTTGTGTTTCGATAAACAGGTTACATTGATGTCTCTTATATTTTGATTTGTGATGAATTAGATTGATATAAATTACTTAATTTTGCAATACAAATTCTTTTCGGATTTAGGAGGGAAATGAGTGATGTACAAATGTTTCCCAATCACAGTCATTTCGAAATTAATTAACTTAAAGAATGGCATGGTACCAAACAATTACGTATATGACCGACCACATATATCTCTTAAACGACCAATACCTTTTCCAGAATGATCGCTTAAGCGACCAGAGTCTATTACGAAGCATCGCTTAAGCGTTACCCATCTGGGCGATGTTCATTTCTGCCTAAAAAAATATCGCTTAAGCGATCCCGAATCGCTTAAGCGACAAAGACTCTTTTAGAAGAATCGCTTAAGCGATACATAAGATCGCTTAGTGATCATAGATCTGGGCGATATTCATTCTGCCTCGGACAAGTCGCTTAAGCGACCAGAGTCTTTTACAAAAATCGCTTAAGCGATACAAATGATCACTTAAGCGATCATAGATCTGGGCAGATTCTTTTGCCTTGGCCAGAATCGCTTAAGCGATCTCAAATCGCTTAAGCGATTAAGAGTCTTTTACGAAAATCGCTTAAGCGATACAAATGATAGCTTAAGCGAATTTCGATTTGGGTATCTGCCGCGGACTAGATCGCTTAGCATTAAGAAAAGGCAAAGAATTGCTTAAGTGATACAAACGGATCGCTTAGCCACCAAGTAAAGCAAAGAATCGCTTAAGCGATACAGACGGATCTCTTAACCGACTGTGTAAATACAGAGGATCGCTTAAGTGATCCTATGTATTCGATATTATTTATTGTATTTCAGCATCAGTTGCGATTAACCCTTGCTAAATATATAGGGTTTACATTCGTTCAGTGCCTATGACCGTTATTATATTTATATTAACATATAGTTCTTTTACGTCGTATGAAGCATATAAGGTGTAGAATGTTTACGTCATGCTAAACATATGGGTGTTATACGATTTGTTCAGTGGACTACGACCGTTTATTAATTTAATTAAACATAGTTTTTTTACGTCAGTATGAAACATTACGACATAGAATGTTTACGTCTATGCTAAACATATGGGATTTACGATTCCTCAGTGGACTATGACCGTTATATATTTATATTAAACATAGAGTTCTTTTACGTCAGTATGAAACATATAAGGTGTAGAAGTTTACGTCTATGCTAAACATATGGGGTTTACGATTCGTTCAATAGACTATAACCGTTATTATATTTATATTAAACATATAGTTCTTTTCCGTCAGTATGAAACATATAAGGTGTAGAATGTTTACGCTCTATACTAACATATGGGGTTTACGATTCGTTCAGTGGACCATGACCGTTATTATATTTCAAAGGTAACCATGGAATCTTAGGTGACATATGTTCTTCTTCTTTGTTTAGAACATAAGGGTGCGTTGGTTGAATATTCTTATAATATTACAAATTCTATTCCCAAATATTTCTTGTTTATTATTTAGGATATTTTGTATTTTTTAATTAATTTTAGACCCATTAAGTGACTTAATTTCATTAATACCGCTTGAAAAGTTTAAAATTAACAAAACCACCCCACCCACCCAACTTTCCAGATTTTGGCTACCACCGACGCTACAGAATACCGAAAATGGTCGATAATTCACAGATGTGACATTTTTCTGCCAGTCCTGTGGATCTGGTCGGAAAAGACCACATCTAGCCGTCATCGACTTTCAAAGAAACGGCCGACGTTGACACCAAATCTTGGGCATCGTTGACCGAAAACGACGGCCATATATTTTTTCATCGCAGATGGCTAGATGTGGACTTTTTCGTCCGTCGACGGCCAAATCTAGTCGTGATTTGGCCTTTTCCGGCCACATCCGTGGTCAGATCTGGCTGAAAAAGGCCATATCGACGCCCTATCCGCCTGATCCGAAAGCTGTGCGTCGTAATGCCCTTTCCCGACAAGATTTCGATGTGGTGGCTGGAATCTGGCACCATGGGTAGGTAGGGTGTATTTGTTAAATTTTAAAATTTTTTGTTGGTTGATTAAGCGATCGTACTAAAAGGAATTTCGTTTACACAGTGTCGCTTAAGCGATTGTAGATATCGCTTAACGATTTCTTTTTTTTTCACTTGGTCGATTAAGAGATCGGATCGCTTAAGCGATCATGTGATTGGCAGAATCAAATCTGCCCAGGTGCATGATCGCGTAAGCGATCCATGATATCGCTTAAGCGATTGTTGTCTTTTTGTCTTGGTCGATTAAGCAATCGTGGATCGCTTAAGCATCATGTGATTGGCAGAATCAAATCTGCCTAGGTGCATGATCGCTTAAGCGATCCTGTTTGGAAAACCCTTTGTCGCTTAAGCGATATACTAGTCGCTTAAGCAATCATGGGCAATAATACTTTTCCAGCTTTTCTCGTGAATTTTGACAAACTAAAATTACCAACACATTTAATTCCATACTTTCTCCTCAATTTGACAACCTAATTCCAAACTAAAATCACCAACAAATTTTAGGCCATGTAACAGAATACTAATATAAAGATGATTTATTAAGGTAACAATAAAATTTAAAACATCAATAATTGAAAATAACTCATCAACGGTTGGCCTTCGCAACTCCCTGAATTTCATCCTTCTTCGAACCTAATTTTCTGGATCTGCATGTGATTACTTCTAGCAACTGCTTCTCTTCTGGCCAGGTTGCTTGCAAATTGAGCACTTATTCATCTTTCGGGGAACCTCAGAGGCTAATAGAATACGCTCAACTCTTTTTTCCTCTCCCCTTTCTGTCTCTTTGAATGGTGGATGGATGATATGTCAGCTAACTCTGGTGGCATTACCCATTGCTCTTCTAGAGACACTGTTATTGTTTGTGAATAAGCTAGCATATAGCGACTGCCATATAGAAAGGGGACAAAGTTCCATGTAAATTCTTGAACCAAAATCCGGCTTTCATTGGTGTTTCAGTGCTGCTAGTGTATGAGGACAAGGTAAACGTTGAATGTCAAGCATTTTACAATTGCAAGTTTTACTAACAGTTTAACTAGGGCATCCGACCATATTCGCGCACAGTGAACTCTTGAGCATTAAAGGATAGGCAAACAGTGCATTTGACAGTTCCATACGTTCTCGCAATAATTTTTAGCTGACAGAACAAGGGTTGTAGTAAAATTATCTGACTCCGTATGATGCTCATAGAACCACCGTGACAATGTCCTCTGGATTGCATCAAAAAGTGCAACTATTGAAACTCTCTTTCTATACAACTTTGAATTTATGGACCCCGCTATATTCGTGGTCATGACTCAAACCTTCTTCCAAGAAAGTAAGCTCTACTCTATCACTCAAAACCAACATCATGCTCAAGATACTTAGCAACTCTATCATCCTTGATTCGGATTTGCTAGAAGTGCTCCTCAAACTCATCAACCCGATAAGCTTTTGCTGCCATGTAGTATGTCGAGGAGGCCAGCACACTTAAACTTTTGTTTTATGTTCTCACCAAGGTGCCTCATACAATCCATGATGTGCTTGACAGTAAAGTGGCAATCCCTTTCTTTATAGAGTTGTGCCTATCGGATATTATGCACAACTCATCACTGTCAGGCACTATCGTACATAATTGCTGAAAAAACCAAGTCCATGACTCGTCATTCTCAGAGTCACACACACACATGCAACAGGATATGTGTGATTCTCGCTATCATGTGCAGTGGCCACCAACAATGTACCTCTATACTTTCACGTCAGAAAGCAACCATCACAGCCAACACCTCTCATGTTTACAAAACCCCTTATAGCGAACGGTAAGCACAAAAAAATATTTAAACATCATATTCCTGTCCCACTTCAAAGCCTTCTTGCTACCTTGGTTTGTCAACTCAAGCATATAACGTACGCTTCTAATACTACGTTCCCATGTCCTGGCGTGCCTCTCACAAATCTTGTGCATGTTGTCTCCCTTTCCAGCATTTCAGTAACTAACAGCACATCCCAACTCTGTGCGCACAAGTCTCTGAATGTCTTTAGGAGATGGACCTTCCCTTCAATGAACTAACTTTTAACAAATTGTCCAATAACATCAACGGACGCTTGTCAATGCCTCACTAAATAATGTCCCAAACCACATGTGTGCTCACAGGTATATGTGCTAAGAATAAATTTTTTCGACTCCGCCAACCTTCTACAATAAAGTCGCCACTTGCACTTTCGGTCACGACAGGCAACCATCATAGCCAATGAATTTGACTTTTTGGTGATGAACTCAAAATTACCTCTCACGGCAACAAGTTTTAGCTTCCTCACCACTTCCTCTTTATTGTCAAATAAATACCCTATGCGCAACTCTGATCCATCCGTAAAAACATGAGCTGATTCACTACTACCTCCAATTGCCCCCTCTGAACCTGCATAAACGACCATAGTGTTCTATTCCTCACAATCTACGCTCTTTGCATAATCTATATTTAAAGGAATCTCTACATCTGTGGGAACATCTACGAGGTCCTCCTTCTCAACTTTTTCATTTTGCCCCCTATCACCAACCTTTTCTACAGTGTCCTCCTCACCACCCAATTCACCGTCTACTCTTGATTTTTCAACTAACAAATCAATGGCCTCGTAGTTCAAATTAAAACCAGGTAAATCTCCGCCTACTTCCTCATTATCCCCTTTCTTTGAACCAACTTGCAACGGTTTTTCTACAAAAGAAACCCTTAAAATCGGCCTCAAACCATCACATCAATCATATATAACTTCACACTTTCATCCGACTTTAATATAATAGGAGGTACCTTATAATGTTTAGGAACTCTGCTTAAAACATACTTCACAACTATATCACTACGCGAGCAACTCAAATCACCTCTTCTAATTATTTCATCAATCAACTCATCAAAACTAACCTCTATGCTCACAGCAATTGGTATAACTTCTTTGCTCTTCCCAATCCACTTCCAGCTACTTTCTTCCTCCACCCACTCACCAAAATATTCAACACTCAAAACAATTTGTCCTATGTGTAATAATAGCCAACTACTTGTAATGCAAGAAAAAAAAAATTCTTAAATGTTGTACTAAGGGTTCAAATATTTTAAAAAGAATCTGCACAATCGCTTATATGGTCTGGTGTATTGCTTAAGCGATCATGGTTATTTATACTGGATTGCTTAAGCGATCAAGTGTATCACTTAAGCGATCCAGTATAAATAACCATAATCGCTTAAGCGATCTTATGCAATTTACTGATCGCTTAAGCGATCTGCTCCTATACACCAGACTTTTAGCAGATCGCTTAAGTGATCTTATGCCACATACCTGATCGCTTAAGTGATCTATCTGTTGCATTACCAGACGTACCAG
The DNA here is from genome assembly GCF_008641045.1 of Pistacia vera. Classification (NCBI taxonomy): domain Eukaryota; kingdom Viridiplantae; phylum Streptophyta; class Magnoliopsida; order Sapindales; family Anacardiaceae; genus Pistacia; species Pistacia vera. The sequence continues at coordinate 1,528,768 of NW_022196310.1, forward strand.
ATCACTTAAGTGATACACCAGATCGCTTAAGCAATCCATCATACCCAACAACCTAAACAACTAAATCAAAATCATAACCCAAACCCAATCCATGCTAAATCAAAATCATAACCCAGATCTTTGTAAATCGAAATATGAAATCGAAAGGGAGATACACATACCTAGATGAAATGTCAAGAGGAGGAGGAGGAGGAGGAGGATCTGTGTTGGAGAAGATGTTAATAGCGGAGGAATGCGTTAACGTGGCGAGAGGAAGAAGAAGAAGGTGTTTGGGTTTATTTGCAAGAATTTCGACTCTTTGGGGACATATTATAATTTTTAAAAGATTACACAATTATCATTAATCCTAATTAACCCCTAATCATATTTAATTAAGCTTAATAAAAAATAAGGCTATTTAGTTAATATTTACAAACTACATAGCCTTTTAATTAAATTTTAACTCCAAATGTCTTTTTAATAAACTGCCCCGTTTATAGTAGTGAACTTCATGTTCATGTGATATTCTTTATATACCCCTTTCAATAACTTTACGTGATAGTTTTTATGTGATTGATATTTTGATGTTGTTTCATGTTTGCATTATTTTTTTAATTAATTAAATATTAAATTGATTGATAAACTATATATAAATCAATTGGTAGTTCATAAACCTTTTTGACTTTTTCACAACTTTTCTTACATAAAATTAAAAATAAATTGATTTAAACTGATTAAGGGTATTTATGTCTTTTCATAAAACAGTGAATAAGATGTTTTTCTTACCATCATGATGCATGAAAGTATTAAGAATAATACTACACCAACAACTCTCTCTCACAACTCTGACGTAACAACTCATTATTAATCAGTTCACAACGAATCTCACATAGGTCTCGCATAAGTCTTACTAATTAATTACAAACTAACCAATTGTAAACTGTCATGTCAAAGTTGTGAGATAAAATTTATGAAAGAAGGTTGTTGGTATAATATTACCAAGTTATTAAGCACATTCCAAGACAACAAAGTCTTCTTTATGTAACTCATTCTCCTATTGAGTAGCTCATCCCTCACACACCAATTCTATCACTCAACAATTGAACAAACAATCAAAAGAATACCAAGCACCAATCAACCAATCCCTCCTTCAATAGTTACTCAACATGCCTAAAAGCCAACAAAAAACTTTCAATCATCATCACTAAAAATATAACATAATTTGCAACTGCTGATAAAACTGAGGAATTCCATAAGAACCTCAAAGCTACAATTCTCCAGTGCCAACAAAACATTCAATCTAAATTTCATAGCCACACCTCTTTCAAATTTTTTAACCTAAACTACACTGTATAAAACACTGCTCACAATTACAATACCGCAGAAACCTCTCATGTGGAGAAAAAGGAGGAACTTAAATTGCGTGCACATTAGTAGCTGGGAGCATCGTTATCATTTGATTCAAATGCGAGAAGTCCTGTCATCTTAGCTTATCATCTTTCTATCTAAAGGAATACACAGGGACAGCACTGTATGCTGAGAATGTACAGGTCGATGGCAGCAAATCCTCCTCCAGCGTGTGCCCAACATTGAGGATAACCAAAAAGTACAATTACGATGGTCGGATGTTGTCTACACGCCTAAGGGGAATACCTTCAGACTCAAAATTATCCTCTCCAGAGTACTTAGGAAGGTGAATTGGTAGAGTTGCTGATGAACCTGTAAATGGAGCACAGTTTTTTAAGCAACATCAATTCATACACTAGGAAGCAAAAGAAATTTTTTATAATATCTCCAGGAAAAACACAGAAACCCACCATCAACCATGTCCTTTGTTTTGTGGAGAAGAAAAGTCCCGGAAAGAATTGTCACAAACCCACACATTTCAGTGACAATTTGAGTGGGGTTTTGTCGATCCCAATCCTGAATTTAACATGACATACATCTGAGAAAGTACTCTTTAGTTTTTACTGACAATGCAGTGCTAAATGAATAAAGAACTCAGTTACAAAATTAAACTAACGAAAATCAGGAAATTTCTTCCAAGAAACAAGATTCTTAATTTTCCCAAATGATCACCCAGCCATCGAAGACTTAAAACAATCAACTATTTTGGGACAGCAACAAACCTTCATGATGAGTAACATTGGAAAGCAGCAGAATATATTCAGGAAAAGGAAGAGGGATATAGAATGACAATCAAAATATGACACATGGAAAGAAAGCAATTCTTTCTGAATCTGATTGTCTCTGAGCATCATCAGAAAAAGAAGAAAAAAAAAAAAAAAACCTACAAAATAGTCCTGATTGAAAGCTTCTTCCTAGCTCTCTTCAAACAAACCAACCATTAGCAGATTGCTTAGAAGTTTAAAACTAATCTAACCAATACACGTATGGGGAGCTTCACGTATATTTTGAAATCAATCAAATTGCACTAAACTAGCCCACTTGGATGTTTTACTTCATCAATAGTAAAGCATACTTAGATGTTTTACTACAGTTTTCTTCAGCATGTTAAAAAATTATTATTAAGTACTTCACAAAAATACAACAGAAAATCATTGGCATATGAGTTTATTAATAATATTTCAAACAAATTTACAACCATATTTGAACCAAAATCAAAAGAAGTCAATGGGTTTAAAATCTGAAATCATCTTCAAAAGCTAAAAATATAATAGGAATATAATTTGGATATAACCTCATAGAAAACAGAAAAAGAACTTCTCGTTATTTGTAAAATTGGAACTAGTTTTTGAGAACACATTCAAGCTCTGTATCTAAAAACTGCCAAACAACGTAGATTTTTTTTAACATATTTTTCACATCTCTTTCTTTTTGTGATAAGAATAAAATCATGATTGCACATCAATCAATCAAACAGTCCTAAATATACATTTTTCACCACTCATGTAGGTTAATTATTCACTAATTCTCCAACTTCACAATTTGCTGAGTCGCTATGCCGTAATACATCTCAGATCTTACTAACCACACGTCGCACCTTTTGCTATAATTAAATATATCAAATTCATTATTCACAATCAAACTGTGTATGCTACAGTCAACTTTCTGAGGAGTTCTTTTACCAATTTTAAGGTAAAAGCTCCATTGTACTTGCATCAAAATCAATGCCTCCATTCAAAATTTTTATATTTAAATCAAGTCATTTGTATTAACATTAATAATGTGACACTCAGGTTAAGAATCTCAACAAAATTCAAGCCTTTAAACACAATGTCAATCTTTTGAACCACTAGAGTAGCATGAGAAGACAACTTAAATTCCGTGATATATTATAAAAGAACGGCCAGTCAAAAGATATCAACATGATAATTAGCATTTTAAAATTGACAATTCATAAATTTACTTCCAAGCATGCTTGTAAAAATATCATAAAAACTAAATCATTTAATAAAATTTTTTTAGTGTTACAGATGTACATGACTTCCTAAATGATAGGGATCACATTAAAATCCTTGATTATAAGGATCACTACTATCCTAATTTAGATTTATCACCTACCTAGTTTAGAACACTACAAGTGTATATAAATATGTATCCTTTTAAGCTAATAATACAGAAGAGTGTATATTCATTACGTTTATCTTACATGGTATCAGAGCCATAAGAGAGAATTAGGGTTTGGGTCTCAAATTTGGGAAATTAGGGTTTAGGTTTCAAAATTGGGAAATTAGGGTTTAGGTTTCAAATTGGGAAAACCTGTTTAGGTTGAGATTTGTTCAACACCGCCACCCATAAGTGATAACAATTTAGCTGCGCCGTTCATCCAAGTTTCCATTTAACAAGATGCCTTGAAAATTTTTTCATTTTTTTTAATTTAAAGAAGCTGACGTGACAAGTTAGGATTCATTAAACAGTGTAAAATAGGTTAAAAAAAAAAAAAATAAAAGAACACATATATAGGGGCCGATAATAAATAATAAAGTTTTTAAAATTTAAATATTTTCAAACAAGCCCCATCTATCACCGCGCTTAATCGAAATTCATTAAGCAAAAAGCGATTTTTAAAAACCAAAGGGAACACTTGCGATTTTTTTCCGATCGAACCTGCAATTTACAACACTATATTCAATCCTAAAATCAATTCTTAAACCCTAAACGGAATACAGTCACGATTTTGTGCGATACAGTCGCGATTTCCGATCGATTTCTGAACCATAAAATCGCTTTCTTGAACCCTAAACGAATCTGTGCGTTTTCACGCGATACAGTCCATATTTCCGATCGAAACTGAAACTTTGACACCAAATTCAATCCAACCATGTTTGACACCCACAATGAGGGGGAAAAACCCACGCCACTCTGTCGAATCCTAGATTCGATGGCGCAAGCAGTTTAATGGCTGCTCCGGGGGATCATCCGATCAGTGAAGGTGGTCCACAGGCAGAGGACACGACGGGCACAACAACAGAGAGAAAATTAACAAACAGTTTGAAGACGAGGAGTTCGCGAGAATTCAAGCCAGAGGAGGATCCGACGAGAATTCAGGCCAGGAGGAGCGTCGAGGATTCAGGCGACGAGGAGGAGGCCGACGAGAAGGGTACTTATTGTTTTGAGAATATTGCTCTGTACTGTCGCTTAAGCGATACTTTATATCGCTTAAGGGATTATCTTTTTACTCATGATCGCTTAAGCGATTGATTCAGTTTAACTCTTGGTCGCTTAAGCGATCTTGTCAAGGCAGAATCATAGATAATAAGATCGCTTAAGTGATCTTTTGTGTCCTTAATAGATTCTTTCGTTATCCTTGGTCGCTTAAGCGATTTCTGATCACTGAAATCACTTAAGCGATCTTGCACGAGATAGAGTCAAGATCTCTAAGCGATCCGAAATCGATTAATCGCCTATAATGGTAATTTTTGTTGCTGATATTTTGTTTATGTTTTGTTTGTTTTTTTATTTTTGTTGTTGACATTTTGTGTATGATTGTGCGATTGTGCGGACCGTACTATAGACTACAAGTTGGAGCTTATAGTGTAAGTTACCTACTTCCTGCAAGGTGACAGTGAGGTCGAGTTGGATGTTTTTGACAGAATAAAGACTTTTACTGGAATATGCATAGTGCAAATTTCCATTGTATTTGTTTCGGTCGTTTTTAAGAATCGGAACAAATTGGAAAAAGGCATTTTGGGGCAGGGAGTGCATTACATTTGCTGCACTCAGTAAAATGCAATTAAAAAAAAACTGTGGTTCGTGGTGACAGAAAGCCATTACGTTTTGGAATGATGAGTATGCCTTGTGACGGGCTTCGGATGAGGAAGTGCTGAAAGGCAGAGGCAGACGCAATAAGGATGAGTCTGGGAGCCAAAAGGTTTTGTAAAAGTTTTGCAGGGACAAGTCTATTATAGGACAAGTTTTAGAGAGAGGCTACAAACAGTTCGGTTTAATGATGGAGAGAAGATAAGTGTGCTTAGTATTGTTTTACATTCGATCTTATTGGTTGGTGACTCAACAAAAGTTGTTGAAGAATGATTTGTTGTTGTTTGCAAGCGACTTGGAGTTCTTAATTCTTATCTGTGGGACGAATATCATTTGAGCGAACCATCAACAACCTAAAAAAACAGACATGGCGTTAAAGCGGCCAATGGTCGGAAGGATAAACCAAACACATACAATTGTTTGGCTTCCCATGGGCAATGAAGGTAAATATTAATAGCTTTTTGTTATATTTTTTAAATATGTGTGTTAATTATGATATGGACTGTTTTTTTTTTACAATGTGGGCTGGATGTACGAGGTCATCCTTGTCTTCGCTAAGGCGGGGGGGAGAAGCAACAGTTTGGATGTGCACAGCAATTTCCTAGGATGTTACGGTGGCATGTCGAGAAGTGCACCCATTCGGATTCGACCAAATAGACATTGAGATTGAAGTGCCTAGTAGAAATTAAGGATTAAGCTTTTAATATCAGGTTGCTTTAAAATGTCGCTTCAATCTGATTGATTTTGTTTCTTATTGCAGGGAGTCGTTTCGTCCTTTTCTCATCGCTGCTGGGGATGAAGAGGAAGAGGACTATGTCACATCTTCAAAGCACTAGAGGATGCAAGGGATGAAGGGATAGACCGCCTGATGTGGGACCTAAAAGGGGTCACGCAGTGACGGCAGTTGCAGGGCCACTGCTTGACAACGTGGTTGATGTCGAGAGTAGATGAAGTTTAATCGGGGGACCGAGCCGAGGAAGAGGAGAAGAAAAGGGGAAGAGGTTGTATGCCTCAGCAAACCGATACACCAAGTACCGCTTTGCCAAGACATTGGCATTGGGATATGAGGTGGTTGACCTCATAAACGCCTGTTTGACAGTTTTACAGCACCATTTATGACGGTTTTGCAAGATGGAAGAGCGCATGAAAGGGTGAGGAGAAAGTGGGATAGCTGGCAGAGAAAGTTGTATAGTGGAGGAGGAAGTTGGTGGAGAATTAAAGACCGTTGACGTGCAAACTGGCTGAAAGAGAAAGCTGAAAGAGCAGTTTGTGAAATCGCCTTACATGGTAGTGACACAGGTAAAGAAGAAAAATTAAGAACAAATGGAGGCAGAACCAGAAATTGAGGAGGTTAGGGAGGTGGTGGAGGAAGTAGGGCGGTGATAATAGAGGAGGGCGAGGTGGGAGGCGATGAAGCGTGGATGTAAAAATGAGAAAGGTGGAGGAAGTGGGCAGGCGAAAATGGACTCAAATGTTATTTGTATAGGCCCATAGAGGAAAGAAAAACTCTTCTATGCCTATTCAATGGATTAGAAATTAATGCCCATATAAGTGTAAGATAGGGGATTATCCCTGTGAATGGTTTGAAAAGTTTGTGACGGGTAAGTGGCTTGAGGACTCGGTGAGTTATTTTCACTTAATTTTCCTTATTTTGCCTATATTTCCATACTTATCGTGTTGTTTTTATTTGATGTAGTGATAATCCGTGGATTATACAATTTTCAATTAGTCTTTTTATTCGGATTTCAGGTACTTTTGGTGCATTTTGACCTGAATTGATGTTTAATTCTTTACATTTGTATTTCAGGTTAAATGGACAATTAGCAAATAAAGACAAAATTGGAAGTTTTTGACTCAAAAGTTAACGGATCTCAGAAGTTAGGAGAGTTCTGAAGCAAGATAAAGCACGATAAGGCTTGTTCCAAGGGAAAGCACCAAGAATCGAAAAGAAAGCAAAGAAGCAAGCAGATGCAGTTCTGTAAATTAGAACCTTTCAAGTAACTTCCCCCTGGCGAAGATTTCTTCTTCGCCGCGGCGAAGTGAGCCAGTCATGACAAGATCTGCTTCTCTCTTCGCCGCAGCGAAGAAAAATTCTTCGCCGCAGCGACGATCATTAATTTCAATTTTGTTAACGCACAGTTTACTTTGTGGTGTTTTTTTTTTGCTGTAATGGCGAGGTATAAAAAAACCTTAGCCATTTTGTTCGGGAGTCTCGTTTTTTAGGTTAAACACGCTTTTACATTTTTCTTGGATTAACTTTAGCGATTTGGATTGTAAAGGGTGAAGATTCGATTCTAACTAAGGGATTCACTTTTGGGGAGATTTTTCTATCTTTTTTTCAGTTTCATTATGTTGAACTTGATTATTTTCGTTTGTTTGTTTTGTATTGTTGATTAGCTACGAACTAACCTATTTTGGGTTAGGGTTTTGATTGAGTTTGGATTTTAATGGGTTAAGTGTTGATTGTTTTATTTTCATATGAGTTGCTTTGGTTGTGTGTTTACTCTGAGTTTTATTGTTATAAGTGATGAATATGATGAGATTGAGAAATGAATCATGTTAGGCTTACTGGGTAATCACCATTATAGTATTGGATGCTAGAGATAGATTCAAGAATTAATGAATCATTGTAGGATTCTTCTGCTTAATGGGTTTGGAATTGTAACCTTTATTTTGTTGGGTGCGGAGGTTAATAGGAATAGTAAAACATAGCCCGAGAGGGTATGTTAACACTCGGGTCTATGTTAACACTTAGTGAATTCGATTTACAACCATTGCTGTATGAATATGAATTTAGTGAAATTTTAGGTTTACCCATAAATCCGAATGAAGTCAAAACCTACCCGTTTAATTGAATTGATTTTTTCATGTTTTTAATCTTGCATTCTTAGTTAAATTTTAGTTTAAAAGTGTCTTGTCGGTTTATTAGAATTAGCTCCCATCAATCCAAAGAAGTCGATTGCTTCAACTAGATAACATTAGGGAACTTAGTGCTTAGCTAACAATCCTTGTGGGAACGATACTCTACTCTCATTTTATACTTGTGCGATTAGTTAACTTGCTACATATTGCATGTTGTGAGGAACACGAATCATGTAGCACATCGATGAGAATTGGCACTGATGAGGCTACGATAGACTACTGATGGTGATCTATTGTATCCCGATTGTGCCATCATCGATATGGTGTTTGGTCAAACGCTTGTTTAGGCATATCGCACTTTAATTAAAAATGTCGTTGCTAGTGGTGCAGCAAAAGGACAGCAAAAAAGATTGGCCCCACAACAGTTGGACTGCATCCCTGATGATTTTCATTTGATGACAAGATTAGCAATATACTCGGGGGGATTGCCCAATATGGCCACAGTTTGGCCTTTGTTAAAAGATGTATTGCATCTCCTCGTTAAACAGATGCACTAGATAGCATCGTCGCACATCTAGAGGAGGGGTTGTCGAAGATCCTTGACTGCAACCCAACTATTGTCGAGACAAGCAGTTGGAGGTGCGAGTTAGAGCCACTGTCGGGTTGTTCCTGTGGCTGTTGCATGACAGCGGGATGTTTGGGCACTTGGGTGATCAAGTACTAACCGAAAGTGCCAATTAAGTGCTCTACGGCCCATAAATGAGTCAAGGTAAATTTTGTATAAAACTAACTTACAAAATATAATTGTTCTATAAGTTTATTCTAATGTAATGACTTCTTCCTATTGTAGTGCTGAATGTGGGGCATATGCCCTAAAATTTATTGAGTTCAGACATGACAATACCCGATGGATGGCTTGAATGACGAAACAATGAGAGACTGTCGGAAGGGCTGGACTGTCGACCTTCTCATAGGCAGATGGATCCTTTCTGATGACCAGAACCCAATCAAAAGGATGAAAAGTTAACTTTGAATTTTGTAGTTTATGTGATGTTGATGTTGATGTTGATACTTGGGTTGTGGTGCAGATGCTGCAGGTGTCATGCTTTATGGAGCTTACCGAAAGAACGGACTAAGTGAACTTCTCACCTACCCACCTCTGTAACTTTTTTTACGTGTTTTTTTTTTTTTTTTTATTTACAAAAGTTGACGTGTCTGCAGGTGTGTGCCGGATAATTTTGCAGGTTCCTAGCAAACAATGAGAGGAAACTCAAAGGCTGTTGCAAGAAGGCATCTGCAATAAAGGCCGCTGGGAAGCATGGTACCAAACAATGATCTCAAACAGGTTGTTGGGAAACAGAATTCGAAAACTTCTCAAAGGCTTGGCAGGAGAGCATCTGCAATAAAGGATTGTGCAAAGGTGTTATTGACATTAAACTCTCTGGCATCAAAAAGTAAATTAAAGGCGTGTATAGGAAAGGTCCAGATCATGGTTTTTATGCTCTTCTTGTGGCAGCCAAAGCCTTGTGCCTGCGAATCATTGTAAAGATTGGATCTACTTTGGGAGATATTTTTGTTTGCCATATAAGACATCTCATTAGCAGTTTGAATTTACTATGTATGGTGTGATCATTTTCTCACCCAGTGTGATAATGGTTTTTAGTGCTTTGTTTCATTTTGTGTATCACTACAACATGTGATGTACTGGTGTGATTATTTGATTCACCACAGTTGGGGCTAATGGTTAACTTGTCCAATATTTCGATATTTGCCGCATCCCATGCCTATTTTTTTATTTTTGTTTCGATAACAGGTTACATTGATGTCTCTATATTTTGATTTGTGATGAATTAGATTGATATAAATTACTTAATTTTGCAATACAAATTCTTTTCGGATTTAGGAGGGAAATGAGTGATGTACAAATGTTTCCCAATCACAGTCATTTCGAATTAATTACTTAAAGAATGGCATGGTACCAAACATTACGTAATGACCAACCACATATATCTTAACGACCAATACTTTCCAGAAATGATCGCTTAGGCGACCAAGAGTCTATTACGAAGCATCGCTTAACGATTACCCATCGGGCAGTGTTCATTCTGCCTAAAAAAAATCGCTATAAGCGATCCCGAATCGAGTCGACAAGACTCTTTTAGGAAGAATCGCTAAGCGATACATAAGATCGCTTAAGTGGATCATAGATCTGGCAGATATTCATTCTGCCTCGGACAAGATCGCTTAGCGACCAAGAGTCTTTTACAAAATCGCTTAAGCGATACAATGGATCACTTAAGCGTCATAGATCTGGGCAATTCATTTGCCTTGGCCAAGATCGCTTAAGCGATCTCAATCGCTTAAGCGTTAAGTCTTTTACGAAAATCGCTTAAGCATACAAATGGATAGCTTAAGCGAATTTCGATTTGGGTATCTGCCGCGGACTAGATCGCTTAAGCGATTAGAGTAAAAGCAAAGATTGCTTTTATACAAACGGTATCGCTTAAGCCACAGAGTAAACAAAGAATCGCTTAAGCGATACAGACGGATCTCTAACCGACTGTGTAAATACAGGATCGCTTAAGTGATCCTATGTATTCAGATATTATTTATTGTATTCATAGCATCAGTTAAGCGATTACCCCTATGCTAATATATAGGGTTTACGATTCGTTCATGACTATGACCGTTTTAATTTATTAACATATAGTTCTTTTACGTCAGTATGAAGCATATAGGTGTAGAATGTTTACGTCTATGCTAAACTATGGGGTTTACGATTTGTTCAGTGGACTACGACCGTTATTATATTTATTAAACTATAGTTTTTTTACGTCAGTATGAAACATATACGACATAGAATGTTTACGTCTATGCTAAACATATGGGATTTACGATTCGCTCAGTGGACTATGACCGTTATTATATTTATAAAAACATAGAGTTCTTTTACGTCAGTATGAAACATATAAGGTGTAGAATGTTTACGTCATGCTAAACATTGGGGTTTACGATTCGTTCAATAGACTATAACGTTATTAATTTATATTAAACATATAGTTCTTTTACGTCAGTATGAACATATAGGTGTAGAATGTTTTACGTCATACACATATGGGGTTTACGATTCGTTCAGTGGACCATCCGTTATTATATTTCAAGGTAACCATGGAATCTTAGTGACTATTCTTCTTTCTTTGTTTAGAACATAAAGGGTGCGTTTGGTTGAATATTCTTATAAATATTACAAATTCTATTCCCAAAATATTCTTTGTTTTTATTTAGGAAATATTGTATTTTTTAATTAATTTTTAGACCCATTAGACTTAATTTCATTAATACCGCTTGAAAAAGTTTAAAAATTACAAAACACACCCCCCCCCACCCAACTTTCCAGATTTTGGCTACCACCGACGGCTACGAAATACCGAAAATGGTCGATATCACCAGATGTGACATTTTTCTGCCATCCCACTGTGATCTGTCGGAAAAGACACATTTAGCCTGCATCCGACTTTCAAAGAAACGGCCGACGTTGACACCAAATCTTGGGCATCGTTGACCGAAATGACGCCATATATTTTTTCATCGCAGATGGCTAGATGTGGACTTTTCGTCCGTCGACGGCCAAATCTAGTCGTGATTTGGCCTTTTCCGGCCACATCCTGGTCGATCTGGCTGAAAAGGCCATATCGACGCCCTATCCGCCTGATCCAAAGCTGTGCGCGTAATGCCCTTTCCCGACAGATTTCGATGGTGGTGGCTGGAATCTGGCACCATGGGTAGTAGGGTGTATTTGTTAAATTTTAAAATTTTTTGTTGGTTGATTAAGCGATCGTACTAAAAGGAATTTCGTTTACACAGGGTCGCTTAAGCGATTGTAGATATCGCTTAAGCGTTTCTTTTTTTTTTCACTTGGTCGATTAAGAATCGTGGATCGCTTAAGCGATCATGTGATTGGCAGAATCAAATCTGCCCAGGTGCATGATCGCGTAAGCGATCCATGATATCGCTTACGATTGTGTTTCTTTTTGTCTTGGTCGATTAAGCAATCTGGATCGCTTAAGCGATCAGGTGATTGGCAGAATCAATCTGCCTGGTGCATGATCGCTTAAGCGATCCTGTTTGGAAAACCCTTTGTCGCTTACGATATACTAGTCGCTTAAGCACATCAGGGGCAATATACTTTTTCCAGCTTTTCTCGTGAATTTTGACAAACTAAAATTACCAACACATATTAATTCCTACTTTCTCCTCAATTTGACAACCTAATTCCAAACTAAAATCACCAACAATTTAGCCCATGAACAGAATACTAAATATAAAGAATGATTTATTAAAGGTAACAATAAATTTAAAACATCAATAATTAAAACAATACCTCATCAACGTTTGGCCTTCGCAACTCCCTGATTTTCATCCTTCTTCGAACCTAATTTTCTGGATCTGCATGTGATTACTTCAGCAACTGCTTCTCTTCTGGCCAGGTTTGCTTGCAAATTGAGCACTTATTCATCTTTCGGGGAACCTCAGAGGCTATGAATACGCTCAACTCTTTTTCCCCTCCCTTTTTCTGTCTTCTTGAATGGTGGTGGAGATAATGTCAGCTAACTCTGGTGGCATTACCCATTGCTCTTCTAGAGACACTGGATATATTGTTTGTGAATAAGCTAGCATAGCGATCTGCCATATAGAAAGGGGAGCAAAGTTCCATGTAAATTCGGAACCAAAATCCGGCTTTCATTGGTGTTTCAGTGCTGCTATGTATGAGGACAAGGTAACGTTGAATGCAAGCATTTACAATTGCAAGTTTACTAACAAGGTTAACTAGGGCATCCGACCATAGTCGCGCACAGTGAACTCTTGAGCATTAAAAGGTAGGCAAACAGTGCATTTGACTTTCCATACGTTCCGCAATAATTTTTTAGCTGACAGAAACAGGGTTGTAGTAAATATTCTGACTCCGTATGATGCTCATAGAACCACCGTGACAATGTCCTCTGGATTGCATCAAAAGGCAACTATTGAAACTCTCTTCTATTAACAACTTTGAATTTATGGACCCCGCTATATTCGTGGTCATGACATCAACTTCTTCCAAGAAAGTAAGCTCTACTCTATCACCAAAACCAACATCAGGCTCAAGATACTTAGCAACTCTATCATCCTTGATTCGGATTTGCTAGAAGTGCTCCTCAAACTCATCAACCCGATAGCTTTTGCTGCCATGTAGTATGTCTGAGGAGCCAGCACACTAAACTTTTGTTTTATGTTCTCACCAAGGTGCCTCATACAGAATCCATGATGTGCTTGACAGTAATAGTGGCAATCCCTTTCTTTTATGAGTTGTGCCTATCGGATATTATGCACAACTCATCACTGTCACCACTATCGTACATAATTGCTGAAAAACCAAGTCCAGGACTCGTCATTCTCAGAGTCAACCCACACCCCATGCACAGATATGTGTGTATTCCGCTATCATGTGCGTGGCCACCAACAATGTACCTCTATACTTTCACGTCAAAGCAACCATCAACAGCCACCCCTTTCTCATGTTTACAAAACCCCTTATAGCAGAACGGTAAGCAACAAAAAAATATTTAACACATCATATTCCTGTCCCACTTCAAAGCCGTCTTGCTACCTTGGTTTGTCAACTCAAGCATATAACGGTACGCTCAATAACTAGCTTCCCATGCTCTGGCGTGCCTCTCCAAAATCTTGTGCAGGTTGTCTCCCTTTCCAGCATCCAGTAACTAACAGCACATCCCAACTCTGTGCGCACAAGTCTCTGATGTCTTTAGGAGAGGACCTTCCCTTCAATGAATAACTTTTAACAAATTGTCCAATAACATCACGGACGCTTGTCAATGCTCACCTAAAATATGTCCCAAACCACATTGTGCTCACAGGTATATGTGCTAAGAATAAATTTTTTCGACTCCGCCAACCTTCTACATAAAGTCGCCACTTGCCCTTTCGGTCACGACAGGCAACCATCATAGCCATGAATTTGACTTTTTGGTGATGACTCAAAATTACCTCTCACGGCAACAAGTTTTAGCTTCCTCACCACTTCCTCTTTATTGTCAAATAAATACCCTTGCGCAACTCTGATCCATCCGTAAAAACATGAGCTGATTCACTACTACCTCCAATTGCCCCCTCTGAACCTGCATAAACGACCATAGTGTTCTATTCCTCACAATCTACGCTCTTTGCATAATCTATATTTAAAGGAATCTCTACATCTGTGGGAACATCTACGAGGTCCTCCTTCCACTTTTTCATTTTGCCCCCTATCACCAACCTTTTCTACAGTGTCCTCCTCACCACCCAATTCACCGTCTACTCTTGTTTTTTCAACTACAAATCAATGGCCTCGTATTCAAATTAAAACCGTAAATCTCCGCCTACTTCCTCTTATCCCCTTCCTTTAACCAACTTGCAACGGTTTTTCTACAAAAACCCCTAAAATCGGCCTCAAACCATCACATCAATCATATTAAACTTCACACTTTCATCCGACTTTAATAATAGAGGTACCTTATAATTTTAGGAACTCTGCTTAAAACATACTTCACAACTATATCACTACGCGAGCAACTCAATCACCTCTTCTAATTATTTCATCAATCAACTCATCAAACTAACCTTATGCTCACAGCAATTGGTATACTTCTTTGCTCTTCCCAATCCACTTCCAGCTACTTTCTTCCTCCACCCACTCACCAAAATATCTCACACTCAAACAATTTGTCCTATGTGTAAATAGCCAACTACTTGTAATGCAAAAAAAAAAAAATTCTAAATGTTGTACTAAGGGTTCAAATATTTTAAAAAAATCTGCACAATCGCTTATATGGTCTGGTGTATGCTTAAGCGATCATGGTTATTTATACTGGATTGCTTAAGCGTCAAGTGTTATCACTTAAGCGATCTTATAAATAACCATAATCGCTTAAGCGTCTTATGCATTTACTGATCGCTTAAGCGTCTGCTCCTATACACCAACTTTTAGCAGATCGCTTAAGTGATCTTATGCCACATACCTGATCGCTTAAGTGATCTATCTGTTCGTTACCAGACGTACCAGATCACTTATGATACACCAATCGCTTAAGCAATCCATCATACCCAACAACCTAAACAACTAAATCAAATCATAACCCAAACCCAATCCATCTAAATCAAATCATAACCCAGATCTTTGTAAATCGATATGAAACGCAAAGGGATATACATACCTAGATGAAATGTCAAGAGGAGGAGGGGAGGAGGAGGATCTGTGTGGGAGAAGATGTTTAGCGAGGAATGCGTTAACGTGGCGAGGAAGAAGAAGAAGGTGTTTGGGTTTATTTGCAAGAATTTCGACTCTTTGGGACATTTATAATTTTTAAAAGATTACACATTATCATTAATCCTAATTAACCCCTAATCATATTTAATTAAGCTTAATAAAAAATAAGGCTATTTAGTTAATATTTACAAACTACATAGCCTTTTAATTAATTTTAACTCCATGTCTTTTTAATAAACTGCCCCGTTTATAGTAGTGAACTTCATGTTCTGTGATATTCTTTATATACCCCTTTCAATACTTACGTGATAGTTTTTAGTGATTGATATTTTGATGTTGTTTCATGTTTGCATTATTTTTTTAATTAATTAAATTAAATTGATTGATAAACTATATATAAATCAATTGGTAGTTCATAAACCTTTTTGACTTTTTCACAACTTTTCTTACATAAAAATAAAATAAATTGATTTAAACTGATTAAGGTTATTTAGTCTTTTCATAAAAACAGTGAATAAATGTTTTTTCTTACATCATGATCAGAAGTATTAGAATAAATACAAACCACCAACTCTCTCTCTCACACTCTGACGTAACACTCATTATTAATCAGTTCACAACGAATCTCACATAGGTCTCGCATAAGTCTTACTAATTAATTACAAACTAACCAATTGTAAACTGTCATGCAAAGTTTGAGATAAAATTTATGAAAGGTTGTGTGTATAATATTACCATTATTAAGCACATTCCAAGACAACAAATCTTCTTTAGTAACTCATTCTCCTATTGAGTACTCATCCCTCACACACCAATTCTATCACTCACAATTGAACAAACAATAAAGAATACAAGCACCAATCAACCAATCCCTCCTTCAATAGTTACTCAACATGCCTAAAAGCCAACAAAAAACTTCAATCATCATCACTAAATATAACATAATTTGCAACTGCTGATAAAACGAGGAATTCCATAAGAACCTCAAAGCTACAATTCTCCATGCCACCAAAACTTCAATCTAATTTCATAGCCACACCTCTTTCAAATTTTTTAACCTAAACTACACGGTATTACAACCCAGAAATGAGAAAATCTAATCTCAGTAAAGCAGTATGAACCCAGAATATGATATTGAGTTTAAAAACTAAGTAATTATAGAATAACTAGGAGTTAAACCATCAACACAATGAAGAGTAGCTAAAACTAATCTATCTAGGATCATCGAAACATAAATTCCATCCTCATCACAACATAAACCCAGAAAAACAAATATCCTACAAATAAAAATAACTTGAAAGAACACTACATAAATGCTCGAATAAATTGAAACTTGAGGTTGGGTCTCCTTTTCTTTGATTGCATTTCTGATATGCTTCTCTACTTTCGAGTTTCACGTACACGGTTTATAGTAGTGAAGTTCATGTTCATGTGATATTCTTTATATACCCCTGCCAGTGATGTTGTTGGCATTATTTTTTTAATTGATTAATAAACTATTGTAAATCAATTGATAGTTCATAAACCTTTTTTATAACATTTCTTACATAAAATTAAAAATAAATTGAGTTAAATTGATTAAGGGTATTTATGTCTTTTCACAAAACTCTAATAAAGCTGCAAACAATTACTATTGAAATAAACTTGTTAAGTACAGTAAATAAGTTGTTTTACTTACAATCATGATGCATGAAGGTATTAAAAATAATAATACAGCAACAACTCTTTCTCACAACTCTGGCGTAGCAACTCGCAATTAGTCAATTCATAACAAATCTCACATAGGTCCAGCATGAGTCTCACATATTAATTACAAACTGACCAATTGTAAGCTGTCACGACAAAGTTATAAGAGAGTTTGTGAAAGAGAGTTGTTGATGTAATATTACTCAGTTATTAAGCACATTCCAAGACAACACAATCTTCTTTATGTAACTCATTCTCCTATTGAGTAACTCATCCCTCACACACCAATTCTATCACTCAACAATTGAACAAACAATTAAAAGAATACTAAGCACCAATCAACCAATCCCTCCTTCAATAGTTACTCAACATGCCTAAAAGCCAACAAAAAACTTCAATCATCATCACTAAAAATATAACATAATTTACAACTGCTGATAAAACAGAGGAATTCTATACAAACCTCAAGGCTACACTTCTCCATTGCCACCATAACATCCAATCTCAATTTCATAGCCACACCACCCAAGGATATCTTCATTTCTTTCTAATTTTTTAACCTAAACTACACTGCATAAAACACTACTCACAATTACAATACCACAGAAACCTCTCATGCGGAGAAAAAGGAGGAACTTAAATTACGTGCACATTAGTAGCTGGAAGCATCGTTATCATTTGATTCAAAGGCGAGAAGTCCTGTCATCTCAGCTCATCATCTTTCTATCTAAAGGAATACACAGGGACAACACTGTATGCTAAGAATGTACAGGTCGATGATAGCAAATCTTGATGTTGCTGTAGTTTTAGCAGCAACATCTGATCCAGGAGAAGTTATGTTGACCTGAGATAGTGGTTTCTTGTTGGTTATGCATTCAGGCCTTTGCCAGCATTTATGGTCCTTATCAGCATCACCAACCTACAGGATGTATAAAAGAAAATTAAATGTGTTGACGCTTGATTTTGACACCAACGACTCACACGTGTAAAATGCTAAGCAGACTTAGAAGTTACATGTGATATGAAAATGTATAGCAAGAGAGTAAATAAAGGACGATTTTTAGTGGTTCGGATGCTCAAAAACGATTCCTTCATCCACTGTAGTTGTATTAATATATGGTTATAATTAGGTCGCAGATAGCGAGCGGAGTTACAATCTAGAGAGAATACAAAGAAAGAGAGAGAGTGTGTGTGTATGATGCTTAGACTAAGATAAGCCAATCTCGTAAATGAGAGAGGAGCCCTCTATTTATAATGGGAGGATTCAAGGTAATAATCATGAGCCTGCAGTCTGGTAGGTGGGGTACAATTCCTAACTCGCTTCTCATTGGTTGTCTGCACAAGAGATATCCTTAAATTGCGTAGGGCTTGGGCAGGTGGACGATTCCTAGCCACTCGCAAGCCTAGCATTTACATGCTACACTAACGAGAACCATACCTCTTCTGTCATTACGCGACATGGCAACGTCTAGACAACACAAATCCTCCTTGAATTCTAATTGGCTCTTACTGGCAAGAGTCCCCGTTAACCCTGACTTTTTAGGCATAACAAAAGCCACCCAGTTTTTAAGGTTTAAGGATTGAACCTTGAGAACTTCATGATTATGCCACGACTTGACTTGTCCCGAATGACGTTTGGTCGAGCTGATCGAGCTACAAGGAGGTCGCAGCATATATCTTTAAGAATGGCACAAGCGATCTAAGGTGGCATTCTCCCACAAGTTCAACGACTTGGGTCAGACCCTACTCGGTGTCATACTGACATGCTTTGAATCTCGTCTGCAGCTCGCGACCTGAGAATACTTAGCACATTTTTACCGAAAGCAAGGAATCACATCGTCTCGAAACTGATACACAGCGAAGAGTGTTTTACTCGAACGACCTCTTTAGATGTTATCCATTGCACTTGACAGCTAGTCTAGTCAATAAGATAATCTTTATTCTAAAAGACGTGTCCATTACGCAATAAGTGCCAGCCGTGTGCATTAAATGCAAGCCATGCTGAAACAACATTCTTTTTCAGAGCATTAAATGTGGATGAGGGTGCATTTAATGTGGTGGAGATAACCACGCTGATGCTCGGTTGCTCCAATGGAGGGAAGCGTTGATTGGCACTCAAAAAGCGTGGCGGTTACTTCTTCTCGCGGATTAATGACATGTGGTTGCAATCAATGGCGAGAAACGTATCCTGCCCAAGTGTCGCTTGCCTAGGGAAGCCAATCTTCATTTTTCCCCCTATAAAACCCTGGGATTGCTTCAAGTTTTGTCACAGAACTCATATTTTCAAAGAAAAAGCAAAACTCTCACGAAATCAGTCCACCTTTCTTCCAGTTGATGTGTACTCTCCGTAACAATAGGAAGTTCATTCCCCGCAACCAAGAGGTAAGAAGGATTTCTCCTTCTTTTTCTTTTATTATTTTACTGATTTCTTGGCTTTTGCGATAATGGTGGGTATGAATTGTCTGGCAAGCTTTTACGGTGCGTATTTTTGGATAGTGGTGAAAATGGGGCTTTTTCTTTTATAAAGAGTGAGAACTTAGGGCACGAATCCTTGGGGGTTCATTCCCAAGGGTTTTTAGGGTTTTCTAGGGTTTAAGGAAGGCACATTAGGGTTTCTTTTGCTTTTCCACGTCATTATATGAAATACTGTATGGAGACTAAGTTATCTCTGCGTGTCGCCCCTTTTTAAGACTTTAGAAGCTATAGATACCTCAGTGACCAGAGCAATCGAGGGGACAAGCTTGCAGATGCCAGGCGTCTCAACAGGTCCCGTGCAAAAGACCTTGTCAGTGGCCACCCGAGATGAGATATAGAAGGCAGTGGACCAGTATGTACTTAGTGTAGATGTCTACCAGTATAAGACATATACAGCTCGGAATCCCCCAGAGGGAATGGCTATGATCTCGGAGGCGATCTTTAAATGTGGGGCGTTGATACCTTTTCACCCATTCATTAGGTTAATCCTTGACCACTTTAAGGTCGTGCTATTGCAACTGACGCCCAATGCATATATGATAGTTGTCGCTATGTATATCACATGTGGCAAAAATGGCCTTGGCGAGGTGACAATGCTAGAGCTTGCATACTCTTACTATCTAAAGAAGAACAAGGAAAAGATTCTTTTTACCTCTCGAAGCGATCTACGATCGAGGGTGCAATATTTGGTTACCCTAGTAACGTCGGGGCTTATGAAACCAAATTTTTCTTTTTTGTGTATGATGGCATCTGCTAGTTTAGGGAGCCGAGTAGGTTTTTCTTTCTCTCAATTTGTGAACTATTACTTTGCCTTCAGTTTTTGTTTCTAAGGAACTTTTTTGTCTCATTGTAGGAAATAAGACGACCAGATTGACGGCTCTGACTGATTTCAACCCAATTGTGGCATTCTTTAATCTACCCGAGCAAAGTCGAGACACGAGACTTCTCGTGACTACTGCCAACTTTAGAAAATACGGTTTTTCAATCCTGAAGCATCTTTAGAACCCTTAGTTCGTAAGTATCCTCACACTTAAAACCTCTTTCTTTTGCTTGTAGTGATTTTTTCGCTAACATGCTTTCATGCAGCAACCATGCCACCTAGAGTTCCAAGGCCGACGATGAGGACCAGGGGATTCGTATTTCCCCAGGTCGTCCCGACTGAGCCAGCCCGGGTGATCCATGGTGATGTCCCCACATGAGGGATAAAGACTGGTACACGAACACCATCTGAGGTAATGGGGACGCTTCTTGGCCTGCAGCTTCTCGTGCCTCTAAATAGAAAACCATGGGCCAAAAAACTAAGAAAAGGAAGTAATTGCAGGCTGAAGAATAGGAGTCCAAGCCAAAAGGCTTAGGGGTGTAGCCCAGGAGATCGCAACCTTACTAGGCTTTCTGCTTGGGGGTGCCCCTCAGGCATGCACTTAGCATTTCGCTGATCCCTGAGAGCTCACGCAGAGGAGAGGGGGAGGTCGCAGTTGCCTGAAGGGGAGCGGGCAAACACGGGTCGACGAGATGCCAGTTCCTCTAGGGGCAAACACGCTTGTCCTGGACTCCATGGAGCAACTCCTGAAACATCTGCAACTGGTGGTGTATACCCTACTGGAGTGCCAACTGGCTGTAGCCTTTGAGAAGTTCATGGCTTCCCGACCTGTGGACCTGATGGCTACAACGCTTTAGCTGCAAAGGCATGTAAAGGAGCTTTTTCTTGTCGAGGACTTCCCAATATCATTTGATTTTCTTACCCTTTATGATTTTCGGGAAAATGGAGGTTAACTCTTGTTTCTTTTCTCATGCAGTCTCTACTTACCTTGCATATGGCCCAACAAAAGACCACTTTGTACTCTATTGGGGGGCTCCATGAGCTGAGGGAAAAGAATGCCAAGCTAAAATAGGACATCGTAGCTCTGGATACAAAGCCAAAAGCGTATCAAGTCTAAGTGAATCAGTACTTGATAGAGAGAAACTCTGCCCTTCTCACAGTGGAATTCCAAAAGGCTGGGCTCGAGAAGAGAGGTGAGAAGAACAAAGAGCTCCAAAGGACAATAGCCAAATTCACTAAAGAGTGTGGCAAGAAGGAGTAGGAGTTGAAGGTAAACTTTAAGCGAACCATGAAGGCGAAAGAAGAGAGAGCTCGACTGTGGGAAAATTCTAAGAAGCAGAAGAGAGCACTAGAAATAGACCTCGAGCTTTCCCATAAACGGGTCACTTCATTAACTGATTAGATGAAGCGGAAAAACCTTGAACTCGAGAGGAAGGCCGCTGATTGGGCAATTCAGGCCATCAATAACTTGGGACCAAGGAATCCGAGGATGGACCTCTCCGACCTCTCGATTGAATATCAAGACATCCTTGCTTCCATGGCCCAAGCTGATGATGAGGCCGAGGAGGAAGAGGGACAAGAGCCTCCTCTAGAGGATGACCAGCTGGAGGAATATGTCCCCAAGGACCTAGTAGCTGATCGAATGGTCGACGACCAACCAAGGGATACAGAGGTCACGCCTGTAGAGCCTGGAGGTGGAGACCAATAATCGCTTCTTCTGCTTTTACACAACTTTTCTTTTGACTCTTTCTTTTTATTACTTATCATTTTTGGCTGCCTACTATACTTACTCAAATTACATATACAAAAGAAGTATTTTTAGCCATTTGTGATAGCATTTCTATAATTCGAGCACTTCACAAGATTAATGATACATACCTGAATAGGAAACTTGTAAGACATCGTAATGAACAAGAACATACAAGACATATTTGTTCAAGACAAAGAAGAACGATCTTATTTATAAAGGTTGCAAGGAAAATTTTACAAGTAAAAGAAATAGAAAATTAAGAGCAAGTTCGGAATTACTGGTAATAAAGGCGAAGATGCTCAATATTTCAAGCTCACGATACTTTGGAACCATTAAGCCTCTTGAGGTGATACATTCCTGGTTGTACTACCTTGGCGATACGGAATAGACCATCCCAGTTAGGTCCCAGTATCCCTGCACTCGGTTCCTTTGTACCGAGGACTTCTTTTAGAACCAGGTCATCGACCTGAAAGTCTCTTCTCCTGACCTTAGAGTCGAACACGCTGCTGGTAGGATGTTATCCTTAACCGAGCCTTGTCACGGTGTTATTCAACTAGGTCCAGACTTGCACGTAGAAGTGCTTCATTGTCTGTTTCATTGAATAGGTCTCCCTGGAGCAAACCAGTTCCTACTTCCACTGGGATCATAGTCTCGTAGCCATATGCTAGCGAGAAAGGCGTTTCTGAAGTAGAGGTTTTCGGAGTTGTTCTATATGCATATAGAATTTTTGGAAGGTCATCGACCCAATTACCCTTGGCAGCACCAAGCTTGGCCTTTAGAGTGTGCTTGATGGTTTTGTTGGTAGCTTCAACCTGACCTAGCTTGCGATCTTACGACTAAGGCAAACTTTTTATGGATCCCCAACTCATCACAAAACTGCTTGAATTCCTCATTGTCAAACTACTTCCCATTATTAGAGATGAGTGTATAAGGAATCCTGTAGCGGAACACTATATTCTTGAAAACGAAGTCTTTAAACTTTTTGGTAGTGATTACAGCCAAGGGTTCAGCCTCGGCCCACTTAGTAAAGTAATCTACCGCGATCACAACATACTTGAAGCCTCTTTTCTGGTTGGCATGGGCCCAATGAGATCAATCCCCCACATGGAGAATGGCCAAGGGCTGGTCATTATTGTTAGCTGGTGGGAGGGAGCTCATGGGATGTTCGCGAACTGCTGGCATTTGTCACACTTTTTTCACAAAATTGAAAGTGTCTTCCTAAAGTAAAGGCCAATAGTACCCTTGGCGGACAATGTTGTTGGCAAGGGATCGTGCGATAGTGTGATTATTGTAGATCCCTTCATGTATTTCCCTCAAAATATAGTCTGCTTTTTTGTCGGTTACACATAGGAGGAGAGGGGTGCTAAACCCTCACTTGTACAACTGATCTCCGACGAGCGTGTAACGAGTAACTCTGGTACGCAAGATTTTTGCCTCAGTCTTGTCATTGGGCAGAGTCCCATTTTGGAGGTACTGAATGATTGGAGTCATCCAGGAAATTGACTCTATATAGCTACATTCAGCTTAAAAGAGTTGATACTAGGAATCTCTATGTACCAAACTGGAAAACTTTCTAGCACATTTGAGTCTAGTGACGAGGCTATTCTTGCAAGGCATCCGCGATAGAGTTACTGTCTCTCAGAATTTGCTTGATCGTGAAGTGCTTGAAAGGCTCGAGTACAACCTTAGCTTTCTTAAGATAGCTAATCATGTTCTCTTCCTTGGCTTGATATTTTCCCTGGATCTGACTAACAACCTTCTGGGAATTGCTGTGAATACTGATCGCACTTGATCCCATTTCTCTCGCTAATCATAGACCAGCGAGCAGCGCTTTATATTCGGCCTTGTTGTTCTTAGCTTGGAACCCAAATCGAAGAATTCCATGGATATGAGTCCCCTCGGGGCTAAGGAGGAAAAGACTTGCCCTGACTCTTTTCCTGTTCAAGGAACCATTGACATAGAGGCTCTAAGTCGATAAGTTCTGAATAGTTTCCTGGATGACTTTGTTGGCTTGCTGCTCAATTTCTTGATTCGGCGGGTATGAGGATTCTAAAATGAAATCGGCAACAACCTGCTCTATGATGGTTGCTTTCGATCTGTGATGTATATCGAACTAACTCAGTTCCATTGCCCATTTGAGTAACTTACCCGAAGCTTCTAGCTTCTAGCTTCTAAAGAACTTGCCTGAATGGGTAGTTGGTCTGAACATGGATTGTGTGGGCATGGAAATAGGGTCACAACTTTTTGGAGGCAATCAGCAGGGCATAACCTAATCGTTCCATTTTTGGATATCGCATCTTGGTGTCCAATAGTCGCTTGCTCGCGTAATACACTGGCTATTGAACTTTGCCCTCTTCCTGAATGAGAGTTGCGCTAACCACATGCCGAGAGACGGACAGGTACAAGAGTAGAATTTCCTCGGGAAAAAGAGGCTTGGACATGAGAGGTGGCTTTCCAAGGTGTTCTTTTATGCTTTGAAAAGCCTACTCACACTCTAGAGTCCACTCAAACTTTTTGTTGGCTTTGAGTATATTGAAAAATGGCAAGCAATGATTTGTTGCTCTCAATATGAAGTGACTGAGAGCTGCTATTCTCCCATTTAGGCTCTGAATCTGTTTTCGGTTGGTCGGGCTTTTCATATGAAGGAGAGCTTGGATCTTCTTGGGGTTGATTTCGATGCCCCTCTCTAGTTAACCATATACCCTAGGAACTTTCCCGAGGATACTCTGAATGAGCATTTAAGAGGACTGAACTTCATTCTGTACCTTAAGAGTACATCGAACATCTCAACGAGATGCGCTATGTGATCTGAAGCAACATGTGACTTGACCAGCATGTCATCAACATAGACTTCCATGGACTTTCCCATCTGCTCGGAAAACATGCGGTTAACCAGCAGCTGGTAAGTTACCCCAGCATTTTTCAGGCCGAAGGGCATGACCTTGTAACAATACAGTCCCTGATCTGTAACAAACGAGGTATGCTTTTTGTTTGACGCATACATTGAGATCTGAGTATATCCCGAGTAGGCGTCCATAATACTCAGCAGCTCGTACCCGGAGGTGACATCGACAAGTTGGTTGATCCTTGGCAAGGGAAAGCTGTCCTTCAGACAGGCTTTGTTGAGGTCGGTGAAGTCGACATAGGTTAGCCACTTGCCATTAGGCTTCTTTACCAAGGCTGGATTGGCAACCCAGCTCATGTAAAATGCTTCCTGAATGGACCCATTCAAAAGGAGCTTATCTACCTCAATTTTCAAGGCAACATATCGTTCAGGGTCCACTGCTCTTCTCTTCTGACAAACCGGCCTGACTGCACTATCAATGTTTAGTGTATGACATGACATTAGGGCTGATCTCGGTCATGTCAACATGAGTTCATGCAAAAACGTCGACATTCTCTCTAAGGAAGCTTGTCAGGTTTTTTGTAACACCCATATTGAGGTATGAAATTTTATTTATGTCTTAAAGTCTTTATGCCTTTATTTCTAGAGGAATGCATGAAAATTTGTTGAAAAAAAGATTGCAGTCTTCATTGCGGCAAAGGAAGTTTGTCGTCGTGGCATTGTACATTCTGCCCAAACTCATGGCAGAAACAGGCATCTTCGCCGGGGCAAAGAACTCCCTGGAAATTTTAGTAAATTTGGGGAAAATCTTGCTCAAGGGCAAAATGGTCATTCCACCCATAATTAGTTGAAAGTGTGAGGAGTGAAAAGAGATAGAATTTCATGGAGAATGCAATGGAATGAGGACATTTTGGTAATTGACTAAGGGACATAGATGGAATTTCATGAAAACTGTAAGGGTAAAATGGGAAGCTATGAGTAAATTTTTGTTATATTAAGAGATTAAGCTTAAACCCTAGCCATTCTTCTTTGCCTCTCACGCCATCTTCTACCCAAAATTCTCTCAATTTCTTTCAATCAATTTTCAAGGGAATTTCATAGATTTTGGTCTAAGTTGGGTGGATTTTCAATCTTAAGCCTCAAGGGTGTAAGAGAAAGAAAGTTGTGTCAAGGGAAGATTAGAGTGTTGAGTTGCTCACTCTCAAGGTAAGTAAATCCAACTCAAGTTGTGATTTGAGAAATCAATTGAGTAGAGACTTTTTACATGTATGTATGTGCTTATGATTTGGAGAATTGTTGATGAGATTGATGTTTATTGATGAATAGAATTGAGCCATGAGAAGTGGAATTGGTTGTATGGTGATTGAGGAAGTTTGGTTGAATTTAGAAAGAGTTTGAGTGGAATTTTTGGAGTGTATTTTCTTGGCTAGGTTTAGTATTGCTTTAAGGGAATTTTACTGCAAATATTGGTGGTTTGAGAAAGAAGTACAAGTGTAGCCAAATTAAAGTTTGAGTGTGCATGCAATATGTTTGACGAAATGTCCAAGAGAAGTGTATGCATGAGTTTATTCACTTGTGATTTTGATATGAGTTTGTAGATGGTAGAGAATGACTTATTTTTATGCTACATGGCATTCTTGCATTTAAACATTTGCATTTAGAAAGAATAACAAGCATGATCCATCTACATGCATACATATACATATGTATGAGAACTTAAAGAATAAAGAGAAAGAAAGAAAAGCTATTAAAGAATGCTCTAAAAGAAGAAAAGAACAGGTTGTTGTGATTGGGAACCTGTGAGTGATAGAAGAGAATAGCCCCACATGCGGGCCGCCTTCAGTGACCTATCTCAAAATAGAAAGAAGAAAGTGTACAGTTCGTTAGAAGTGCATATGGATGAGAACTGTACCAACAGAATAAACCTACATGCACGCCGCTTTCAACAAGTGGCCACGGAATAGAAAGAAGAATTGTATAGTCTGTTAGAAGTGCATGCAGATGAGGACTGTACCCATTCACATGGCCAAGGTTCCGAATCTATGCCTTAACCAAGTCTGATTGGCAAAGAAAGAATAGAAAGACTAGAAAGAAAGAAAATAAAGAAAATAAAGACTAGAAAGAATAGAAAGAAAGAAAGAATAAAATACAGAAAGAAAACATAGAACACAGAAAACAAAAAGAAAATGCATTCTTGTATGCATTTATGCACATGCATCATGTCATTTATATTATTTAGAATTAGTTTCTCTCGTAATGCTTATATGCTAGAAAGTGAGAAACTAGAACAGAGAAAGAACAGAGAGAAAGAATAGAAAAAGAATAGAGAAAGAATAGAGAAGAACAAAGAAGAAGAAAGAAATGTTTGTAAGGAAAGAAATTCAGAATCTGAATAACAGAAAGAGAGAAGTTGCGTAGTGGGTTTACTTACTGAGCAATTAGTGCTCACTCCGTTGTTTTCAATGTTTTTGCAGGTAGGAGGTAAGAAGCAGTCGGAGGGAACGTCATCAGCGGAAGGGTCTGGCAACCACTGCCAAGTTTATGCTGAGCACTTTTATTTGCTAATATATAGTTTTGTATATAAAAAGAAAAAAAAAATAGAAATGGTCCCAATTTTTGTATACTCATTTACATGTATAGATTTTTCCTATCTATATGAGTTTTACTGTTTATTTCACAAGTATACTAGCTAGAGAGAGAAAGCATTACATTTTTGGCGAGCTAAGGGTTGAGATTACTCTCGAATCTCAAGACTCGGGTCGATTCATTTTGATCAACTGACACCTCAGATAAGTCCTCAACTAGCCCACTATAGGGGCATTCTTGGATGCGAGGATTCATGTTATCCTCTATAAGTTCGGGCTGTGGCTCGATCCTACTGATCGCCATAGCCTGTTTGGGGATGCCTATTAGCCTTCCTTTTCCCTTGTATGCCATCTACACTGCTCTTATATAGCAGTTGTGAGATTCGCGTTAAGATCCATTTCCTTCCCCGATCCCCTTCGAGGTGGGGAACTTCATTTTTAGATGGTAGATGGAGGTGACTGCCTTGAAATTTCTCAGTAGAGGTCGTCCCAAGATGCCATTGAAGGCGGACAGACAGTCTACCACCAAAAATTTCATCATTTTGGTCATTTCGTTAGTTTCACCCAACGTGACCGAGAGTGAGATCGTTTCCCTAGGAATCAGATGATCCCCGGTAAAACTATAGAAAGGAATGGAGGCAGGCTTTAGGTCTGCCTCGTTTAGTTGAATTTTCTTGAAAGCTCACTAAAACAGGATATTCACAACGCTTCCATTATCCTCTAACATTTTGTGGACTTCACACCGGCTTGTTTCAGGCGCGATGACGAGTGCATCCTCATGGGGATGATGCAATCGCATTGCGTCTTTCTCAGGAGATGATCTCCTCTTCCCTGTGAACCTTAACGGGTCACGGGGTTGTGCTCATTACACTGACGAGGTCATGATAGGCTTCCAGAGCATACCTCTCTCGGGCATCTCGAGAATTCCCTAGGAGTTGTGGTCCTCCAAAGATGATCCTTACATAGTAGAGACCCTTGCAACACGACGCTTCTTCGTGGTTCCTCTTGATGCTTTTTTCTGAACAGGAGTTGGACCATCAACATACTATTTGAAACGCCTCTGCTTGATGAGGTCTTCGATTGCTTGCTTAAGAGCCCGACACTCATTGGTGTAATGCCCATTATCCCGATGATAGTAGCAGTATGCTGTTTCTGACTGAGAGAGGATTCTTCATGGGCTCCGGCTCTCCGAGCAGGTTGGCCTCCTCTAACTTATCCAAAATGGCCGACATTGAGGCATTCAAAAGAGTATATTGATTTTTGTCACGATCGCGACGAGGAACTGGGGCATAAGATTTCTTGGGCTCAAATTGCAGCTTCTTTCCTTTCCGCTGATCGTCATTAGCCTATCTGCGATAAGCCCTTCTACTATTCTCCCCCTGGTTGGGAGCACTGCTCAAGGGACCGAGGTCGTGGCAATTGAGAACGGCCACAAAATTTTCAATTCGGAGGTATTTCTCAATGAAGTTGTAGAAGCAAGTGAGGGAAACATCATCCTCGGATTGTAATTCCTTCCACAAATATGTCTGCGGGCGAACCCCGCGATAATAAGAGTCGAAACGGACTCTTCAAGAGTATGAGCCATTTTGTGGAGTTCCCTATGGAATCTGTGTAAGACTAGAGGGATTCATCCCTCTCCTGTCGGATGTTGCTCAAGCAGCTCAACGGCATCAAGAACTTCTTGTTCCCTTGGAAATGTCTCAGGAATGATGAGCTCATTTGATGCTATGAGACTTGATTGATCCAACGGGAAGCGACTTGAACCAGCACTTGCCATAAGCAGGTAGGGTTACTAGTAAGTAGTGACATTTGACAAAGTCAGAGACTTGGTGGAGTTCCATGAGGTCGTTAAACTCATAAAGGTGATCCTGCGGATCTGAATTCCCATCGAATGTCCGACGCGGACATTCTGAATCTCGATGGGGAAGGAGTAGCTAAAACTGCTGGAGAAAAGGGAGACGCCTCTACGACCTTCCCACGTCCATTATGCTGAGCCTTGAGCTGATCCAAAGCTTGCTATAGTTCCTCAATAATCACTTTCTGCAACATGGGTTCGACCCTCACGGTTGCGGTTGAGGAAATACTGCAAATCGGGCTCTTCCTCAGCTCGGTCAGAAGTTCCAACGAACCTTGACACACGTTGGCTAGGGCTGTGTGGAGGCATTAAATGGCTCGGGGAGTTTTCTCGATCTCTGCAGTGGTCTGAACTGACCTGCAGACGGTGGGGTTTCCCGCATGATGACGGTTGAGGTAGTCATATCGGCAATATTGAGAATCTCAAGGCCTTGCACTTTTGTGGGAGTGGCTGCCCATGCGACTTGGCGTGGGATGGCTCATGTTGTGACATGTCGCCGAGTCGTAATGCCACGGGTATTCTACCCGTTGCATGACTGATGTTCGCTGGTCCCTTGGAGCCCTTCGGTCCGCTGCTCGCCACTTGTTTTCCCTTACTTTGTGCACTGCAGTGCGCGGTACAGGCTTTTGCCCTTTTGCGCGCTTTCGTGCGACCTGCATGAGTCTTTGGCAGTGGCGCTGCTTTATTGGACTCTAGCGGCATGACCCAATCCAGATAACTCATCACGGCTAGGTCGAGCTATGAGGTTGAAGGAATATCTGCCATGATACTCTATTGGACTGGCGTCACTAGAAAGCAACCTTGTAATAGCTGTAATGATCTCCTTGACTCATTGTCTAGAAGAGTAGTGGCATCTACTAACATGCCCCAGCTTCTCCTTCTCTCTCCAATGGACGAGGAATTAGTGACCTTCATGGTTTGAGACAAATTGATAGAATGACTACTTCTTGTTGTGGCATTAGAAAGTGAGGCTTCTGATCCCCTCCGACCTAAAGAGTTTGCCACAAGGGATTGAAATGGCACCCTTTCTGCTCTTTTCTTACTATCGCCCTCTCCTCTTCCAAGTTCACTAGATTTCTAGAGGCATGTCCTGCTAATTTCTGCTCTTGGAGAACTTTTGGTGTCTGGTTCTCTTTGTCTGAAGAAAAATTCAAGTCTTCTTCTGGCTGGATATTGGGGCTAATAGTAGCCTTTGAGGAGGATTTTCTATATGACCTGGAAGGCTTAATTTTTTCCAGCTTACCCTTCCTTTTCAAGGACTTTAGTGGCGGAGTATCTGGGGAGAAATTCTCCTTGTTTGGAGTAAAGATTTCTTCTTCCTCTTCTTCAAAACCAGCGAAAAGTATCTTTGAAATTGATTTGTTTTCAATATCCTCCTGTATCTGCAGTTCTACATCAACCTTACTGTGACTTCTTGTTGCTTTCCTCCGCTTCTACCAGTTTGAATCTGTAGAACACTCGCTGGTTTACCTCTTCTTGACCAAATGCTACGTGAGCTAAGCTTTCTATCTGATCTCAGTGGAGAAACTTCAGAGTTTTCTTGGTCTTCAACTCCTTTTGTATAAAACAGAGATTGTGGAGTCTGGCTATTTTTGTTATCCGTAATCTCCGTGAGTACTTCCCCAACAGGCAAAGACGAGTTCACAGACTCTTCAAGAACAAAAGAACAAAAGCTTGGTATTTCCTTCTGTTCAATGCCTGCCCTTGGGCTGTGGTTTCCAGCTTCAGACAATTCAGCTTCTGGAAAGCCTTCTTCATTAGAGCAACCAGAGTTTAAAGCCGATAGCAAATTCAAGTTTTTGTCCATCGAAGGCTTCTCTTGCATAGTTGCATAACGACGGACAGCAGGGGTTCATTTTCTCTGTGGACCTGTTCAGTATTGATCTCTGATCAAACTCCCCCTAAAACCGAAGATGAATTCGTAGACTCTTTCATAAGAGACCCAGCCCAAACTTCTAAATTATTCTTCATCACATTGTCTTCTTGCAATGGACTCTGGTTTTCCGTTTTACCAGAGTAAACCTTCGATTTTTCTCTAATCTTAAGGAACTCTCTAAATTTTCAGCTTCTGGCATAAATTCTGTTATAGAACCATGACATGGGATTTTATTATCTTTATCAATTTGCTGCTCTTCAGGCACTGACATATTACCCCCAGCAGGACAAGCCAAGTCTACTGGTACAATCCCATAAAATGGAATCTCTGTCTTCGGAAGCAACTCTGATCCCTTTATCACAAAACAAGGAAACAATCCCCTCCAAAAACCAATCCAGAGATTGACTTGGTTTATCATGAACTAAAATAGAAATCTCATCCTGTACAAGGGAAAGAAGAATATGAGTCACAAATTTTGGACAAACAATCAAATTTATCTTTCCAGTTCTTCAACCATAAATTCTCACCTGACAAATTCCTTCTTCATTTTCTTCCACCACCAATGACTTTTCTTTTCAAGTTGTTCACAATTTTCAGTTGAAAAAGAATTCAAACCCTATGCCAAGTAAAAACAGAAAAAACTAGAAGATATCAAGAACATTTCGAAAAGCACTTTAATCTAACATTGTACACATGCAATCATATCTTCGCACCTGGCATGTTTGTTCTTCTTTTGGTTCCACTACCAATGAACCACTCAATTCACTCTTTCCAATCTGAAATGGCTCAGATTTCTCAACGTAGACAGTCCGAAAACAAGAAGAACAATTTAAAAACCACCTCAAAATAAGCTTTTATTCACTTAAAATTATCCGCCCAACATGTTATTTATTACAAAAGAAAAGTTTACTCTCAATTCATAATCCAAGCAGAAAAAAAGTCAAGGGCAATTTAATAAAAGAAAAAAACAAGTGGGTATTCATCATTTTCACTGTTAACCCATAAACTCTCAATTCTTCTTTTGGTTCCACTACCAATGAACCTGTCAATTCACTTTTTCCAGTCTCAAATGGCTCAGACTTCTCAACCAAGACAGAGTGAAAACTAGAACAACTTAACAAAGACCTTCAACTAGCTTTTATTCATCCAAAATTAACCACTCAACATGTTTCTTCTTCCATTCCTTCCAGTACCATTCTATATTTGTTACAAAAGAAAAATTTTACTTTGAATTCATAATCTAAGCAGAAAAAGACATCAAGAACAATTTAATTTAAAAACAAATGCGCATTCATCATTTTCACTAGTAAGCTGTAAACTCTCACCTGATGCGTTTCCACTTGATTTTGCTCTTCTTTCTCTTCTGCGACGGGCACATCCAAGGGTGATACAAACGGTTTATCCATATCGTATGCGTGGCTCAAAGGTATCCAATGCAGCCTATAGATCCTAGTTGACCCACCAATCTTTATAGTATCTCCCTCATTCAGCTCCACAGGAACACAAGATTCAATCTTTCTTTCTGATACCCACGTCCCGTGTACTGCAATCCATCAAGTACCAAAAACCCTCCAAATAAACACAAACGCATGAAAATTAAATGAAGATATCACCAACTAATAATCAAGATTTATATTACCAGACGATAAATCGATGACAGAGAGGTTCTGTGAAGAGGGTTTAGAGTGAATATGGAGGTGAAATCTACTGGGTGAGTCAACATGATGTGGCAATCTGGATGTCGACCAACCATCAAGATTTCCTCCTCCTCCTCTTCATCGTCTTGAACTGAGTTTTCTTCATTTTCGACGGCCGTGATGGAGGGTGATGGTGGTGGTGGTGGTTTGTTGATGACGAAGATGTTCTTGAGAATGGCACCATTCTTTATTACTGTAAAGACTGGGATTTTCCTCGCTTCTGGTTTGTTTTCAGCCATTTTAGGACTGAGATTTAGATCTTTCTTCAACTGTTAGAAGGAAAAAAATGTGGAAAATGGTTAGGGTTTTGTAATTGTGTGTAAGAGAATTTGGTTTGGAGAGTGAGTGTTAAATTGAGGGGATTTTCGTTTTCGTTTTCATTTTGAATTTTGAAAAGGTGACCGTTGCAATTCCTGTTATAACGGCTTATTTTATTATTATTATTATTTGTTTGATGCGGGAAGCATACTACAGTACAAGGTTTTCGTTCCCCTAGACAAAGATATTTTGTAAGAAAATGATGCAATCACCGGAAGTAGTGTATCATAAGTATACACCAAATAACATAACAAAATCCTGAACATCGATTAATATTCAACGGTCAAGATTTTGTCACGTCATTCAGTTCATACTTTAGGTGTACTATTTTCAGTGACTGTAGCATTACTCTATTTTGTAATCCCTAATTCCCAATTGTTTTATTTTTTTAACAATTATTATATCAATACAATTTATTTAAAGAAATAAAAATTATATATAGTATAAATTGATGTGACAAAACATAATAATGATCATATTAAGTTTTATTATATCCATTAGATTGATGAATTGGATTAGTGTTATTTTTTTTTATCAATAATTACCATTTCAATTTCATAAGTGTAATAATTTATAAATATAAAAAAAAAGTATATACATATATTCACAATTTTAAGGTTAAACATTTACTAAATCTCTTAAAAAAAAAAAATTGCACTTTAACTTACAACCTTGGAGTTGGACACAAAGAGATTAAACTTAAAAATTTTGATGATACGAAGAGAAAATTTAGTATTAATATAATGAACATCTTTATTTATAGTGTCTTGAATGCTCGGCTAATCTCACATGTTAACAAATAAAACAATTTCACGAGTCAAAAGATCAAATTGTTATCATTCCAAAAGCACACATCTCCCATCCACGAATAAAACAAATTATATAGTGTTACAAAGCTATGTAATATCAACTGTTGATTTTATTTCATATTTTGACATTACAAAATTCTTAACACAAAAACTAAGGCAAGTTGATGAACGTTGGAAGGGGAGAACTGGACACTTTTCTCCCAACTATCCATACTTTGAAAATATAAAAGCAACTTAAATTTTGCCCCAGGCAATCTTGGTTCAAATACTATAATTCATTAGTCATTTTCTGATCATTAAGGCACAGAGTCGCCTCCTATGCATCTTCAATCCTTCCAATAACCACTTAGTTTGTATGTCTTTGTTTAGATCCCTGTTTTCCTTCTCATCTGCCAATTTCCACAGGCAACTCTTTTCCCTACAATCAGCTCCACACAAGACATAAATGGGCATGCCTTTGAAGCAATCCAAGTCATCTGTACTTTTAGGTTCTGCTCCGCACATCAATTTGTACGGCATCATGACATAAATGAACCGCAAAATCATTAGTTTAAGAGAGCAACTGAATAGGAGTTCTATTGAACAACCATCAGACTTCGTATCATTGCTCTGCTCACTCTGAAAGATAAATCATGACTCGAGTAGTGCAATATGCTATGTCTAGTAATTTATACAAGTAAAATTCGCAATTAGATCTATGAACTCATCTTATGGCTCATCAGTGTAAGAACAACATGCATGAAGAGTGGTGGAAATGAATGGTGAAAGCATGAAAGGTTAGACTCAAAAAACCGTTTTCAATCAAAGCTTGGGAAAAAGAATTATACCTACTCTTTTGCTTTGGATTGATGAAGATTAGCCTCAAAATGATGAGACCTCCACACTTTAACACCATCTTGAGAGAGTTAGAGAGTGGCCGTGGCTAGGGAGAGAGAGCTTTTTAGTTTGCTTTGAGTGAACTATGTGAATAATGAACTAAAATGCAACCTTTTGCATTTATATAGACTTGGGCAATTTTGTAATTATTTGTTTTTCACTTCTAAGCCCAATAAAATCTTATTTTAAAAGGGACCCCACAAATTTATTATGCTACCTTTGAATAATCAATATTATTCAAGGGCCCATGTAAACTAAACTAGTTTACATTAACAACCCATAAATTTACCCTTTTACCCTTTAACTATTAAAAGGTTATTTTCGTTCATCTCATTAATCTTAACGCTTTAAGATATAATAATTAAATATAATTAATTATTGCTTGATCATTTTAACTCTTAAAATATCACAAACAATTTTCTACGTAACTATTACCATAGAAATCCCGTCATTACCCTCGAAAGGTGCTAGCCCTCTTTGGATAATCATTTCTCTCTCTCATCCTTCTCTAACTTCTTAAGGATATTGGTGTGACCATGTAGGTCCACCGTGGATTAGCCGTGAGCCGATACTGGATAAATCCGGAAACCTGTCTTGAGGCCCAACGACTATGATAAACATCTAGCAATGTGCCATAGTCCCTAAACCACGATGAAGAAATACTTCATCGAACCCATTTCAGATCATACGTACCATGCAAGTAAAGTCCCTCCATTGAAATATCCTAATCAAGCATGGATTCATGGAACGTTAAAATCCTGAACTCGATCTTCTACCAAATCGTCGATTAATATGTCTGGAACTCGTCATCACAAACTTGCTTTTGTATGACTAATAATGGACTCTGGCCAAAGATTCCGATTTTCGACATATAACGATGTTCGTCTAGGAACTTGAATCCGGATGGAGTCAGCGGTACTCCCGATCCTATATTTTCGAGTCAATGGATCCCTTCTTGACCATCGTTCATTTCCGCATATGAACAACACATGACCAAATAGGCTTTATCATACAAAACATGACTAGTCTCGTATTTATACACTGTATGAACCATACGCATCTGTATCGGATCTGACCACAATGTCTCAGGTCAAAGGACTACATCGTGCACTGATATAACTAACCGATAAATCATTGACTACATGCTTTTCCAAGTGATTTGTCATTATTCAGTCATGTTCGAAAAATAGTTCACCAACCGCTAATCCATACCAATGCCCCAGTGACATGACTATCATCATCATCCGTACTTATATCAACTCATGATATCTTTCGAAAGCATCATGTATGCCTACTATGCAATATAATTGCCCAAATTATGTTGCTTCCGTGGGGAACCTTTTTTTGATAATTCATTTACCGATTAAATGAATCATCTAGACAATTCATATACATACTTTATTTTAAATGCATGACTGAATAAAGGAAGCAATTTATATATATGAATTTCATATACATACTTTATTTTAAATGCATGACTGAATAAAGGAAGCAATTTATATATATGAATTGAAGAACTCTTTCTTCTATTATTTATGATACATATTGATATAAGACAAAATGCTCTGAAATCGACAACACGAATGGTTTCTAGGGCATACACTAATATACACTAACAAACTCCCGCTTGCACTAAAGCCATTCGATGTTATATCTCATACCAATCTTCTCAAAATGATGGTCCAATTGCTTCAGTGTCATCGCCTTAGTTAGTGGATTAGCAACATTTTCTGCTGAAGGTGTCTTCAGAATTATAATCTCTCCAGCTCTAATGAATTAATTCTCTAAAAATGTGATACTTGCGCTGAATGTGTTTGGATTTTTGGTGTGCCCTTGGTTCCTTTGCCTGTGCAATAGCTCTAGTATTGTCACAGAACATGCTTATCGGGTAAGCCATGTTTGGAACCACACCAAGTTCAATTATGAACTTTCGTATCCAAACAGCCTTCTTTGCTGCTTCTGAAGTAGCAATGTATTTAGCTTTTATAGTAGAGTCTATTGTGGTTGTCTATTTGGAACTTTTCCAACTAACAGCACCTGCATTATATATAAAAATGTACCTTGACGTAGACTTTCTATCATCAATATCTGATTGGAAATCAGAATCTGAGTATCCTTGAATGTTTAACTATGAACATCCATAACTCAAAATTAGATCCTTAGTTCTTCTCAAGTACTTAAGGATTGATTTTACAACCAACCAATGTTTCTCCCTTGGATTTGACTGATATCTGCTCGTGACACTTACAGCATAAGTTATATCAGGTCTTGTACATAGCATTGCATACATTAAACTGCCTACGACAAACGCATAAGGCACATTACGTATCCGCTGCCGCTCTTCATCTAACTTTGGACCCATCTCCTTGGAAAGATAAAGACCGTAAGTGAAAGGTAAGAGACCTCTCTTAGAGTTCTCTATGCTAAATCTTTTTAGCATTTTCTCTATGTACAATTTCTGGGATAATCCAATTACCCTTTTTGTTCTATCTTTATAGACACGAATGCCAAGGACATAGGTCACTTCTCCTAAGTCTTTCATCGAGAAGGTTTTGGACAACCAAACTTTAACCTCTATCATCATGCCTATGTCATTTCCCATCAAAAATATGTCATCTACATATAGTATGAGAAATGTGATGGCATGATCTTTAACCCATTTGTATACACAGGGTTCATCCGGATTCTTGACAAAACCAAATGATTTGATTATGTCGTCAAATCGAATGTTCCAGCTTCTTGAAGCTTGCTTCAATCCATAAATGGATCAATGCAATTTGCATACCTTATGCTTTTCAGCAGAGGATACAAAACCTATCGGTTGTTCCATAAAATGTTTTCCTTAATAAATCATTGAGGAAAGGTTTTGACATCCATCTGCCAAATTCATAATCATGGTATGCTACAATGGCTAGCATTATACAGAGGATTTAATCATAGCTACAGGCGGAAGGTTTCCCATATCCAATCCTTGTTTTAAGTATAACTTTCGCCACCAGTCGAGCTTTGAAGGTCTCTACCCCCCATCCTTGCCAACTTTTCTCTTGTAGACCCATTTGCAACCTATAGGAACTATTCCCTCTGGTGTGGATCCACAAGTGACCATACTTGATTGGCATGCATTGATTTTATCTCAAAATCCATCGCTTCCAACCATTTTCCTGAATCTCTATCCAGTATTGCTTCGTAGTTTCTACGATCATCACCATGATCATCTACTCCCACTAAGTAAGATTCAAAATCTTGCTATGTAGGAACCCATATCTTTCTGGAGGTTTGATATTCTAGAAGACTTTCGCACTGGAACCACAATATCTGATACGAGGTTCGCTAAGTGGACATTCCAACTTTAGCGATCTCGGTTCTTGGCTCTTCGAACTCTCCTTGAGTTCAATATTTCTTCCAACATCGCCTTCCTCCAAGAACTCGTTCTCGAGGAAGACGCATTTCTACTTATCCAAACTCTTTGATCACTTGGGAAGTAAAAGTAATATCCTAAACTATCTTTAGGATATCCAATGAACCGACCCTTCTGGATTTAACATAGTATCAGATTTAACTAATTAACATAAGCTAGACAGCCCCAAATCTTTATATAATTCAGACTTGGAGTTTTCCATACCATATCTCATACGGTGTTTCTGGATAGTTTTAAACAGGACCCTATTAAGGATGTGCACAACGGTCCGGAGAGCGTACCCCCATAGAGATATCGGCAAGTCTATAAAACTTACCATCGATCGACCATATCCAATAGGGTATGATTTCTCCTTCAGACACTCCATTGAGCTAGGGGGTATAGGGAGGAGTCAATTGTGAGATGATCCCATTTCTTTTAAGAACTCTTGAAATTTCGAACTCAAGTATTACCCCCACGATCTGATCGTAGTATTTTAATACTCTTTCCAATTTGATTTTATTTCATTCTTGAATTCTCTGAATTTTTCAAAGGATTCAGATTTGTATTTCATTAAATACAAATACCCATATCATGACAATCATCGGTAAAGGTAATGAAGTATTGAAATCATCCCCTGGCTAAAGTACTGAATGGTCCACACACATCTGTGTGTATGAGTCCTAATAGTTCTTTAGCTCACTTCCTTTACTCTTAAGGGAGACTTGATCATCTTTCCTTAGAGACTGATTCATAAGCTGGATAGGGTTCAAACCAATGAGTTTAGGATCCCACTTTCTCCAAGCTGTACTAATCTTCTCTCTCCTATATGACCTAATTTATGATGCCATAGAATTTTAGGATTTGATTCAGATCGAGTTCTTTATTGGAAATGGTATTGATTGAAGCATAGTCATTTTGTTCTAAGACATACAAACCATTTGTATTCACAGCTTTACCAACTAAAACATTTCCAAAATGTATTGAACATTCTTTCCATTAAACAGTACATAGTAACCTGCTTTACACAAAGCAGAAATAGAAATGATGTTCTTAGTGGCTTTTTCAAAGTACAATACTTTAAATAAATTCAAAACATGCCTGAAGGTAGTCTTATTGGGCCAGCCCCCATGGCCTCGGCTGTAACTCGGGCCCCATTTGCCATCCTCAAAATGATCTCGCCCTTTGTCACCTCAAAACTATTATGAAGTACTTGCAAAGACATACAAACATGAGATGTTGTGCTGAATCTAATATCCAGGAATGACTATCTAAATTAACACTTAATTCATATTCAATCATAAGACATTGGTTCATACCTGCTTTTCCTTTGCCTTTCCTCAAACTGTAAGGTATTGAGGACAGTTCCTCTTCCAGTGTCCATCTTCTCCACAGTGGAAACATTTTCCCTTTGCATTGGCCTTCT
The DNA here is from genome assembly GCF_008641045.1 of Pistacia vera. Taxonomy (NCBI): domain Eukaryota; kingdom Viridiplantae; phylum Streptophyta; class Magnoliopsida; order Sapindales; family Anacardiaceae; genus Pistacia; species Pistacia vera. Next base: position 1,568,550 of record NW_022196310.1, read on the forward strand.
CCGCCTTCGCCGTTGGCTTCTTGAAGCTCTTATTCTTGGGTCCAACTTTGGACCTTTCTTTTGTTGCTTTTTGGGCCTTTATTGGCCTTGCTGGTGGAGGCGACAAAGCATTCTCATGTCCTTTCCCTTTCACATTCTGCCTGTGAAATTCTTTAAGCTCATTTAGCAATTCGGAGAGTTTCGCTCAATCCTATTGAGATTATAGTTAGTTATAACGATTATAACTTGAAGGAGGGATTGAAGAATCAAATTCACTTTGAGGCAGTCTGGCATGACACCCCATATCCATCCAGTTGACTATCCATTGATCATTATTATAGTATGATCATCTGGAGGTACCCCTTCCCTCAACTTCATGCTAAAGAGGGATGCACATAACTCATACTCAACCACTCTTGGATTTTCATTGTACAACTCTGTAGAGCTATGAGGAATCATAAGCATTCAAAACCTTTTCATGCTTAGTTTAAAGTTCTTTATTCATTGAGGCTAGCATTTAATTTAGCCCTCTACTATCCTCTCTCCACTTTTCAAAAGCATCACGCTTCACTTGTGGAGCATCTGATCAAATATCAAGTGGAAGACGTGCTTCAGGACATAAGTAATCCTTTCGAAATCTAGAACGATTCTGAGATTTCTTTACCAATCCTAAGGTTGGGTCCGGTTGACATGTTATTATCTGATCTTTAGGAGAACATTGTTGGCCATTTTTTATTATATATCACAAAGAGAAACTGCAAAGAAAATAATTTTATTAGTGTCTTGTAATATTTTAAACCTTTATTAAGTAATCAAATTAGCTCCCACTATTTTATTCGAGTCCTACACTCCCTTAAATAGGATCCGAAAATTTTCGTTGGATTAAATTTCTTAGTGGGGAATCAATTTCTTATTAAATTCAATAACCTCACATAATAGAATTCTTGGTTAATTAAGTCTAATAAGTAGGAAACTATTTTCCTTTATATCACTATATAAGATTTGATTTTTATTCCTTGTCCTAGCTTCAGATACCTCACATATAAGGATTCTTGGTGCCTTAAGCTAGTTAAATCCGAACCATTGTGCTTTCTTAGGATGTCATTTTCATCATGTCCTCACATAATAGAATTCTTGGTTAAGGTGAAAATATCCATCCAAGACAAGATCAACTTAATTCTATGATATAAAGATCTATCCCTCACATAATAGAAATCTTGGGATATTAAAATTTATATAAAGAATTTAATTATCCCAAAATGGGAGACTGGATTTAATAATTTTTAATTGGGGAGATTTAGGTTTAACCTTAGTTAATTAATTTTTAACATACCATGTTTAACTAACTATCCATACATATCACATATATGCATAAATTAAAGCATGTGGGTTGACCATGGGGCTTTTCAAAATACATCCTAAGGTAAACTATTTACCCTAATCCTATATCTTCGATTGGATATCATCTGGATGCTCTTCGGGTTCCCGTCCACCAATTCAATAGAAATTGGATCTTAGGCACGCAGGCCCGATTAAAAAAATAATAAAAATTTAATTATTACAAGCCATTTAATAAAAGAATATTACAAACCCTTTGAATATCTTGAAAACTAAATGGTGCCCATGATAACCCTCTAATATAATATTCATCCATCACATAATAAATATTAAACATTCATACCAAATATAATAAACAATTATTTAAAGACATGAATATAAACGATTAAAATATATATATTCACTAATAATATAAATATATATATAATATATATATATTATATATCTCATATAATGGTGCCATGATCAACCCTCTAATAATAATTCATCCATCACTAAATAAATATTAAATATTCATACCAAATATAATAACACATTATTTAAAGACATGAATAAACGATTTAAAATATATATATATATATATAATATTAATAGATATTATATAATGCATGGGTAATTTAATCATAACTTTCGGGCATGCAACAATGTAATGCCCAGATGGAGGTACATGATTTAATTTATGTTTTTATAGCCCTTAGTTAATTTTTGTTAAAGTGATTTCAAGAGAATATGAAGAAAAGCCTTTAACTTGCATTAAGGATAAAATGGTATCTTCACTCAAATTAGTTGAAAAAGTGGGGAGTGAAAAGATAGAGATTTCATAGAGAATGCATTAAAAATGAGGGTATTATGGTAATTGACTAAGGGACATAGGTGAATTTCTAAGAAAGAGTAAGGGCAAAATGGAAAATTGTGTTTATAACTAAAGTGTTAAGGGTTTGAAACCCTTATTTTCTTCATTCCACCGCCAACACTCCTCCCCATTTTCTCTCAAATTTTCATTCAATCCTCCAAGGATTTTGAGGGCTTTTGAGTGGTTTTCATAAGGTTTTGATTTTAGGCTTCAAGAGGTAAGGATTCTTGCTCTTTATCTATGTTTTTTTGGTAAAAGTTGAGTTCTATGGAGTTTATGCTTGGGTAAGAGAAGATTTGAATCCAATAAGAGTAGAGAGCTTAGTAGAGACTACTCAAGCGCAAGGTAAGTAAATTCCACCAAAATCCAACTCAAGTTAAAGTTTAAGAAAATCAAGTGAGTAGAGATTTCTTTTAAATATGCATATGTTATAATTATTGAGAATTGAGATGCGGGATGATTAGTTATGCTTGTTGTTGGATATACTTGAATATGAGGAGTGTATGTGATGGTTTGATGATGGGTTGAAATGGAGAATTGGAGAAACTTTTGAGAGTGTTTTTGCCGTGTAGGTATGGTAATGTTACAAGAGAGTTTTTCTCTCACTTGGCGGTTTAAGAAACAAATAGAATGATAATTACATTAGGGTTTGTTTATGCACAAGTATTGTTTGATGAAATGCCTAAGAGAAGTATGAGTTGAGTAGAAACCTTAATTTTATGCAACATTGCATATGTACATTTTATAAGTGCATTTAAGTAAGAAATTTTAAGCATGAGCCATCCATATGTATATAATTGTGTATGTGTAGAAACTTAAGAAAGAATAAAGAATAAAGAATAAAGAAAGAAAGAATAAAACATTCTAAGAATAAAGAGAAAGAAAGAATAAGCATTAAAGAATTAAAGAAAGAAAAAGTGTTAAAAAATAGAAAAGAATAGGTTGGTGTGATGGGGAACTGTGAGTGTTAAAAAGAAATTCTCACATACACGTCACCTTAATTGAGTGACATAAGAAGAAGAAGAAGAATTGTACGACCCGTAAGAGTGTATGTGGATGAGGGTTGTACCAAGAAGAATTCCTACATGCACGTCACCTTAATTGACTGGCCTAAGAAGAAAGTGAGTTCAGAAGAGAATTTAAAGCTGAGTATAGAACGGAAGACCGAGTTCATGAGAAGGTCCAAAAATTTATCAGTCTACAGTAGGGGTCTAGTACAGTGAAAGAGTATTTAGTAAGATTTAATTCCCTTACCAGGTTTGCACCCGGAATAGTCAGTACTCCAGAATTGAGAAGAGATAAGTTTGTCCATGGGTTGAAGTTGGAGATAGGTCGTGATATAATGACGGGTGCCGATCCCCCTCAAACTTATAGTGAGGCCTTACGGTGAGCATTGAGGGTGAAAATATTTGAGAACAAAATCACCCTAGTAGGTCCCTCGATAGGAGGATCAAGTGAACCATCTCCCGCCCCACAGAGAGAAAGATTTGAACGTGCAAGAAACAGGGAAATGAAGAATAAGAAGAAGTTTCAGCCAAAGAATAACAAGAAAGATTGGCAGAATAAACGGCTGAGAACAGCGGAGTTTCCCCCATGTCTTAAATGTGGGAAGACTCATCCAGGGGAGTGTCTGAGAGAGTTGGGCCGTACTATATGTTATCGATGTCGGCAGCTAGGGCATTTGATGAAAGATTGTAAACTTTCCCTTCCATTTGCAGCACAAACTTCTAAAGGCACTAATGCCAGGGTATTTACAGTAGCACAAGGTGAAGCAGAGGCCAGTCCATCAGCTATTACGGGTTAGCTATTATTTCATGAAATTCCTCTTTATGCTTTAATTGATTCCTGAGCCACTCATTCATTTATATCTTATGGGATGATAGAAAGATTAGGTTTGAAACCTACTAGAGTGAGCCAACCCATTAAGATAGAGTTACTTGATGGGGTTAGTGTTGTGACCCATGAGATACTGTCAGGAGAGTCTGTGGTGATCCATGGTCGGGAGTTAGCAGTTGATTTAATAGTGTTTGATATGCCTGACTTCGATGTGATTTTGGGTATGGATTTCCTAGGGAGGTATGGAGTAGAAATTGACTGTCGGAAGAAGAAAGCCAGATTTAACCTGATAGTGGAGATAAGTTTAGTTTTGGAGAGGGTCATCAACTGAGTATTTTGATTAGTAGCATGAAGGCTAGAAAGATGCTAAGAAAAGGGTGATCTGGATATATAGCCCATGTGGTGCAAAGTAGATATGTCCCACAACCAGAACTGCAGAGTGTGCCAGTAGTCTGGGAATTTCCAAATGTATTTCTGGAAGACTTACCAGGTTTGCCTCCGGAAAGAAAAGTTGAGTTTAGTATTGAACTGGAATAAGGGACAGCACCGATTTCTAAAGCCTCTTACCAAATGGCCCCAACTGAACTTCAGGAATTGAAGAAGCAACTCCAAGAGCTCCTACATAAAGGTTTTATCCGACCAAGTCATTCTCCCTGGGGAGCTCCAATCTTGTTTGTAAAGAAGAAAGATGGGTCATTAAGGATGTGTATTGATTATAGAGAATTGAATAAAGTAACAGTGAAGAATAAATACCCGTTACCTCGAATAGATGACCTTTTTGATCAGCTAAAGCGTGCAGCAGTATTTTCTAAGATTGATTTGAGGTTGGGTTATCATCAGGTAAAGGTGGTAGAAAAAGATGTGCCTAAGACTGCCTTCCGGACAAGATATGGGCATTATAAGTTAGTGGTGATGCCTTTTGGGTTGACTAATGCCCCAGCAGTTTTTATGGACTTAATGAAAAAGGTGTTCCATGATTATCTAGATAGGTTTATAGTGGTTTTTATTGATGACATCCTGGTTTATTCGAAGTCAAGAGAAGAGCATGAGGAACATTTAAGATTTGTGCTACAGCGATTGACAGAAAAGAAACTGTATGCCAAGTTTTCTAAATGTGATGGCTTGATCAGGTGATATTTCTGGGCCATACTGTTTCTAGTAAGGGAATTTCATTGGATCCTAGTAAAGTAAAGGCAATCCTAGAATGGCAAAGGTCGAAAACAGTAAAAGAAGTGAGGAGTTTCTCGGGACTAGCAGGTTACTATCGCCGGTTCGTGGCAGGGTTTGCCCAGCTAGCTAAACCATTGATAGCTCTTACCAAATAGAGAGTTCCTTTTATCTGGTCAGTTACATGTGAGGAGAGTTTTCAAGAGTTGAAGAAAAGATTAACGACAACTCCAGTGTTAGTGTTACCACAAGAGGGTGTAGATTATGACATTTATACAGATGCCTCTCTGCAGGGACTTGGTTCCGTATTGATGCAGTTAGGTAGGGTTATAGATTATGCTTCTCCTCAATTGAAAGAGTATGAGACAAGATACCCTACACATGATTTGGAATTGGCAGCAGTAGTCTTTGCCTTGAAGATTTGGAGGCATTACCTTTATGGTGCCAAGAGTAATAGCTACACCGACCATGAGAGTTTAAAGTAATTCTTTACACAAAAAGAGTTGAATATGAGACAGAGAAGATGGTTAGAGCTGGTTAAAGATTATGAGTGTGAGATTAAGTATCAGCCGGGGAAAGCTAATATAGTAGTCGATGCTTTGAGCAGGAAAGCTTATTAGTCCCGACTCACAAGATAGAAAGAGTTAATAGAAGAGTTGTGTAAAGAGCAGATTGAGGTCATACTAGGAAGGATTGCTAGGTTAGAGGTTCAGTTACCTTATTGGAAGAAATTAAAGAAAAGCAAGTAACCGATGAGTGGTGTCAGAAAATAGTTCAGCAGATGCATGAGGGCAAGACATCAAAGTTTCAGTTGTTGAATGATGTCCTTCGTTTTAGGAGTCGGTTGTGTATTCCTCGAGATGATGAGTTGAGAAAGAGAATCCTTACAGAGGCTCATGACACATTGTACACTGCTCATCCTGGAGCAACCAAGATGTATCAAGATTTAAAGAAATGCTATTGGTGGCCAGGTATGAAGAAAGATATTGCAGAGTTTGTAGCTAAATGCTTGACTTGTCAGCAAGTGAAAGCAGAACACCAAAGGCCATCAGGATTGCTTCAGCCACTTAGTATTCCTAAATGGAAATAGGAGAGTATTTCGATGGATTTTATTACAGGTCTCCTTAAAGTGCAGAAAGGATATAATGCTATATGGGTGATAATAGACAGATTAACTAAATCAGCCCATTTTCTTCCAGAAAAGGAAAATACCACTTTGGATCAATTGGCTCAAATGTATATTAAGGAGATAGTTAGACTTCATGGTGTACCCAAGACAATAGTATCAGACAGAGATTCCAGATTTCTCTTAGCTTTCTGGATGAGTTTACAGAGGAACTTGTGTACCCGATTGGCCTTAATACTGCCTATCATCCTCAGACAGAGAGAACAAATCAAGTGCTTAAGGACATGTTGAGAGCATGCTGTAGGGATTATAAAGTATTCTGGCATGAGATGTTACCCTTGGTAGAGTTTGCTTATAATAATAGCTACCAGTCTACGATTAAGATGGCTCCTTATGAGGCTTTGTATGGTAGACGGTGTAGATCTCCACTGCATTAGGATGAGATAGGAGAGAGAGATGAATTAAATATAGCTCTTGGGCCAGAAATGACTCAGAAAATGATAGAAGATGTAAAGTTGATCAGAAGCAGAATTAAACAAGCCCAAGATAGGCAGAAAAGTTATGCTGATCTGAAAAGAAAAGAAGTTGAGTTTGAAGTGGGTGACAAAGTTTTTTTGAAAGTTTCCCCTTACAAACGGGTGATGTGGTTCGGTAATAAAGGAAAGTTAGCACCGAGATTCATTGGTCCATTTGAGGTGTTATAGCGAGTAGGAAAAGTGGCCTACAGATTAGCACTACCACCCAGTATAGATAAAGTTCACAATGTATTTCATGTCTTGATGCTTCGGAAGTATGTAAGTGATCCCTCCCATATTTTGAGCATAGAGGACGTACACTTGGAAGAGAATCTTGTGTATGAGGAGCATCCAGTGCAGATTTTGGACAGAAAAATTAAAGAGCTCCGGAACAAGAGTATCCCTTTAGTGAAAGTCCTCTGGAGAAATCATAAAGTTGAAGAAGCTACATAGGAGACAGAGCAAGACATGCAGAACTATTACCCGGAGTTGTTCGCTTGAATTTCGGGGATGAAATTCTTTTAAGGGGGGGAGAATTGTAACGCCCAGCATAGAGGTACATGATTTAATTTATGTTTTTATAGCCCTTAATTAATTTTTGTTAAAGTGATTTTAAGAGAATATGAAGAAAATGCCTTAAACTTGCATCAAGGGTAAAATGGTCTTTTCACTCAAAATTAGTTGAAAAAGTGGGGAGTGAAAAGAGATAGAATTTCATAGAGAATGCATTAAAAATAAGGGTATTATGGTAATTGACCAAGGGACATAGATGAAATTTTTAAGAAAGAGTAAGGGTAAAATGGGAAAGTGTGTTTATAAACTAAAGTGTTAAGGGTTTGAAACCCTTATTTTCTTCATTCCACTGCCACACTCCTCCCCCATTTTCTCTCAAATTTTCATTCAATCCTCCAAGAATTTTGAGGGCTTTTGAGTGGTTTTTCATAGGGTTTTGATTTTAGGCTTCAAGAGGTAAAGATTCTTGCTCTTTATCTATGTTTTATTTGTGTAAAAGTTGAGTTCTTATAGAGTTTATGCTTAGGGTTAAGAGAAGATTTGAATCCAACAAGAGTAGAGAGCTTAATAGAGACTACTCAAGCATAAGGTAAGTAAATTCCACTCAAAATCCAACTCAAGTTAAAGTTTAAGAAAATCAAGTGAGTAGAGATTTCTTTTAAATATGCATATGTTATGATTATTGAGAATAGAGACTACTCAAGCATAAGGTAAGTAAATTCCACTCAAAATCCAACTCAAGTTAAAGTTAAGAAAATCAAGTGAGTAGAGATTTCTTTTAAATATGCATATGTTATGATTATTGAGAAATTGAGATGAGACGGATGATTAGTTATGCTTGTTGTTGGATATACTTGAATATGAGGAGTGTATGTGATGGTTTGATGATGGGTTGAAATAGCAAGAAGAGAAAGAATAGAAAGAGTAAGAAAGAAAGAACAGAAAGAAAGAAAGAAACAGAGAGAATTAGAAAGAAAAAAAAAAACAGTGAGAATTAGAAACAGAGAAAGAAAGAAGAAGAGAATTAAGTAAGGAAAGAATGAAAGAAGAAGAAAAGTTAAGGGATTTACTTACGGAGCATTTTTATGCTCACCACATTGTTTTTCCATGTTGTTGCAGGAAATAGGTGAGCAGCGGTCGAAAGGACGTCGACAAGCGGAGAGAATTGACATTTACTGTCCACCGTTGCTAAGTTTTTGTACTTGTTATTTTGATATATGTAAAGAATTATATTTTTGTATGTAAGAAAAAATTTGGGTCCAACTATTTTCATATGCTAATTATGTATGTTTTCATAGTATATGTTATAAAATATACTATTAGAAAGAAGTCATTACAAACAGTTACACATTTCAAGGGAATCATTACACAAACACGTTTGTCATATTCCACCCAAAGATATAATAATGAATTTATTATTTAATTATTAACATCATTTCAATACTTTTCACAAAAGTCATGCATAACATAGATAAATGAGTTTTATTACTCTAAGAGTAATCATTCTATGACATAAGTTGCTTTAAATAAAGTAATATTTTTTATGACACTTTTATCTTCTCAAAGATATTCATGTCATCTTGCATCATCAATTTTTGAAACTATTCAAAAAACCAAATTATTACATTTCAAAAATATAATAATTTATGCCATGCAATGATGCATTATATGATAATTTAATCAAATTAAATATTATACTTTAAAATTACCATTATCATGTATACATAATATCACAATTCATCACATGAATTAATAATCCACAACTTTATGGTAACATCATTTTCCACCACTAAACACTTGCAACATTTGCATACTCTTCACACAAAATATACTTTAATCAAATTAAAGGATAACACATTTAGCATGTTAAAGCATAAACAATTTAATCAAAGTCATGGAAATGAACATGCATGAATATTTCTTTAAATAAACCATCATGCAACATTTCCCAAAACATTATTCATCAATGCATGAATGAGATAACAAATTCTTATGGCAAAACTAGTCATGGCCGAATATGACAAAGATGAAAACCATAACATACACATGCATGTAATTCTCAATACAACTCATGCAATAACCATCACCCAAGCATGCTTTAAATCACATTCTAACACATCCAATCATATTAGAGCAAGATGAAAAACATATTTTCACAAAGTAAGGAGATGGCCGAATCATATACATGCATCAAACATGCTTATTCCAACTTACAACTCATTCAATACAAAGGCATGCTTATTATCAATATTACCATCATTTAAATCACATGAGAATGACATGAAAAATAAACATTTACCTTTGATCTAAGTGTGGCCGAGACATGTATGTAGAGAGATGGGATGGAAAACCCATTTTTGAACCAAAACACTAACATGCAAATTCAACCATGTGTGATGAACATATGAACACATGGAATAGCATGACTTTTGCTCAAAAACGACATGCATGGAGCTTTTAAGCTTCAATACCATTTGAAAGAAAACCATGAAGAGGTGGCGAAAAATGTTGATTGAAAGCATGTAAAGAGTTGGATTAGTAGGATTCAAAAAATTTCAAATAAAGCTTGAAATCATTATACCTTCTCCTTTGCTTGAGTTTGATGAAGCCAAGATTCAAAATGATGAATCCTCCACACTTTAACACCACCTTGAGTGACTAAGAGAGTGGCCAAACCTAAGAGAGAGAGATTATTTTTCTTTTGAGTGAACAAAATGAATCCTTAACCTAAAATGCAACCATTTGCATTTATATATACATGGGTCATTTTGTAATTAGTTGTTTTTCACTTCTATGCCCCAATAAAATCTTATTTTAAAAGGAGCCAAAGTATTTATTATTTTACCCTTTGAATAATCAATATTATTCAAGGGCCTATGTAAACTAAACTAGTTTACATTAACAAACCACAAGTTTACCCTTTTGCCCTTTAACTATTAAAAGGTTATTTTAGCTCATCTCATTTATCTTAACGCTTTAAAATATAATAATTAAATACAATTAATTATTACTTGACCATCTTAACCCTTAAAATGTCACAAATAATTTTCTATGTAACTATTACCATAGAAATCCTGTCATTACCCTCGGAAGGTGCAAGCCCTCTTTGGATAATCATTTCTCTCTGTTATTCTTCTCTAACTTCTCAAGGCTATTGGTGCGACCATGTAGGTCCACTGTGGATTAGCCGTGAGCTGGTTCTGGATGAATCCGAAAACCTATCCGGAGGACCAACGACTATGGTAAACATCTAACAATGTGCTATAGTCCCTAAACCACGATGAAAGAATACTTCATCGAACCCATTTCAGATCATATGTACCATGCAAAGTCCCTCCATTGATATATCCTGATCGAGTATGGATTCATGGAACGTCAGAAACCTAAACTTGATCTTCTATCGAAATCGTCGATCAATATGTCCGGAACTCGTTATCACGAACTTGCTTTCGTATGACTAATAATAGACTCTAGCCAGAGATTCCGATTTTCAACATTTATCGATGCTTGTCCAAGAACCCAAATCTAGATGGAGTCAGCGGTACTCCTGATCCTATATTTTCGACTCAATGGATCCCTACTTGACCATCATTCATTTTCGCATATGAACAACGCATGACCAAATAGGATTTATCATACGAAACATGATTAGTCTCGTACTTATACACCGTATGAACCATACGCATCTGTATCGGATCCAAGCACAATATCTCAGGTCAAAGGACTACATCATGCACTGATATAACAAAACGATAAGTCATTGACTACATGCTTTTCCAAGTGATTTATCGTTATTCAGTCACGTTTGAAAAATAGTTCACCAACCGCTAATCCATACTAATGCCCAAGTGACATGACTATCATCGTCATTTGTACTTATATCAACTGATGATATCTTTCAGAAGCATCCAGTATGCCTACTATGCAATATAATTGCCCAAATTATGTTGCTTCCGTGGGGAACCTTTTTTTGATAATTCATTTACCGATTAAATGAATCATCTAGACAATTCATATACATACTTTATTTTAAATGCATGACTGAATAAAGGAAGCAATTTATATATATGAATTGAAGAACTCTTTCTTCTATTATTTATACTATATATTGATACAAGACAAAATGCTCTGAAACCGACAACACGAATGGTTTCTAGGGCATACACTAACAGCTTGGGCAGGTGGACGATTCCTAGCCACTCGCAAGCCTGGCATTCACCTGCTGCACTGACAAGAACTACACCTCTTCTGTCATTGCGCGACATGGCAATGACTAGATGGCATAAGTCCTCCCTAAATTCTAATTGGCTTTTGCTGACAAGAGTCCATGTCAGCCCTGATTTTTTAGGCATAATAGAAGCCACCCAGTTTTTAAGGTTTAAGGATTGAACCTTGAGAACTTCATGATTATGCCACAAGTTGACTTGTCCCGAATGACATTTGGTCGAGCTGCAAGGAGGTCGCAACATATACCTTTAAGAATGGTACAAGTGACGTAAGGTGGCATTCTCTCATAAGTTCAACGACCTGGGTTATACCGTACTCAGTGTCATACCAGCATGCTTTGAATCTCATCCGCAGGTCGCGACCTGAGAATACTTAGCACATTTTTACCGAAAGAAAGGAATCACAACGTCTTGAAACCAATACACGACGAAGAGTGTTTTACTTGAACGACCTCTTCAGATGTTATCCATTGCACTTGGCAGCTAGTCTGGTCAATAAAATAATCTTTACTCTGAAAGGTATGTTCATTGCGCAATAAGTGCTAGCCATGCGCATTAAATGCAAGTCATGCTGAAACGACATTCTTTTTCAGAGCATTAAATGCGGATGAGGGCGTATTTAATGTGGTGGAGATAACCACGTTGATGCTCGGTTGCTCCAATGGAGGGAAGTGTTGATTGGCACTCACGAAGCATGGCGGTTACTTCTTCTCACGGATTAATGACATGTGGTCGCAATCAATGGCGAGAAACGTATCTTGCCCAACTGTCGCTTGCCTAGGGAAGCCAATCGTTATTTTTCCCCCTATAAAACCCTGGGCTTGCTTCAGGTTTTGTCACATAACTCATATTTTCAGAGAAAAAGCAAAACTCTCATGAAATCAGTCCGCCTTTCTTCTAGTTGATGCATGCTCTCCATAACGACAGGAAGTTCATTCCCCACAACCAAAAGGTAAGAAGGATTTCTCCTTCATTTTCTTTTATTATTTTGCTGATTGCCTGACTTTTGCGATAATGGTGGGTATGAACTGTCTGGTAAGCTTTTACGGTGCATATTTCTGAACAGTGGTGAAAATGGGGCTTTTTCTTTCATAAAGAGCGAGAACTTAGGGCACGAATCCTTGGTGGTTCATTCCAAAGGGTTTTTACGGTTTTTCTAGGGCTTAAGGAAGGCACATTAGGGTTTCTTTTGCTCTTCCATGTCATCATATGGAACACTGTACGGAGACTAAGTTATCTCTGCGTGTCGCCCCTTTTTCAGACTTTAGTAGCTATGGATGCCTTTGCGACCAAAGCAATCAAGGGGACGAACTCGCAAACATCGGGCGACTCAGTAGGTCCCGTGCAATAGACCTTGTCAGTGGCCACCCAGGATGAGATACAGAAGGCAGTGGACTAGTACACACTTAGTGTGGATGTCTACCAGCACAAGACATATACAGCTCGGAATCCCCCAAAGGGAATGGTCGCGATCTTTAAATGTGGGGTGTTGATACCTTTTCACCCCTTCATTAGGTCGATCCTTGACCACTTTGAGGTCGCACCATTGCAACTAACGCCCAATGCATATATGATAGCTGTCGCTATGTATATCGCATGTGGCGAAAATAGCCTTAGCGAGGTGACAGTGCTGGAGCTTTCTTACTATTTGAAGAAGAGCAATGATAAAGATTCTTTCTACCTTTCGAAACGATCTACGATCAAGGGAGCAATATTTGGTTACCCTAGTAACATCGGAGCTTATGAAACCAAATTTTTATTTTTTGCGTATGATGGCGTCCGCCGGTTTAGGGAGTCGAGTAGGTTTTTCTTTCTTTCAATTTGTGAACTGTTCCTTTTCCTTCAGTTTTTGTTTCTACCAAACTTTTTTGTCTCATTGTAAGAAATAAGACAACCAGATTGACGACTTTGACTGATTTCAACCGAATTGTGGCATTCGTTAATCTACCTGAGCAAAGTCGTAACTGCTCGTGACTACTGCCAACTTGAGAAAATACGATTTTTTCAATCCTGAAGCATCTCTGGGACCCTTAGTCCGTAAATATCCTCACACTTAGAACCTCTTTCTTTTGCCTGTAGTAATCTTTTCGCTAACATGCTTTCATGCAGCAACCATGCCACCTAGAGTTCCAAGGCCGACAACGAGGACCAGCGGGTTCGCATTTCCCTAGGTCGCCCTGACTGAGCCAGCCAAGGCGATCCTTAGCGATGCCCCCACATGAGGGATAAAGACTGGTTTCGAACACCATCAGAGCGACATGGGGAAGCTTCTCAGCCTACAATTGCTCGCGCCCCTAAGCAGAAAACCCTGGGCAAAAAAACTAAGCAAAGGAAGCAGTTGTAGGCTAAAAAATCAGAGTCCGAGCTAGAGAGCTTACGAGTGCAGCTTGGGAGATTATAGACTTACCAAGATTTCTGCTTGGGGGTGCCCCCCAGGTGTGTACCTGACATTTCAGTGATCCCCGAGAGCTCGCATTGAAGAGAGGGGAGGTCGCGGTTGCCTGAAAGGGAGCAGGCAAACATGGGTCGATGAGATGCTAGTTCCTCCAAGGGCAGACACGCTTATGCTGGACTCCATAGGGCCACTCTCGAAACATTTGCAGTCGGTGGTGTATATGTAAGAACAACATGCATGCATGAAGAGTGGTGGAACTGGAGAAGAAAGCATGAAATGATGGATTCAAGAAATGGTTTTTAAACAAAGCATGGAAATGAGATTATACGTACTCCTTTGCTTTGGATTGATGAAGATTAGCCTCAAAAGGATGAGATCTCCACACTTTAACACCACCTTGAGAGAATTAGAGAGTGGCCGTGGCTAGGGAGAGAGAGCTTTTAGTTTGTGTTTGAGTGAACAAGTGAAGAATCAACTAAAATGCAACCTTTTGCATTTATATATACTTGGGCAATTTGTAATTATTTATTTTTCACTTCCAAGCCCAATAAAATCTTATTTTATAAAGGGACCCCACGAATTTATTATGCTACCCTTTGAATAATCAATATTATTCAAGGGCCCATGTAAACTAAGCTAGTTTACATTAACAACCCATAAATTTACCCTTTTTACCCTTTAACTATTAGAAGGTTATTTTTGTTCATCTCATTAATCTTAACACTTTAAGATATAAAATTAAATATAATTAATTATTGCTTGACCATTTTAACCCTTAAAATGTCACAAAAAATTTTCTATGTAACTATTACTATAGACATCCTATCATTACCCTCGGAAGGTGCTAGCCCTCTTCAGATAATCATTTCTCTCTCTCATCCTTCTCTAACTTCTCAAGGCTATTAGTGTGACCCTGTAGGTCCACCGTGGATTAGCCGTGAGCTAGTTCTGGATGAATTTGAAAACCTGTCCGAAGGCCCAACGACTATGGTAAACATCTAGCAATGTGCCATAGTCCCTAAACCACGATGAAGAAATACTTCATCGAACCCATTTTAGATCATACGTACCATGCAGGTAAAGTCCCTCCATTGAGATATCCTGATCAAGCATGGATTCATGGAACATCAAAATCCTAAACTCGATATTCTACCGAATCGTCGATCAATATGTCCGGAACTCGTCATCACAAACTTGCTTTTGTATGACTANTGTTGATAACCTTGTCATGCATTTGAAGCTAAAACAAAATTGAAAGCGGGTGATTAGATAACTATCAGTGTAATCACAAAAATAACGTTAATAGGATAAATTTCACAGGGCCAAGCACAATGAAAACAGCCATTCACACCTCCTACAAGATTAACAAACAATAAACAAAAATCTCAGAAAGCCCCATGAACACACATTGCTAAAAGGAATTTAGACAAGAAGTACAATTGAGGGGCCAAATTTTCCCATAAGGTTCAAGTAAAAAACAGAATTCATCTATAAAGGAAATCCCCATGAGTGACAACTCCTCAAAGTGGCTAACAAAATTTTCTTTCTTTATTTTGTTAATTTCATTGAGAACTTTTATCAAACACTTATTGAGCTTCAGCTTTGGACATACAAAAAAACAAATATAGATAACAAAATCAGAATATCTACCCAAATTCTAAACAGAAGCTTGTAACCAACTTTATATATATATATATAAAGTGAAGGGAAGATAAGGAGCAAAACAGTAAATAAAAAGACTTAGAAACCGAGATAGTGAGATCTTTGAGAGATATAAATTGAAACACTATGAACCCAGAAATGAGAAAATCTAATCTCGGTAAAGCAGTATGAACCCAGAATATGATATTGAGTTTAAAAACTGAGCAATTATAGAATAAGTAGGAGTTAAACCATCAACACAATGAAGAGTAGTTAAAACTAATCTATCCAGCATCATCGAAACATAAATTGCATTCTCATCACAACATAAACCCAGAAAAACAAATATCCTACAAATAAAAATAACTTGACAGAACACTACATAAATGCTCGAATAAATTGAAACCTGAGCTTGGGTCTCCTTTCTTTGATTGCATTTCTGAAATGCTTCTCCACTTTCAAGTTTCACGTACAGGGTTTATACTTTATAGTAGTGAACTTCATGTTCATGTGATATTCTTTATATACCCCTTTCAGTAACATTACGTGTTAGTGAATTTTATAGTTTTTATGTGATTGATATTTTGATGTTGCTTCATGTTTGCATTATTTTTTTAATTAATTAAATATTAAATTGATTGATAAACTATATATAAATCAATTGGTAGTTCATAAATCTTTTTCACAACCTTTCTTACATAAAATTAAAAATAAATTGATTTAAATTGATTAAGGGTATTTATGTCTTTTCATAAAACAGTGAATAAGTTGTTTTTCTTACCATCATGATACATGAAAGTATTAAGAATAATATTTACACTAACAACACTCACTCACAACTCTGACGTGATAGCTCATAATTAATCAGTTCACAATGAATCTCACATGGGTCTCGCATATGTCTTACTAATTAATTGCAAATTAACTAATTGTAAACTGTCATGTCAGAGTTGTAAGAAAAAATTTGTGAAAGAAGGTTGTTGGTATAGTATTACTAAGTTATTAAGCACATTCCAAGACAACACAGTCTTCTTGATATAACTCATTCTCCTATTGAGTAGCTCATCCCTCACACACCAATTCTATCACTCAACAATTGAATAAACAATCAAAAGAATACCAAGCAACAATCAACCAATCCCTCCTTCAATAGTTACTCAACATGCCTAAAAGCCAACAAAAAACTTTCAATCATCATCACTAAAAATA
Source organism: Pistacia vera (assembly GCF_008641045.1). NCBI lineage: Eukaryota > Viridiplantae > Streptophyta > Magnoliopsida > Sapindales > Anacardiaceae > Pistacia > Pistacia vera. The sequence continues at coordinate 1,585,348 of NW_022196310.1, forward strand.
TAACATAATCTGCAACTGCTGATAAAACTGAGGAATTCCATAGGAACCTCAAAGCTACAATTCTCTAGTGCCACCAAAACATCCAATCTAAATTTCATAGCCACACCACCCAAGGATATCTTCATTTCTTTCAAATTTTTTGACCTAAACTACACTGTATAAAACATTGCTCACAATTACAATACTGCAGAAACCTCTCATGCAGAGAAAAAAGAGGAACTTAAATTGCGTGCACATCAGTAGCTGGAAGCATCATTATCATTTGATTCAAAGGCGAGAAGTCCTGTCATCTCAGCTCATCATCTTTCTATCTAAAGGAATACACAGGGACAACACTGTATGCTGAGAATGTACAGGTCGATAGCAGCAAATCCTCCCCCAGCGTGTGCCCAACATTAAGGATAACCAAAAAGTACAATTACGATGGTCGGATGTTGTCTACACACCTAAGGGGAATACCTTCAGACTCAAAATTATCCTCTCCAAAGTACTTAGGAAGGTGAATTGGTAGAGTTGCTGATGAACCTGTAAATGGAGCACAGTTTTTTAAGCAACATCAATTCATAGACTAGGAAGCAAAATAAATTTTTTATAATATCTCCAGGAAAAAGACAGAAACCCACCATCAACCATGTCCTTTGTTTTGTGGAGAAGAAAAGTCCCGGAAAGAATTGTCACAAACCCACACATTTCAGTGACAATTTGAGTGGGGTTTTGTCGATCCCAATCCTGAATTTAACATGACATACATTTGAGAAAGTACTCTTTAGTTTTTACTGACAATGTAGTGCTAAATGAATAAAGAACTCAGTTACAAAATTAAACTAACGAAAATCAGGAAATTTCTTCTAAGAAACAAGATTCTTAATTTTTCAAAATGATCACCCAGCTATCGAAGACTTAAAACAATCAACTATTTTGGGACAACAACAAACCTTCATGATGAGTAACGTTGGAAAGCAACAGAATATATTCAGGAAAAGGAAAAGGGAAATAGAATGACAATCAAAATATGACACATGGAAAGAAAGCAATTCTTTTTGAATCTGATTGTCTCTGAGCATCATCAGAAAAAGATGAAAAAAAAAAAAAAACCCTACAAAATAGTCCTGATTGAAAGCTTCTTCCTAACTCTCTTCAAACAAACCAACCATTAGCAGATTGCTTAGAAGTTTAAAACTGTAGAAAAGGAAAGAAATAATTGTAATTATAGAGAATTATTAGCTGTAAATGAGAATTAGTCAATAGGGTAAATTAGGAATTAGCTAGTACAGCTAGATAGCTATTTTTTTTGTTAGTTTCCTGTTTTTATCCTTTGGTTATTTTCCTGATTTTATGTATTCTCCTCTATAAGAGAAATCCGTGTAACTCTTTACAAAATAGAGAAATATACAGAAAAGATTTCATGGCATCAAAGCCATCTTAAAAGATTTTTTTTTCATTTCTTTTTTCTGCTTCAACCGCTTATGGCTAAGATAACCTCAAACCCGCCTTTTACAACTAGTCGTCCAACACAAACTCAAACTCCCAATACCGATACTCATCCAGTCCAAATTACCACTATTCGCTTTAATGGTGATAATTTTTTACGGTGGTCTCAATAAGTTCGGATGTATATTAGAGGGAGAGAGAAGTTGGATACTTGACTAGAGACAAGAAGGCACCAACAACAGAGGATCCAACGTACATGTCCTAGGATGCAGAAAATTCAATGGTGATGACTTGGCTTGTGAACTCCATGGATGAGGATAGTAGTTCCAATTATATGTGTTACTCCACAGCCAAGGAACTTTGGGAAAACATGAATCAAATGTACTCTGACTTGGGAAATCAGTCTCAGGTCTATGAATTAACTCTGAAACTTGGTGAAATCCGGCAAGGACAGGACTCGATAACCAAGTATTTCAATTCATTAAAACTTCTTTGGCTAGATTTGGATCTACTCAATGATTATGAATGGAAATCCATAGAAGATGCCAAATATTACAACCGTATTGTTGAGGCTTCTCATATTTACAAGTTTCTTGCGGGACTCAACATAGAGTTTGATGAGGTTCGGGGGCGGATCATTGGCAGGAAGCCACTTCCTCCAATTGGCTAGGTGTTTGCTAAGGTTCGAAGAGAAGAGAGCCGTAGACATGTAATGCTAGGAAAGAAGACAACCAAGGGGCCTATTGAAAGTTCTGCCCTTCTTAGTACCGAGGCTGCTGCTAACAAAACAGCTAGATTTCAGCAAAAAACTGAAGAGAAGCCACGGGTCTGGTGTGACTATTGCAACAAACCACGTCATACCCGAGAAACATGCTGGAAAATCCATAGAAAAAAGCCAAATTGGAAGAGCAGCAAGCCTGGTGATAAAAATACCTGGTTGATTCCTAATGCAAATAAAGCCGAGACAGGTCCCTTCACCAAGGAGCAGGTGGATCATCTTCTGAAGCTGCTAAAACCCAATTACTCACTAAGTAGTATTCTTACTATTTCTCTTGCACAAACAGGTAGCACACCCAATGCTCTTTCTTCCTATTCACATTATGCTTCTTAGATCATAGATTCAGGAGCTTCTGATCATATGACCAACCTTTCAAATTTGTTTTGCACTTATTCACCATGTTCTGGCCTTGACAAAATAAGAATTATAGATGGTACTTTCTCATCAATAGCAGGGAAAGGTTTGATTAAATTATCTGAAGACCTTGGGGAAGAAGATTGGTAGTGCTAAGTTGATTGGTGGCCTTTACTACTTTGATGATGATTTCTCTGGGAATAAAAAGGCTTAGGGCCTTAGTAGTATTAGTTCTAATTCTACTATGAACAAATAATGCTTTGGCATTTAAAACTGGGACATCCTAGCTTTCCTTATCTTAAACATTTGTTTCCTACTTTATTTAAGGGTTTGGATTTTTCATCATTTTATTGTGAAAGTTGTTGCTTATCTAAGAGTCATCGTACTACTTATTTGCCAAAACCTTATATTCCTTCAAAACCATTTGATTTAATACATAGTGATGTTTGGGGACCTTCAAGAGTCACTACTATTTCAAAGAAAAAATGGTTTGTCATATTTATAGATGATCACAGCCATCTATGTTGGGTTTACTTAATGAGTGAAAAATCCGAAGTTGGAAATTTTTTTAAAGATTTGTACACAATGGTTGAAACTCAATTTCAAAAGAAAATTAGGGTTCTTCACAATGATAATGGAACTTAATACTATGAGGGTATTTTGGAAATTTTTTGAAAGAAAAAGTTATTCATCACCAGTCCACTTGTGTAGATACTCCCCAGCAAAATGGGATTGCTGAAAGAAAAAATAAACATTTACTTGAAGTAACATGTGCTATAATGTTTTCAATGAATATTCCAAAATATCTTTGGGGAGAAGCTGTTTTAACATCAACTTATTTAATTAACAGGATGCCTACATGTGTTTTAAAATATAGCACACCTCTAGAATGTTTTAAAAAATGTTTTCCCTTCTTTAGAATGCACTCAGATTTACCTCTAAAGGTTTTTGGTTGTACTGTCTTTGTTCGTATAGCTAATAACACTCAGTCCAAACTTGATCGAAGGGTAGAAAAATGTGTGTTCATAGGGTATGCCTCCAATAAAAAGGGATATAAGTGCTATAATCCTCAAACAAGGAAAATTTATGTGAGTATGGATGTCTCATTTTTTGAAAATAAATCCTACTTTCACAAAAATTCTCTTCAGGGGGAGAATGAGGTAATGGAAGAAATTTTTTAGGATTTATCTCCAAATCCTTTACCAAAAGTAATTTTGACTACTATACCTCATTCCTCTCTTCCTACCATTTATGACCTTCAAAGTTAGGAACAATGTGAGAACAGTGAAGCGAGTTCTGGTAATATAATGCCAAACATTATTGTATCTGAAACAGGAGGAGAATCATTACTATAATCGAATCAAAATGATTCTAACACTGAGCTTCTGGTTTATACTCAGAGAAAGCATCATCAAAAGAGTCAAAAGCAGCAAGTTACTCTTGGTAATGATCAGTCACAACCATCGGGAATTGGACCAGCAAATATCACAAGTATGTCCGATCCTAACTCATCTTCAGTTCCCATCATTTTCCCTAGCAAAGAATCATCATACCTTAATATTCCCATTTCTATTAGAAAAGGAATCTGAAATCACACTAGGAATCCTAGATATCCCATTGCTCAATATCTTTCTTATGACGAACTTTCTCACACTCATAGGGCATTTACCTCAAAAGTCTCACACTTGTTTGTCCCAAGAAACATTCAGGAAGCTCTTGGTTATCCAAACTGGAAATTAGCAGTGATGGAAGAGATGAATGCTCTTAGGAGAAGTGGTACTTGGGAGATAGTTGACTTGCCTAAGGAGAAGAAGACTATAGTTTGCAAATGGGTCTTTATTGTGAAGTGTAAAGCGGATGGTAGCATAGAAAGGTATAAGGCAAGATTAGTAGCTAAGGGGTTCACTCAAACCTATGGGATTGATTATCAGGAGACCTTCGCTCCAATAGCCAAGATAAACTCTATTAGAATTATATTATCTTTGGCTGTAAATTTGAACTGGCCATTATACCAATTGGATGTAAAAAAATGCCTTTTTAAATGGTGATCTTGAGGAAGAGGTTTTTATGAGTCTCCCACCTGGTTTTGAGAAGAATTTGGGATCAAAGAAAGTCTGTAGACTAAAGGAGTCATTGTATGGCCTCAAGCAGTCCCCTAGAGCTTGGTTTGAGAGATTTGGGAAATCGGTGAAGAATTGTGGCCATTGTCAAAGCCTAGCTGATCATACTATGTTCTATAAACATGGTAGAGAAGGTAGAGTTACTATACTAATTGCTTATGTGGATGATATAGTCATGACAGGTGATGACACTGAAGAACTAGAAAGACTGAAGAAGAGACTTGTAGCTGATTTCGAGATCAAGGATTTAGGGACATTGAAATACTTTCTTGGGATGGAGTTTGTTAGATCCAAAGAAGGTATATTTGTGAATCAACGTAAATATGTCCTTGATTTGCTTAATGAAATAGGCTTGCTAGGGTGTAAACCAACAGAAACACCTATTGAGCTCAACCTCAAATTATAGCCTCCTAAACCTGAAGAAGTCCTGGATAGAGAACAATGCCACAGACTTGTTGGAAAACTGATTTACTTGTCACATATTCGTCCAGATATAACATTTGTAGTTAGCATGGTTAGTTAGTTTATGGATTCGCTTGGACTAGAAAACTTCAATGTGGTCTATAGAATTTTCAGGTATTTGAAATGGACTCTTGGAAGAGGTTTGTTATTCAAGAATCGTGGGCACTTGCAAGTTGAAGCCTATACTGATGCGGATTAGGCTGGAAGTGTTGTTGATAGATGATCAACTTCTAGCTATTACACGTTTGTTGGTGGCAATCTTGTTACATGGCGAAGTAAGAAGCAGAATGTGGTGGCGAGAAGTAGCGTAGAAGATGATGAGTTTAGATTAGTGTATTGTGAGGTGTTGTGGATTAAGAGACTCTTAGAAAAATTGAAAGTTTCTAATCCACTACCCATGAAAGTGTATTGTGACAATAAAGCTACCATTTCAATTGCTCATAATCCAGTGCTTCATGATAGAACAAAGCATGTGGAGATCGACAAACACTTCATCAAGGAAAAACTAGAGAAAGGATTGATTTGTATGCCTTACATTCCCACTACTCAGCAAGTTGCAGATGTGCTTACTAACACTACAACAAAAATGGCTTACATTAACATGCAAATAGTGTTACCGTAGGTGATTCGTAGCATTTATAAGGATGCTATGACAGCCCATGTTACTAAAAAGCAGACATTGGTAACACTTTTTGCATGTTACTAATCATTTCAGTAATTGTCATAAAATGCTGTTGTTAAGTATATTGTAGCACTTATTCGTAGTTACGAATGATTTTTGGTAACACTGCATAAATGCTATAAATAAGTTTTCTGTAACATTCTTAACGTGTTACAGTTTAGGTTTCTGTAACATTCTCAAAATGTTATAAATAAGTTTTCTGTAACATTCTTAACATATTACAGTTTAGTTTTCTGTAACATTCTCAAAATGCTATAAATAAGTTTTCTGAAACTTTCTAAACATGTTACAATTTAGTTTTCTGTAACATTCTCAAAATGCTATAAATAAGTTTTTTGTAAATTTCTTAACATGTTATAGTTTAGTTTTCTGTAACATCTCAAATTGTTATAAATAAGTTTTTTGTAACGTTCTTAACCGGTTACAGTTTAGTTTTCTGTAACATTGTTAAAATGCTACAGAAGAGTTTTTAATAACATGCTAAAAGTGCTACCAAAGTATCATTCATTGCATTTAGTAAATGTTACAAAATTATTTTCCATAATATTTTGAAAGTGTTATCAATGTGTTTGTTATAACATATATAAAATTGTTATAGTTGTAATTTAAATAATACAAATTATAAACAATGATACACTAATTTTCCAAAGAACATTTCATTGATGGTGGACCTTCATATACAAAAAGTTTGCATATATGCCTAATAAATTGGCACCCAACATCCTTTACATCCATAAAATCTAATATGCTTCATATATCATATCACATTTTGTAACATATAAACCTTCATATACAAAAAGTTTTATGTATGCCTAACAAATATGTACCTATCATTTTTACATTATAATACCTAGATGATTGGAAAATTAACTATGAGCAATAGTTAATACCTTCCAATCATTCAAAAAATTCTAACAACAAAAACCATCATGCAAACCATCTTCCATTCCAAATTGTGCTTTACCAAAAAAGTACTCTTGCATTTTCACAACCTACAAAACCATTAATACAAAAAAAAATCTTCAAATCCCATGTATATTCTCAAAGATAACAACAAATATATATTGTAAATTCAAGAAAAGATCAAGACAAAAGCACCCTTAATATTTAATGCAAAACAAAGAGGAAAAGAACATGCTTAAATCTCCAACTTCACAAGCATACTATGATAACAAAACATACTATGATAACAGTTCCATTAGAAAAACCTAAAGCCTTTTAATGAAATATTGTCAACATAGGCACAAAAAATGGTCATGAGAAATACATATTTTACTGTATTATACAAGAAACAAACCTAAAGCCTCATTAATGATAGACTGTCATCATTGGCACAAACAATGGTACAAATTACAAAGTTAATCACGTTTCTCCACTAGCAAAGTCTCATTTATCAAACCCCGGATTCAGAGGCTCATCAAATTTTAGTTCTAAAGAATAAGTTATCACAAAATCATTCCTAGCCAATGAAAGAGTATAAAGCAAAAAACTTTTCCATCTTTGGAAACTGTGGTTACTTCACTACATACTGCAAGATGACCAAAGTTAGAACCATACAAGGAAACATAAGGATCATTGTGGCAAGAGAATTGCAGACTGCAGTATGCAAAATTGTATTCCACCTCTAATCTCATTGCAACAATAATAACATGATTATTTGCTCATCCGTTACTAATCATATGAAAAAGAGTTTAATGAATCATCTTTATGATTAAGTTATTGAAATGACAGTTACCTAATCAATATTATTCCACCTCTAATCTTGCTTTTCAATTTTTTAATCAACAACTAAACTGGTATCAAACCCTATATGATTATGTTGAATGAGAGAAAATGCTAAACCCACAAGAAAAGAAATGCATAATGTACATCTGTTCACCATAAACTGTTCAATGGTCTTGCCTCAACGAGAGAACTGATGATTTCTTTGCCAAAGTAACCAAACACCAAACGTAGATTCTTAAGTTAGGCTAACACACCCTTAACTGGAAAACCCCAAAAAGCAGAGAGGGGGGGTCCCAAATGCTAAAAAGAGTCGCAATTTTGCTATCTGCAGATTGCATATTGCAGTTTGTACACCATCAAGAATCTCCCAATAAATGAAGAAAAAGAGAAAAGAAGTCTCACTTGCAACGTAAACCAACTTCACTAGTTACTAGACTCAAAACAAAAATGTATTAGGTACTAAAATTGAAAATAAGTTACCTAAAATTGTTTTCGAAAAGGTAGGACATCTTGGTCAGAAGGCCAAGCTACTGTACTCCTAACAACATCTTCAACAAAAACCATTTCGGATGCAGACCTCCATAAAAACACATTAGGGACCTTGGCTATATCAATCCAAACTCTCATAGCATTAGGTCCAATAGGAACATGATGAACAAGTGCTTTTGGATCATCTGATGAGAAACGTCGTTCAGCTACTACTTCAGTAGACCCACTCCAATCAAGCAACTTGCATTTAGTTTTGTGGGGGATTGTTTTCACAATCTGCAACGCCAAATGGATACAATAAAACAATTTCCATTCTCAAATGAAATGACTAGGGGAAAACGTATACATTTATTGATACATAAACATCTTAATATAAAAATAATCTAACCGATACATCTTCGGATTCTTCAACTGTTTGTCTTTGACCCTGTAAAGTTCATGTGAGAATATGAGAAAAAATACAAAGTATAATTATGAAATTAAAGAAAAGGTTTAAGTGATACTAGCCTGATTTTGATTCAAAGCTAGGTTGAGCAAGTCTTTCATATGGTTCATTCCATTTTCATCTCTGGTTGCTGTTGTGCCATTTGAGCTATAAGGCTGTCCCTTTGAGCTATTATGGACAATTGTGTAAGAGTTACACCTTTTCCAAGTCCCTTCACATGTCCACCTTTATCAGGACCTAATACCTTTGTTATAGCATCTTCTCTCAAGTTTGTAGGAGTTGGCAAACTTGAATCATTACCCATTTGTTGTAAGTTTTCCTATAAATGCAGATAACACAACATCAAGACTTTTCTACTTATATAATACCATATAGATAAGAAAGTACTCACAATTGCTTCTGCAGTCTTCATGTTGATTGGCTCACCATTCTTTTTCTTATGAGCTTCAATCCACACCTCAACTCTGGACATGACCTGCTTCCCAGTTTTCTTTTTCTATCAAAAAATGAAAATAATCATAAATGTTTATATTATTTTTCAATTTAAAACTACAATCACATAACAAAGAATGAGACATTACTATATCCTCAGTCATGCGAGCATAACCCCTTCGACCACCTGTGTAGGAAGTTCGTTTTTTCCTCCTATTTTTCATTTCTTCACTTTTACCCTAAAATGACCATATGCAACTACATCAACAATAAGCATATGCATATATAATATAATGACCATATGTGCGCAATGTTATAATTACCTTAAACCTTGGCCCTAATTTTTCTCCCACAAACTTTTTCTATTCACTAATACCCTTGATGTTATCAGGTTTTAGGGCCATTCTTTCCTCTTCATTTTTAGCCATCTTAATGTTACTCACCAGCCTAGACTTTGAAGTTCTCCAAAGAGCACCCATCTCCTTCAACACATAGTGTTTCTGCCATTCCTGATCCAACTTATATCTTGCCTGAGAGATACAAGTAAATTGTTAAAACAAACACCAAATATATATATATAAACATGGAGATTCATACATAACCTGAACACATTTCCATAATTTCTCTCGCATGTCAGAAGGAAGCTTTCTCCAATTAGGAATTGTAAAAGGTACAATTTCTCTCCTAAGAGGTCCCAAGAATGAAGATAGCTTAACAGATTCTTCATCAATAGGCTAACCTTTGTCATTGAACTTGATTTCAATCCGATTATCACCATTCAAAGCAATGGTCTTCATTTTAGTTGGACCTCTTTTTTTCTTAGGCACAGTAGTGGAATCTAGAAGTACTTATCTTTGCCTCAATACCTGCTAAACAAATCAAAGAAATTTAATTATTAAGAATATAAAATAACATTTAAATTACAATTAAGTATTAAGAAATTAATAAATGCAAAAAGCCCAATTACCTATAAACAAGGTGCAACTACAATTACACGATATACAATATGTAAATGAATAGATAACTAGCTTCAATCCACAAAATAAAAAGTAATAAACAGTGTACATAAAAGAATTGTAGTTCCGTTTAACTTAAATTTACAAAAGTACATAAATCACACCAATAGACCTTCACAATCCTCTCTCACGTAACTAACTTCCTCACTATCATCATAAATGTTCATATTGTGTGTTGTAACATATTCCCGTCTACTAGTCAAATCCTCATCCTCATTATACATTTCCAACTCATAGTAACCTCTCGGTGGTGCCTTCAACACAACGTACCAACTAGGTGAATCGATTTCTTTAGAGTAAAACACTTGTTTCGCTTGAGATGCTAGGATAAATGGCTCCCTTACATACTGATTCTGACTTTGGTGCAAATTGACAAGTGTAAAACCATCTTCAAACTTAACTCCATGTCCAGCATTTGCCCAGTGACACTTGAATATTGGAAGCTGAAATCGATAGTAATCCAATAAGATAATTTCTTTTATCACCCTATAGTATACAACTACATCAACAACTTGTGAAGTATCTTTTGCACTTGCTCGACATATTGTTGTTGCCTCAATTGAAACACCACTATTTTGTGTTGATTTGTCAACATCTTTTGTGTGAAAACTTTGTCCATTTATAACATAACCATTATAACCCATGGCATGATTCCTTGGACCATTTGCAAGCCACTTTAGTGTTTCTCCATCCTCACATATGGAGGTTAGGAATGAAACCTATACAAACAATTTTAAAGAGGTGTTAATATTATTTATGAGATGACTTACAAAGTACTTAGCAATCATTCAAAATATAATACCTTTTCTTTCAACCATGTTGCAAAATTATTTGCATGGGTCTTTTGGAGTAAGTTGTGATTTCTCTCAAGATTCTTGTTGGATTGCTTTAACTCTTCCAAATGCATCCTAACATGAAACCAAGTAGTGCAAAAGTCATATACAATGTAAATAGTTATCTAAATTGGAAATCTAGAGATAAATACTTACTGTAGAAATGGTTCGGTCACTGTTGTGTTAAATAACACATAACGATGTGCACGCTCTAACACTTCATCACTTAATGACATTGACTTTCCTCCCAAGATTGGATGACCTTCTAGAATTATGTCAGAAAAGAAATCTTGATTACGAGCATTTTGATCATTTCCTCCAAAATCATGTTTAAAATACCCACTACAGAAAGTAACAGTTTCATCAACAAGATAACATTCTGCAATACAACCTTCAGGTCGTGCACGATTTTTAACATATCCTTTGAGAATCTTCATGTACCTAAATAAAAATATATCACATTAAATTAATGTCTTTAAATAATAGACGAATTTAAACAGAGATGGGTTTAACGATTGATCACCTCTCAAACGGATACATCCATCGATACTGAATGGGTCCGCCTAGTCGTGCTTCTCTTCCTAAATGAATTGAAAGGTGGATCATGATATCAAAGAATGACGGGGGAAAGAATCGCTCAAACATACATATGGTTTCAACAACTTCATCTTCTAGTGCAACCACAACTTCTCTATCAATAACTCGTTGGCATAATTTATTAAAAAATGCACATAATCGCATAATTGCCATTCTTGGTCCCTTGGGTAACAACCCTCTTAATGCTACCACCAATAATTGTTGTATTAGAACATGACAATCATGCGATTTAAGACCTGTTATCTTGCATTCTTCAATTGATACACAATTCCTAATGTTTGAGCTATACCCATCAGGTAACTTTAGATTAAATAATCTCTTACAAAAATTTCCTCTCTCCGTCTTTGATAACGTATGTGGAGCCGGTGGAAGGTATGTTCTACGCCTATGATCTTTTGGATGCAACTCATGACGAATTCCCATATCTTCTAAGTCTTTTCGAGCATTGATTCCGTCTTTTGTTTTTCCACTGATGTCCAATAATGTGCCAATGATACTCTCACAAATGTTCTTTTCAATGTGCATAACATCCAAATTATGGCGTAATGGCAACTCCTAAAAATAAAATTTGCAAAAAGTTATAAGCAATACAAAAATCATATAAAAATTGTGGATAACAACATAAATAAAATTCTACGAAACCAATAAGATGTACCTTCCAATATGGCAACTTGAAAAAGATAGATATTTTTTTTTCCATAATGAAGTAGCTTTGCAATCTCTCTTCCTTTTCCTCTTAGAACTCTTTCCCCAATCATTCTCAAAATCCTTAAGAGCAGACACAATTTTTGCACCATTCATGATCATAGGGCTTCTTCCCTTTTCTTCCTTTCCATCAAACCAAGCTTTTTTTTGTCTAAATGGATGAGTAGGTGATTTAAAATCTCCTATGACCCATATAACAAAATTTCCTACTAAACTTTAACCAATGAGCATTTGTCTTGTCACCGCACAATGGACATGCTACTTTTTTCCCTTTGTTGTACATCCAGAAAGATTTCCATAGGCTGGAAAATCATTTATGGTCCACATCAAAATAGCCCTTAAATTAAAACAAGAATTAGTGTACAAATCGTAAACATTTACACCATTATTTCACAATTCTTGTAAATCTTCTATCAGAGGCTGTAAATAAACATCAATGTCCTTACCCGGTTGTTTAGGTCCTGGAATTAATAAAGTCAACATGATATTTTCTTTCTTCATGCATAACCAAGGCGGCAAATTGTATGTAACAAGCATTACAGGCCAACAACTATAAGTTGTGCTCATGTTTGAGAAAGGATTAAAGCCATCAGCAGCCAAGCCAAGTCTAATATTTCCAGGATCTTCTGCAAAAGCAGGCCATTTATAATTAACCAAGTCCCATGTTATAGAATCCACTAGGTGACGCATCTTGCCATCTTCACTTTTGTGTTTGAAATGCCACTGTAATTCTTCCACCATTTTGGGCGACTTGAACATTCTTCTAAACCTTGGTATTATAGGACAATATCTCAAAACTTTAGCTGGGACACCCTTCTTAATTTTCTTCGTTCTTTCATCTACCTTCCATCTCGAAGAGCCACACTTTGGACAACTTTGCAAGTTTTTTATTTCTTTCCTAAACAAGCAACAATCATTTGCACAAGCATGAATTTTGTCATACCCCAAATCAAACTCCTTAATAAATTTTCTCATAGAGTAGACTGATTTGAGAATCACATTATGCTTTGGTAACATGTCTCCAAGCATCTCTGAAAGGCCATCAAAACTGTTGTCAGTCCAACCATTCATAACTTTGTGTTTATATAAAGCTATAATGGCAGACATTTTTGTATACTTGGCACAACCAGGATATAAAGGAGTTTCAGCATCTTCCAATGATTGCGTGAAATCATTGTCTCTTCTCTCTTCTGACGTTGATGCATAATGATTAGCTCCCATATATGCACTAGTAATTAAGTTAAAAGCATCTGAACTGTTTACTTGAGTAACAGTTTCTGTAATATCTTTTATTTCACCATGATGGAACCAAATTGTATATGTAGGATCAATTCCTCGTATAATCAGATGCTCATAAACAATCTCTATACCATGATGAGTCAAGTTGCAACAATCTTTACAAGGGCATAAAATCTTTGCTTCATAGCCTGCATTCTTTTTAGCCATCTTGACAAAGTCCCATGCACCTTGAATGTATGCATCCGTAGCTCTATCAAAAGAGAAAAGAAAAAAAAAAAAAGAAAAAAAACCTAAAACATCTAAACCTTGTTAAGGAAAATCATTATTACTTCATACACATATGGAAGTGTGTCTTTGAATCTTTTTCTTACCTATTCAGATGCACTCAATCCTTATTCATCATCATCATCATTACTTAATCTACACAATTATTAAAAGCCAAACAATACATGAATAATTATAGGTAAACATGGCAAAATATTATGAAAACAACAAAACATGAGTTGAATGTAACCAGCATAATATGCAAATTCCATTGAACAACAAAATAATGCTTACTCTCCGAATACTTAATGGTAGCTTATTAACTCCAATCCTTCTTGTCGCAATAATCTTTAATTCCCTCTTGATATAAGACAAATTTCGATCTGCACAAACGGAAACACTATTACAATTTGACAAATACAACAAATTCATATTCAAATATGTACATGCAAAATGTTTGAGATTTCGCTTTTTGCAAACTGCTGTCTGCAATTTTTGTAAACTACAGTCCGCATTTTTGCAACCTGCAGTTTGCAAACTGCAGTCTGCATTTTTGCAAGCTGCAGTTTGCAAACTATAGTCTGCAAACTGTAGCTTGCAAAATTGTAGACTGCAAAAATGCAGACTGCAGTTTGCAAACTGCAGCAGATCGCAAACTGCAGTAGATTACAGACTGTAGCTTGCAAAACTATAGCTTGCAAAAACGCAGACTGCAGTTTGCAAACATGGTCTGCTTTGATTACGAGTTATTCTGAATATGGAGATTATGAAAAGGCATTGTACTATTTCATGAAAATGCTTATTGAAGGCAAGAAGGCATATCCTGTTTCGATTGCCAGTGTGCTGGTTGCTGCTGCTCAATCAACAAATGTGTGGTCTGGTAGTGTGGTGCATGGTTATGTTATTCAGCGTGGTTTCGAATTGAGTGTTGTGGTTTCTTCTGCTGTCACAGATATGTATTCAAAATGTGGGTTTGTGGACTTGGGGATATGTGTTTTTGAGACTATGCCGAAAAGGAATATTGTTATACAGTAATTAGGGGCCTTCAAAACGTTTGAGGAGATAATAGCTGAAGGATTAAAACTTGATGAATCTACTTTTCTGCTCTCCTTTGTGCTTGCTGCCATTGTGGCCTTGTTAATAATGGCTTGCAAAGTTTTGAATCAGGCACAAGACAATAAGCGGATCACAAAATTCAGGCATATTTTGTGACATGTGTGAAAGAAGTATCTATTCAGATTTTGCTATAGATGGCATGAGATCAGTTGATGTCTAAGATAGCAAGAGAAAGAGAGAGCTTATACCTCTTTTTTGAATTCTACAAGTGATTCACCAGAAATATCTTGGTCTAGGAACCTCTTCATCGCAACTTCCTATGAAATCAAAGAGCAGCAACAAGTTCAAAAAAATGTACCTTCCAAGAACAAGGATTATCATACGTCAATTTGGAGGAAAAAACTCAGAATAGGTTTAAACATTTAATTTCTACCACACAAACCATCTCACGAGTCATGACATGTACCAAAAAAACAATTGATCCAAAACTATGCATTGTCTTATTAAGACATTGCTGATCATTTCTTGAGCTACAAAATACTTATACCTAGTCCCAAGACAAGAACATTGTGCAGTAGTATTTCCAGGGATGAATTTTCCAGAACCATAGTTTAAAAAACTAACACAAAAAAAGTAGGCCCTAGTTTTAGAACTTGGTGAACATTTAAGAAAAATAGGGTGATTTTTGGGTATGAAATATATAATAATGATAATATACTTTATAACTTTGGAAAATCAGGTACTTAAGGTTTATTTGTCAGTTAGACAATCCTTCATATCTTAGAATAATTTATATAAATTTTGATCCAATTTATTGTATATTGTTTATCTTGAGATATTCCACTCATCATCAACCTTTATATCCAATTTTTGCAAGCTGTAGTTTTGTAAGCTGCAGTTTGCAAACTACAGCTTCCAAAACTGCAGACTGCATTTTTGCTTTGCATTTTTTAGTAAGAGCAAACTGCATTTTGGAAAGTTAAGTGCTTTTGGGAAAGCAAGCATTTTGCTTTGTGCTTTTGGGAAATCCTACATGTTTAACACAAAATCTTAGATTTCTAAGCTTGCAAAACTGCAGACTGCAAAGTTAATGATTATATCCTGATGGGTCATTCATCACTTTGCAAATTACTTTTAATGTAATCTAGTCAATTCATCTTTGTTATTGTTGTTTCATATGCTGTAACTGCTCACTTTCTTTTCTTTTGATGGTATGTGTTACATTTATAACGATACTTAGATCAACTTCCCAAATGACATGGAGCGCCTCTTAAAATCTGGATGATTCCTTAGCCTTGTGCTTTATGCCTATACCTCAAATTAATGTGGAAAAAGGGAAATAACAGATAACTAATATTGTACAGTGTTAGTATATTATTAGACTTCAAGTGACTTGGGCTTTTTACAATTTATTCATTGGCTCAATGAACTAAATTCTTATGGTGATAGTATTTGTATGATGTTGCTGATCGTTTCTGGTAAGGAAGGCTGTTAGATTGACAATTATGAACTTGCAAATGAGTCTGCAGTTTTGCAAGCTTAGAAATCTAAGAGTTTTTGTTAAACATGTTGGATTTCCCAAAAGCACAGAGCAAAAAGCTTGCTTTCCCAAAAGCACTTAACTTTCCAAAACAGAAAGTAGAAAAGAGCAACACAATGACTCATAGCACTAAGTTTAGTTTAATGTTAAGTAAAACAACTTTTAGCTCCCAAAAAGAATAAATCAATCTTATTAAGCACCAAAATGATTCATTCAAACAGTTTAATCATTATAGAAATCAAATAATTGAATTGCCTGAACCGTAGCTTAGCAAAAATTCAGAGCAAAAATGCAGAGCAAAAACGCAGAGAAAAAATGCAAGAAAATGATTCACCTGAACTGTAGCTTCACTGATTTGCCTCTCAAAGGATGAGGGCTTCCATTTAGGGTTCAATAGGTTATGGGTATTGGAGATTTTAAGCTAAATTATGATGAAACCAATGATTTTCACTAGATTTTTACTGAATGAAGATGATTAAGTGTAGGGTATTTTGTTTGAATGAGTAGGTTGGATGAGTTGAAAATGCTTTAAGTATAGGGTGGCTTCATGGACATAACGAAAATTGTGTTAGAAAGAAACTTGGAGCTGAAATTTTAGTAAAGAAGCAAACTTGAAAAAGTGGCGTGAATTGGAGAAGATGAGTGAATAAGGTCTTTGGTATGTTTTTTTTTTTGGAGGGGGGGAAATTTTGTTTGGCGGGTAGAGAAATTTTTTCCTGGTTAAAGTTTGGGAAAATAAAATTTGTTATTATATTTTGATTTAGTAACACTTTTAAGTGTTACAATATTTTAATTTAATGAAATCAATGGGTGCGTTTGGTTCAATATTTCTATCCATATTCCCAATCCTATTCCCCAAATATTGTTTGGCACATTATTCCAGAAATATTAATGTATTTTTTTAATTATTTTTAGACCCCTTAAGTTTATTAATTTCACTAAATACACCCAGAAAAAAGTTTAAAAATTAGCAAAAACACCCCCACCCGCCCATACTTGCCAGATTCCAGCAACCACCATCGGTGGTAGCCGGAATCTAGCACAACGGCTTACACCAAGCCCGGAACTTGCCGTTATTCACCGATCTAGCCATCAGCGATGACCAAAGAAATGACCGTCGTTGATGGTCAACGATGGCCAAAACTTGGCCATCGTTGACCAAAAACGATGGCCATATAACGATCAAAGATAGACCTTTGCGGCCGTCGACGGTCACATTTGGCCATAGATCCAAGGATCTGGCCGGAAAAGGCTAGATCGATGCGTTACGACATAGATCCGACTGGTCTGTGTCGTAACGCAATTTTCTGGCCAGATTCTGGCGGTGGTGGCTGGAATCTGGCACTGCGGGTGGTGGGGGTGTTTTTGTCATTTTACATATTGGGGTGTTTAATTAAATTAGCAAACCTTGGGGTTTTTTTTTTTATAAATTTTTAAATTTTACCTTGTAATACTCCCCTATACAACTACCCAAAATTATTCCTAAAATCCTATCCAAAATAATGAACCAAGTGCACCCAATATTATTTCAATACACGCAAATTGGCTACGGGCCGGGACGCGCTGCCCCCTACACCCCTACCCATTGACCGGGCAACGAGACTCCCGAATGCATATGTGTGACCCCTTATTGTTGAAGTGATGGACAACTCCAACACTTGGGAGACGAAATGACACGAAAAAGTAATGAAATCACACCGAGAATTAAGGTGAAGAGTCAAGACAGTAAAATGGCTTTTTCAAGTGAGATTTCAAGTCAACCAAGCTTACGGAAGGTAGATCTGACTTTAGGACTGGAGTATGGACCAACCCCTAGGATGTCTAGAAGTTGCCAAAAAACTAAGAAATTAAAGTCATCGAGAAGATGAATGGTCACAGATGGAGGAAGCTTAATGGTCTTTGGAATCCATGAAGGTCTTACGTGATGATGGCCAGCCATTGGAGAAGGAAAATGCTCGTCAAAGGTGGAAGTTGGACGGTCTCTAAAAAATGGATGAAGATGGGTGGACGTTTTTGGCTTTGCATTTAACCTTCCATCTTCCTTTTATACTATTTGTAAAAACATTTGTTTGGTCCCTACATGAATGAGATGTAACAAAGTAAAGCCCAAATAGTAAATTTGACCCCTAAACAATAAAAATGAGACAAAATCAACCTCATTTCATATTAGTGGGAATAATATTTTGTTTTCCGGTAAATAATTGGGTTTATGGTAACACTTATAAAATGTTACTGTATTCTGATTATATGGTAACATTATAAAAAAGTTACTATATTATTAGGTTTATTGTAACACTTTAAAAATACTACTGTAGATATATTTTCCATAACATTTAAGAAGAAAAATTACCATTGATATAAAATGTGTTACAAAAGTTAAAGTGTTATATATAAAAATTATTATCGTAACATTTTAACATCAAGTGTTACTATAGATAGTCTACGGTAACACTTTAAGGAAAAGTGCTACTGTCTAGTGTTACCGTAGGCCATTTTTGTTATAGTGGCGTCAACAATCCAGACCAAATAGGGCCTATTTCCTGTGTCAACAACACACCCCATCAGCATGAAAACTCTTCCCTCAGCCTCTTGACCAAAACCCATATCACCCCACCCTCGTTTGCTTTGTCAATCACTGACAACAACCTGTTGTTTCCAGCGATCGTTTTTTGCGATTTTCGATCATTTCACTCACCAAAAATCACGTCCGTCACCACCTTTCGACTCACCGGTCCTCCTCTTCAAAAGCCCCAACATCTCAGTCACTAGTTGTTCGCCGATTGTTGTCCTAATCTCTAGGGTTTGCCATGAACAGTTAAAATTGAAAACCCGCCCCATGAAGGCCTCGGGTCCCGGTTCAACCGGTTCAATTGATCGGGCCAGGCCGAGTTTCAAAACACAGCATATGATACAAAATCATTTAAGATTTTTAATATTTTCTAAAAATAGTTAGGGCGATTAAACTAATTATCTTTTGTTGTGCTTGGGCAAATAAATTAACCCTATTAAGATTTATATTTATTTATGATATACAAACAATTTAAGAAAAATTGTTTTTATTTTTTAATATGGAAATGAAATATAAAAATCCTTAACATTTAAATTAAATTAATGGATTGATTAATGACATTAATCCTAGTGAGATATGATAAACAAAAAAAAATTCCCAAAGGTTTCGAAAATAATATAAATTCTCATTATATTAAGTTTTAATTGTTAAAATAAACGGTAGTAAGATAATTTGGTAATATTTGCTAATTCACAACATAATAAATATTGATGACTCACTAACTATTCATTAACCTTAGGGGAATTATTATTATTTCAGAATCCTCAGGGGAAACTTTGTTATTATATCATATCTTGGGGGGGGGGGGGGGGGGGGGGGGGGGGGGGGGGGGGGGGGGGGGTTGTTCATTAACCCTTAAATTAACCTTATGGAAATCAGTTTACAACTCCACCAGTCCACCGGGGCAAATGATTAAAGGGCCATATTGGCCTTGAATTTAATTAAAAGGCCATGTAGTTTTTTAGTCTTTACTAAATGACCTTATTTTTTATTAAGACAAACTAATAACAATTAAACACTAATCATGGCTTAATTAGGATTAATGAAGTATTGTGTAATCTTTTAAAAATTATAATATGTCCCCAAAAACTTGAAATTATTGCAAACAAAACAAAACAAAACATAACATCTTCTTCTTCTTCCTCCTGCCATTAATGCATCCCTCCCCTGGTTGCTGTTTATTCTATGCTTCGTCTACATCTTCTTCTTCCTCCTTCCTATACATCTTCTTTTCCCCGCCATTAACATTATCTTCTTCCTCCGCCATTAACATATTCTCTACCACAGATCAGCCTCCTCCTCCTTCTGACATTTTGTCTACATATGTGTATCTCCCATTTCTATTTTATATTTCGATTTACAAAGATTTAATGATGGATTGGGTTTGGATTATGATTTTGATTTAGTTGTTTAGGTTGTTGGGTTGTGTTTGATGTAATGCAAGTTGAAAGTAGTGAAATTTGTTGAATATTTTCTTGCATTGTGGATAGTTGGGGGTGGTAGCACCAATTGTAGGTGGAGATGACTGAAAATGTGTTCTGGATCTAGTGTATCGCTTAAGCGATTTGGTATGTCGTATAATGCAGCAGATCGATGATCGCTAAAATGATCAGGAATATGATATCAAATCGCTTGAGTGATCTTCTTTAAGTTCGGCATATGGCAGCAGATCGCTTAAGCGATCAGGTATATGGCATAAGATCACTTAAGCGATCAGACTTATTTATACCAGATCGCTTAAGCGATCCAGTAAGAGATATAGCATATCGCTTAAGCGATACACCACATCGCTTAAGTGACTCTGCAAATGCTTTTAAAATCTATTAACCCTTAATCTATCAGTTAATAATTTTTATTTTCTTCCATTATAGGTAATTGGCTATTATTAGACATGAGACAAGTTGTTTTGGGTGTTGAATATTTTGGTGAGTGGGTGGAGGAAGAAAGTTGCTAGAAGTGGATTGGGAAGAGCAAACAAGTTAAACTAATTGCGGTAAGTACATAAATTAGTTTTGATGAGTTGATTGATGAAATCATTAGAAGAGGTGGGTTGAGTTGCTAAGGTGGTGATATAGTTGTGAAGTATGTTTTAAATAAAATTTTTAAAACACACGGGTCCTGCCTTCACAATAAATTTTTCAACCTAACAGCTATATCCTGTAAATGTGTGATGACATTACATTTGTGTTTTGAGAAGCTTGAATAAATCAACCTTTATATCGTATTAAATAAAATTAATTACTTTTAACTTTCATCCTTTTTAAATATTATCAAAATAATTGTCGTGTCAAATCAATCAATTTACTGAATTAGTCACAAGTGAGCTATAAAAAGCAACACCAAGCCCAAGGTTACTGCATTAGTCAAGCACTCTCTCGGTCTACAGAGTGTAGAGCAGATGGTTGCAAAGTTCAATCTTATATAAATATTATATTTATTTATATATTATTTTCTTGCCAAGAACTAACAAAAATAATAGAATAGCAATAGATCATTCAGTTTTATGTACGGTGCTGACTGACAAAGACCGAAGTTTTATTTTTACATTCTATTGAAATGAAAAAAATTAATAATAATAACAAATATTAAATAAAAAAGGACTAACAATAGTAATAGAATAACCGTAGATCGTTTAGTTTTATGTACGGAGCTACAACTCTGCAAAACCATCTGCACAAATAATCTTTTGACGAGTCATTCAAACTTCGTTTACTCCTTAAATAACAACTCTTTTTAAAATCAGACTGAGAAGAATCTCAAAAGAGTGTAATATTTATCAATGCTCTAAAAATTTCACCGTTTTCTTTTTCGTCCATATCTCAACTCTGAAGCCATTTTCTTGCTCGAACTCTTAACATCTTTATGTTTCAAAGAAAGAAGAAGAAGATATATTCACTAAGCTTGCATAGTTATCTAGTTCTCTTCTACCAAACCTCTAACCTTGAATTTGGGAATGATTATTGTAGAGGACAAAGGAAATTGGGTATGATCGCTTAAGCGACGCGGGATATCGCTTAAGCGATCACGACTTATATATACTGGATCGCTTAAGCGAGATAAGACATCGCTTAAGCAAGCCTGTATTTGAGAATGAATTATTCAAAATACAAAAGGAAATTTGCCTTGGTCGCTTAAGCGACGTATGTTATCGCTTAAGTGATCATGACATATGTATACTAGATCGCTTAAGCGAGAGCCCACATCGCTTAAGTGATCCTTAATTTAGAATGATTATTAAGTATAAAGGAAATTAGCCATGATCGCTTAACCGACGAGGGATATCGCTTAAGCGATCAAGGCTTATGAATACTGGATCGCTTAAGCGAGACAAGACATCGCTTAAGCGATCTTGTACTTGAGAATGAGTTTTCAAGTACAAAAGGAAATTTGCCATGATCGCTTAAGCGATAACCCACGTTGCTTAAGCGAGATATGAAATCACTTAAGCGATCCTGTAGTTGAGAATGAATTATTCCAAGTACAAAAGGAAATTTGCCTTTATCGCTTAAGCGATCAGGGCTTATGTACACCAGATCGCTTAAGCGACAACCCATATCGCTTAAGCGATCCGTGATTTAGAATGATTATTAAGTATAAAGGAAATTAGCCATGGTCTCTTAAGCAACGTGGGATATTGCTTAAGCGATCAATTGTATTTGAGAATGAATTATAAGCCCGAATTATTCTAAGTATAAAAAGAAATTAGCCTTGATCACTTAAGCGACGTGATATATCGCTTAAGCGATCACGACTTATGTATACTGGATCTTTTAAGTGACATATAATATCGCTTAAGCGATCTTGTATTTGAGAAAATTAATGGAGTACAAAAGGAAATTAGCCTTGATCGCTTAAGCGATGTGATCTATCACTTAAGCGATCAAGGCTTATGTATACAAGATCTCTTAAGTGACAACCTACATCACGTAAGAGATCACGACTTATCGGTATAGGATCGCTCAAGCGAGACATTAAATCGCTTAAGCAATCAAGCGAATTTCCTTTCATAGAATAATCATTGTCAAATACAGGATCGCTTAAGCGATCCTATATACATAAGCCATGATTACTTAAGCGATATCTTGCGTCGCTTAAGCGATCATGCCTAATTTCCTTTGTACTCTACAATAATCATTCTCAAATTCAAGGGTAGAGATTTGGGTAGAAGAGAACTAGATAACCATGCAAGCTTAGTGAACATATCTTCTTCTTCTTTCTTCGGAACATAAAGACGTTAAGAGTTCAAGCAAGAAAATAGCTTCAGAGTTGAGATATGGACGAAGAAGAAGATGGTGAAATTTTTAGAGCATTGATAAATATTACACTTTTTTGAGATTCTTCTTAGTCTAATTTTAAAAAGAGTTGTTATTTTAAGGAGTAAACGAAGTTTGAATGACTAGTCAATAGATTGTTTGTGCAGATGGTTTTGTAGAGTTATAGCTTCGTACATAAAACTAAATGATCTATGATTATTCTATTACTGTTGTTAGTCCTTTTTTATTTAATATTTAATAATATTAATAATTTTTTCATTTCAATAGAATGTGAAAATAACACTTCGGTTTTTTTGATGTTGTGAACGTCCCAAGTTAACATTAATGTTACTTAATATGGGGTTGTCAAATAATCTAAAAACAAAAAACAGATTGCTTAAGCGATGCATCTCTCGTTTAAGCGATCCAGTATATATAAGCCTTCGTCGCTTAAGCGATACCATACTTCGCTTAAGCGATCATGTTCAAGGCAGTAACAAAATCATCCTCAAGAGCACGATCGCTTAAGTGATTCAGTGTATTTAGCCTTTGTCGCTTAAGCGATACCATGCTTCGCTTAAGCGATCAAGTGAAAGGAAGAATAAAGACCATCCCCTTTTGCATGATCGCTTAAGCGATGTCATGGATCGCTTAAGCGATTCAATGTATTTAGCCTTCGTCGCTTAACCAATACCATGCGTCACTTAAGCGATCAAGTGAAAGACAGAATCAAGATCATCCTTCCGTGTACGATTGCTTAAGCGATGTCATGTCTCACTTAAGCGATCTAGTATATTTAGCCTTTGTCGCTTAAGCGATATCATGCTTCGCTTAAGCGATCAAGTGAAAGAAAGAATAAAGACCATCCCTTTGTGCATGATCGCTTAAGCGATGTCATGGATCGCTTAAGCGATTCAATGTATTTAGCCTTCGTCGCTTAACCAATACCATGCGTCGCTGGTAGCGTGCCGAATGCACCAAATTAATTAACCTTACTAACCTAACTACTAAATTGTATATAGGGTGAGCAAGGGTCGATCCCACAGGGAATGATTCGATTAAATCCTATACTCTATGCCAATAGCCACAATGAAAACAACACAATAAAACCCTAAACAGTGAACAGGACAACACAACAGAGTAATGAAAGGGGGTGTGATCAATGCAATCTAAACTGAAAACAAATAATGGTAGAAAATATCAGATTAAAACACCAGTTCTCGGTTCAAGATCCACCTAAACATGCATTGGATATACTAACTGTAACATTATTCTGTCTCGTTATTATGGAACTAATGACCCTAGGAAACAACGAGCTCTGTTACCCGAATTCTCCCTTAATCGTCACTACTGAAGTAAGCTTTTCAAGTAGATCCTAACCCTTGAACAACCTAGAATAAGCTCTCCAAGTTTAATTCAATGGCAGCCTTAAGAATTAGGAAAATAGATCAATCTAAGCAACAATCACACAAGCTCGGATTATTTAACTTAGGTTATGTTATTCAAGATGATAGAATGAAAACTTGTCCATAATCATCTATCATCATGTGTTACCCATTGAATAGAAAAAGGACAATTACGGATCACAATTCCTAATTCTAACAGATAAAATTCTGATAAAATAATTCAGCAGGCCATTACTAAATCACTCAAACAAAAAATTATAAACAATTAAAACAGAATAACATAAACAATTTCAATAAAAACGAGATTAAGAACAATGTTACTGAAGTTAGGTTACACCAATGACATGAATTTAGGCTTCAAAATCCCCTTGAACTGACGAAGAAAGATCAACCTCACATCTTGACGTAGAAAGTAAAAGAAAACCGAAAAAACTCCAAAACCACTGCTGTTCTCTTCTCCCCCCTTTTTAACCTAACAACCCATCAATAAATAAAATGTGTTTTCCTTAATTCTACCCCAAGAATCATGGAATTTCTTTCCTAGACGTTTCCTAAAAGATAGACTTCCAGATTTGTCAAAATCTTATCAGATATGGAAAACAGAATTCGTCTCCAGCTTGCAGCAGGATTCTCGCAATGTAAAAGATCTTTTCTGGGCTCGGTCACTTCATAAAAATTGTATTCCAGGATGTGTAGATGAATCTTGGCTTTTGAATCACCCGCTTTCGATATCTGACGCTCCAGTTAGGCCCGTTCGAAGATTCAATACTCAGCCAGGAAATCCTTCCGCGACTAGGATTCCAGGTCCGGTTTTGCAACAACTAATGAAGACCCAAACAAACTCGGATTCTCGCCCATAATACCTTCCTGGAAAGTTTGATTCGTCAACTTTACTTTTTCTGAAGAACACCTTTGCAATCGAGAAATTTGACTCCATGAAAAACCTGAAAAACGCAGCACTGGTCAGAATAACAAAAATCTGGAATTTCCTAATCTTTTATCACTTATTTCCTAAAGTCTGTCCAACTATGCCAAACTCACAAAATAAACTCTAATCAACTCAAATAGGCATAAAACATAACAAAAAACATAATATGGAAGGAATAAAAATATATAAATTATACTCTTATCAGTCGCTTAAGCGATCAAGCGAAAGGCAGAATCAAGATCATCCCTCCGTGTACGATTGCTTAAGCGATGTCATGTCTCACTTAAGCGATCCAGTCTATTTAGCCTTCATCGTTTAAGCGATACCTGTCATCGATTACGCGATCATGTCCAAGGCAGTAACAAATTCATCCTCAACCGGACGATCGTTTAAGTGATGTCATGGCTCGCTTAAGCGATTAAGTGTATTTAGCCTTCGTCGCTTAGGCGATACCATGCTTCGCTTAAGCGATCAAGTGAAAGGCAAAATCAAGATCATCCCCTCGTGTACGATAGCTTAAGCGATTTCATGTCTCGCTTAAGCAATCCAGTCTATTAAGCCTTCGACGCTTAAGCGATACAGTCATCGGTTAAGCGATCATGTCCAAGGCAGTAACAAAATCATCCTCAAGCGCACGATTGCTTAAGCAATTTCATTGCTCACTTAAGCGATCCAGTGTATTTAGCCTTCATTGTTTAAGCAATGCCGTTGTTCGCTTAAACGATCAAGTGAAAGGCAGAATGAAGATCATCCCCTGAGCACGATCGCTTAAGCGATGTAAAGTCTCGCTTAAGCGATCCAGTTTATGAAACCCTTGATTGCTTAAGCGATATACGCCATCACTTAAGCGATCATGCCCAACACATATTAACTTTGTATTTTCTCCTCAATTTGAAAACCTTTTTGCATCAACACATATTAACTCTGTATTTTCTCAATTTGACAACCTATTTGCATCAACACATGTTCATTCTAGTTAATAACATCACTAAATAAACTCAAAGTCAAAAAAAGGAAAGAAATACTGAATTGCTGTATTAGAAATCTTAAATGTGTCAATTACATGAAAATACAACATTATACACATTAACTAAATGTCCTAAACCAATCTAAACTATCAGCAGCCTCGACAGGCTCCATCTTCCTTCTTCATCATTGTTTCAACCACTTCCCCATCCTCCAAAGTTATCTAGCACGCATTCAACATTCAGCATCAGTAGCAACAACAACAACCTCTTCGTCTTCTTCTACAACAACCGTTCCAACAATATCAGTTTAATGTACCACAACCCAATTATCCAATTCAAGAAAACCCAATTATCCATATAAGAAATGCAATTCACATAAACTACAAAACTCTAAGTCTAACTTCCATACCTGTTGATGACAACATCAACAATGACTTGGATTGAATGCAACTGGCACACCCATTAACACTATCTTTTGACATAATTGATGTAGTCTTTGCTCAGTCTTGGCCAGTAGTATCTGAGATGAATTCTTTTACCTTTCCGTCTTCCTTGACTCTAATCTTCCCTGCAATCACCGAACTTTGGGGGTTGCATTCAACGATGTCTCTACATGAGCCTAATAGCCAAAAGGTTGATAATTTCCATGGCGTGCTTCACAATCCTAACAACCATCAGTAGAATCTGTATTAATAATGAAAACAGCGAAAAAAAAAAAAAAACTGTTATAGATTAGTGATCACAAGCATACCTTCCGTGGTAACTAATGGATCCATATGATCGTAAAAGCACTGAATAGCCAAGCGCTCCCGCGAAATTTGCTTATTGTATCATCATTCAAGCCGTCTATTGGGGTGTTGGTCATGTCCAACTCCAGAAATTTTAGTGCATATACCCTACAAGCAGCACTACAATATGAGGAAGACATTAGTATTGCAATCAGCTTATAAAGCAATTGTATTATGTAAGTTTTATACAAAATTTATCTTGCGTCATTTGTCGGGACGGGAATGCGTTTGTGTTGCCA
The DNA here is from genome assembly GCF_008641045.1 of Pistacia vera. Lineage (NCBI taxonomy): Eukaryota > Viridiplantae > Streptophyta > Magnoliopsida > Sapindales > Anacardiaceae > Pistacia > Pistacia vera. Next base: position 1,612,667 of record NW_022196310.1, read on the forward strand.
CTTTCGCGTCAATAGTTCATCACCTAAGTGCTGAAACATACCACTCTCTCGTGACAGCCGCGGGAACAATGTACACAGTAGCTCTATCTCCTTCTCTAACTGCCTCCCCCGACAAATACTGAGGTTGCAATCAAAAATCTGCAGCAAGCCCTCATCTAGTTGCCAGACGACAACTATCCAATGCATATCTTTGATGTTAACGATGCAGTATACTCTTTTTATATTTGCCCAACTCTTGCCATATTTGGGCCTTTCCCCCCTTACATACTGCATCATCTTCTCATCAAATCGATAGCTAGCAAGGACACCGTCATACTCATTTGCGGCCATTCTTTTCCGCTTACATCCCCTTGTGACTCCTCCATCATTGGCCTTTTTCATTAACTTCTCATGTACGCTTACTAGGCTTTGGCCAAATGACACATTGGCTATGGCACAATGCAGATAAAAAATGTCACCTTCAGTGCTTTGTCGCAACCTCATAAGTGCCAAAACCTCATCAATGTGCTGCATCAAAATAAAACAACATGATAAGTGTCATCAAATCAAAATAGATTGCTGTACAGATCGCTTAAGCGATCACACAATACCTCATGGAAAACATAAGCAAAAATAAGGCAAAATATGAGAAAATAACTCACCGAGTCATCAACCCAGTGACCCACTATCAAAATTTGATCAAACCACTTTTGGGGATAATCCCCGGTCTTGCACTTTACAACCATATCATTTTGTTCATCATTGTATTAGGCATAAAAGGATTTTTTTCCCTTCCTCATCTACTGCCCTAAACAAATCAAGCTTTAATTGCTTCACTACTCCACTTCCTCGTTCTTCCTCCGTATCAGCTTGCTGCGCTTCCCCACTTCCTCCTTGTTCCTCAGTATCAGCTTACTTCACTTCCCCACTTCCTCCTTGTTCCTCTGTATCAGCCGGTTTAGCTTCCCCACTTCCTCCAGCTTCCTCCTTTTCTTTCGCAACTCTCCTCTTCTTTTCATACCTTAATTGCATGAAAGGAGATGTCACATGCTTGCTTTTTTGGGTCTCTCTTTTCTTAGGTTGAACTTCCTCCATTTCCAACAGCACATCAACCTTCTCCTCCACCCTTTGCACCCTCTCTTCCAATTGATCTACCTTTTCATAAACGGTGCAACTCAACATGTCAAACTTGTCGCTTAACAAGTCAAACTTGTTGTGTAGACCGTTTATGAGGTCAACCAACTTAGATTCAAGATGCGTAGGCAAACTGGTACTTGGTGTCAAACCAATACTTGGTGTACCTGTTTGCCAATTAGAAGGAGGCATACGAACATTAGCCTCCATGTCTTCCTCCTCATCTGTCCCGCCTACTTGGCCTTCGGCCTCAGTCACATGCTTAACAAACAGCCCTTCCACTATAGTCAAATGCATGACTTCTTCTAAGTCTCGCATTAGGCAGTTTATCATCTCATCAAAAACATCGTCCAATGATTTGAACGATGTAACATAATCCATCACTGATTCAGCCCTAGTAGGAGTGATGAACGGATGGACCACTCCCTACAAAAAGAAAAAAAAATCAATCAAATTTACAAAAACCATTTAATCTATTACATATTCAAAACACAAATCCTTTAATCTTACCTGAACCAGTTCAATTTCCATTTCAATTTTCTCATAGTCCCAATGGATGCTCTTCTTGGTGTGCCACCACAACATCTTAGGAAACTGCAGTGCCTCATCCCCCCCTTAACTAGGATAGGGATAGTCTTATACAACCAAGCCTACATTGTAAAAATAAAACAAAACCAAAAAAAATCCAAATCAGATTTAAAACAAATATAATACCAAAAAATTAACTAAAACCTATTAATATTTACTTGCATTGCCCAAGGGAAGCCAAGCAAATTGTATGTACTGGGTTTCCGCTTCTCAGCATATTGGCGGTATTTAATCGCCATGTCTTTTCCTTGTAGGGAATCGATGGTTAACTTAAATGATAACCTTTCCCACGGATAAGAACAAAAGAAGTCCTCATTACTAGCATATCGCACCCAATCCTGGTTTACTGCTTTCGTTGAGTTAGAAGCCATCAAGACTGAATGCACGAACCATACCAAGCACATTCGAAACTTCTCTGAAGAGCTATACTGATTTCCTTCTGCTTCTAACCTCTCTTCTAAATCATGACCCGTAATTGACTGCTGCCCTGTGAACACCTTTCTAACAAACGTTTTGGCAGCCTTGCTATTCTTTACCATTTCTTCAACTTTTACGTCTGGAAATGGCCCACAATTTAGGCCCATCATTAAACAGAATTCCATCATCCCAAACCGAATCGGCTTTCCAATAAACCAAAAACCACATTTTATTCTTCTTTTTGCATTTAACAGCATGCACCAAAAGATAATGTGCACCCTGCCCCCAGAAGGCCTTACTCCAATTATCTCCCAACCCCACAAAATGACCAAAACATGAGTTTCTGAATCACTTCATCCCTTTTTGATGACCACCTAGAATGTCCTTAATTTTCTTAAACACTTGCCAACTAGACCTAACGGTAACCCTTGCCGGAAAGTAGGGCACAACATCATTTACAACCTCAAGCCCATAATCCTTATAATTTATGCTCTTATAACACTGCACAATTGATATACATTACATATCAGCACAACAAAAAACCAAAACAAGCAGCATGTTGAAGTGCATTGGAGGAGTGGCTGTTTTTGGCTTCTAGAGGTCCATGAAGACAAGGGAGGCTGTTGTGGCAAGTTTGGTGCTCTAGACTTCGTAGAAGAGAGTTGCATACGGGGGGCTCGGGGCTTGCCTGCATATTACAGGGCTGGCTGCGCATGGACAGCCCTGCAATATGCAGGGCAACCCTCTAGCCCCCTCTATTCCACTTTCTTTGCCAACAAAAGCCATCCAAACTGCCACAAACAACCTCTCTAGGGCCTTCATTGGCTTCCCCAACCCTCTGGAAGACCAAAACACCCATTTCTCCAATGCCTTCCAACTGTTCGACAAAATGCAACAATGACCCTAACAACACACCAACCAAATATCCCCTAAAACAACCAATAATTTCATAAAATATATAGATTATTACATTTACTTCATCTTCTTCCTCCTTTTCACCTGACATTGCTCCGGCATCCTCCTCTTCATTTACAATTTCGGCTCCTTCCCTCCCTTGTTCACCTGGCGGGCTGTCTTCTACCGGCTTCGTATTGCTTCTTATTGGACCAACTTCAGTCATCAGAATTTGCTCCACCACAACCTTCGATTTTCCAATTTTGGAACCACTGGTGTCCACGATTTGAAGAGGGGCTGGGTCTTTGTCAAAATCTTTGTTTGGGTCAGCCATTGTTTCTTTCTAAGAGGGAATGTCTTCAATACAAACAACAAACGATTGCGACAATGGATGGCAGAAAACGACAAGAAAAATGTGGTGAAGGGTGGTTGTTTCGTCGGGTTTTCTTAGGGTCGATTAAGCGATTGAGTCCGCTTAATCAATTTTGATTGGAGAGGGGGGTCGTTTGCAATTTTCACAATTTAAACAAACTTTTGTTAATTATATATTACCCATATATGTTTAAATCTTTTTAATTGAACCCATTTTACATGGTTAATGAATCCTAAGTGGCTACGTCCGTTTTTTTAACTTAAAAAAAATTGCAAAATTTTTTGAAGTTATTTTTATAAATCCAAACTTGGGATGTCTAGGGAGTTAAATTTCCTCCCAGTCCACCTCCGGAAAAAACTTTCTAAATGCACTTCATTTTCATCCCTCAGATTAAGCTGCTGGAAGCTCACTAGCTGAAACCACACTGACAAAATCTTAACCTAATTACTCGTAAATTGCTTTAGGTTCGCGTCGCTGATTCCGAGTTTTCGGTGCTCTTAGGTAGCTCCATCTAACTCTTTCTCGAGCTAGGTTTTATTAATTTTGTTATGTTCTCATTTCTCAATCAAATTTCTACTGATAGCTTTGAAATTGTTTAGATTGTAATATTCGCATCTTCCACTAATAATCTTGTTATTTTAGTTGTTTGAAATTTCTTTTAAAATTTTATTGATTATTAGTGTTATTACTTCAATCAGCTATGGACATGAAGAATTGATTTTAGTATAGACAACTAGTGAGATTGTTGCGAAGAAGTCATTGTGAATGTCAAAGCTAGGAATTTGAGGCAACTTCTGTGGTTTATCAAAATTTGAAATTTTCATTATGTTCTTGCTAGAACAACTAGATGGGTTATATGTGCTATTGATGTGCAGGGTAAGAGAAACCAAGTTTAAAACCAAAAAGCTCGTTTTGGTTTGTAAGCCTGAGAGAGAGTGATTATGGTAGCGGATTAAAATTTTTATTCATGAGTTTACAAAAATATTTAGGAAGAAAGATTGAATGTCATGATTTGCACTAATTGTATGGAAGTTTTATTTTGTGATGAAGCATCAACCATAAATTGTATATTGTTGAATAGCTTCCGATACATAGTTTACCTGAAGTGAGAAAACATATTGTTTGCTTGAATGTGAAATTTATTAATTAATGTACTAAAATTTATTTTTCAGATTCTATTTAGAAATTTATTTAGTGACATTTTTGTGTTCCTTCCTCTTGTAGACCATTTTCTTTTAAGCAGCTTGGACGTTCTCAATGAATCGAGCACGGAATGTCATTGTGGCTGCTGGCTTAGTGGCTTTCGCTGGAGCAGGCTTGGCATTTCCCTTTTACATGGCGTAAGTACAAAGGTTTCTGTGTTGTTATGCACATATTATTGAGAGAGCCAACGTTCACATGATGTAATTTCTATCAATCAGGTCATCAAGGAAAGGGCCAGTGATTGACTCATCAAAGCCACTGCCACCACAAGCAACTTTTCGAGGGCCTTACATAAACACTGGCTCACGTGACATTGGACCCGACCATCAAACTTATCCAAAGAAATGATTCATCATGTGAAAGATTTTTTCTGGATGGAAGTAACCCTTGCGCGTTCATCTGTGTGCTTTCTGAGTTGAAGTTTCTGAAATTTGGTCTCTCAGACTCATGGAGCTGGACCAAGAGATCTAATTGTTTTATCTCATCTAGATGAGCAATATTGAGACTGATTCATGGTCATCAATATTTTAAAATTTGGAATTGACAGTGAGTATAAAATTTCTTTGTATAAGAACTGTAAGGTGAAAATATACTAGTTAAAGCTTAATATCTAATATAAATAAACTGTTATGCGTTCTTTATTGAGTATTTGATACTTGTTGGTAGGTGTGAAACTTCTCCCCTCTAGCTGGTGACAGAGCAGTTCCTTCGTTAAGGAGATAAGAAATTTTATTTCTTTAGCCCAGGGTACTTATTTCCTTGTTGCATGTTTAACAGCCAAATTCTGGAATTACTTACTGACCTAGTACTGTATACATATCTTCCTCCGAACAAATCTAGATACACTTAGTGTTTGTGCTTCTATTCTTTAGTTTGACCCCTCAATTTGTCTTAGGAGTAGAGAAGTTTAGCAGACAATTTTGGAAATCTCAATCTGTCGTGTTTATATCTGGGTTTGGCTGTTTGGGAGACTTTGGGAAATCAGACAGTTCTTTACTACATTTTGGTTTGGGTTTTGGGTGAAAGGAATGTGTTTGATTTTTGAGATCATTTCTATGATTCTGTTTTACCTACAGCAAGCAGCTACTTTCCAGAAACTTTTTGAATGAGTGCTGGCCTGGTTCAGCCCATTGCTGTCAGCTGCATATGTTAGAAGGTTCGCATATTTCTCTCCTTCCCATTGCAGTTGTAGATATCTTTATCTAGAGAGTAGAGGTTATTCCTTCTCTAAATCCCATAATATAAACAAGTCTGAATGGGAATAAATTTACCAAGATGCGCAGAGAGGTGATCATTAATTGAACTAATCCCCTCTGCAAGTGTGCATTATCAGAGTCAGAGAAAAAATTGAACCCCACCACTCGGGATATGTTTGATTTGACGAAGTGTATGATAAAAAAGTTGCACCTTTCTTAGGTTTTGGTGTGCAATTGCCGTGGGCGCTCTATGAATTTTCTGAGACTCTGGTTGGAAAGGAACCTTGATGTGATTTATTTGTATGTTCTACAAGACCTAATATCAGCATAACATTGCTGATTTTAAAAGTTATTAAAGTCGGGTGTTTAAAAGTTGGTCATTATCAATAATTACGAATATGTAAGTGTTTAATTATTTGTGAAGCTTTTACATTTATACTTTGAAGTTTGAACTTGATAATATCTTATGTTAATTATCTATGGATGGTTAAATAGTTCGATAGAGACTTTTAGATGTATTACTTAAAAAGTTTTGAGTTTGAGTCCCTCAGTTATTAATAAAGGTAATTGTTAGAGTCTTTATTCGGTCGATAGTTTTACAGTTCTAGAATATTAGTTAAGGTACGAGATAAGCTGACCCGAACATACTCGATCATAAAAAACCCATAAACCCTTAAAAAAAAAAAAAACTTATGTTACCCGATTGCATGAAATTCACTAACTATAATTATAGTTACTTGGATAATTTGGATTTAATAAAGACAGTAGAATAACTTCATCAATGAATTGCTAACTAGTCTTTTTTTTTGTATAGTTTAATGTAGACTATCAAATCAATAATGAATTGGTCGAATGGTAAAGGCTTGAGATTAAGGGATAGCTTATAACCCTATAGTCTATAACCAGTGGCGGATCCAGGAATTTCACTCGATGGGGGCAAAAAATAAACAAAAAAATTTGTGGGGGCAACATGTCAAAGTCTTATAGGGGGTAAAATGCAACTAAATATAAATATTGATACAATGTGAAGTTTTTTAAAGTTTGAGTGGGGGCCGTGGTCCCCACTCGTCATTAAGTAAATCCGCCACTGTCTATAACCAATAATATTAACAATGATTCTCGCAATTTAAACCTAAACCTAAAAGGGAGGGGGAGCAAACCCGTTAGCCCTTTTAAGTTTGCTAATATTGTTACTAATATTGTTGGTTTGATAGTCTTTACGTCAAACCTTACAAAGAAAAGACTGGTTAGCAATTGATTGATAAAAGTCACTCTATTATCTTTATTAAATATAGAAAAGACAAGTTGGGTTGGCTAATTGGATGAGAAAATTGGTTCCCGGTTTGACTGTCGTGAGTTATCAACGTGGGAAACTTGATGCATCCAGAGTACGCGTGCCACCTCTGAGTGACACGTTTCTCTACATATTTAAATTTATATTACCGTTAATTACGTTATTAATTGTGGCTGTGAGAAGCCGAGAGACTATCTTCCATCGGCATTTCCCTTCTAGAGTTTTTCAATCAAAACACGACACAATGACCGTAAATCCGTAATTGAACCTTTCACCATCTATCGTGTAGACATTTAATTGGCTGCCGCAACGTTAAAGAACTGAAACCAAAAGCAATGGGTTCAAAGTGGAAAAATCATACATAGAGGCTAGAGCAGTTCGTTTCGCTTTCTGGCGTGAATACAAACAGCCAGACAGACATCGAGTGCTTAACTCTCAAACTTGCACGCAAAGTTCTGTGTCTCTGGAAGCCTCAGTTTACTTTCTCTTTCTACAACATTAAACAATTGAACAACTTGAATAAACTAAGGCAAAACTTGAAAAACCACTCTAGAAATGGCGCTACTTCTCTCTACTAATGCTTATGTCACTTCATCACAACAAAAAACTCTTCCTTTCTTGTCCACCAGAACCCCAAAACAACAATTGTCCATAACGAACTCACTGAAAAGAACCAGGAATCTCAATTTCTCTCCTTTACGTGTTGCAGCTCCTCCATCAGTACCGGCCTCAGATCAAGAAACTGTTAAAAGAGAAGAGGAAGAAGAGTACAGATCAGTTGATGATGAGTTTGGTGAGGAGAGTACGGATTCTAAGTTCTCTTGGAGGGATCATTGGTATCCAGTTTCTTTGGTAGAAGATTTGGATCAAATGTTGCCCACACCATTTCAACTTCTGGGTAGAGACTTAGTACTTTGGTTTGATAACAATAATAAAGAATGGGTTGCTTTTGATGATAAATGCCCGCATAGACTTGCCCCATTATCGGTAATCTTCTCAATTCTCTATCTTCGATTTGATTTTTGTTTTATTTTGTAATTTAACTGGAAAATAGCAGTATTGTAATTTAATATATTTTTGACTATAAATTGTCGACATAAGAGCTGAGAGGTAATGGAAGGAGTAAAATTGTGGGCCTGATTTCCAAAAAAATGATTAGTTGGATGAGGTAGTTGTATCAGGATAAGATGAGCGGAGGTTTTTTTCTAGTGTCCAGAACTGTGAATGTTCTATAATTAAAAAAGTTTAATTCTTTTCAATCTCCTCCTTTACCTGTTTTCTCCAATAAGAGCCTCATATAAACTCTCTCTCCAGATTTCAGTTGTCACCATTAATTTAAATAAACTATTTGCCATTTTAGAACCTTTCAGTTTCTAGTTTATAGTGGCAACCAAGTTGAGAAGTTGCCATCGTTAATACGATTGATGGGTTCCTCTTGTTTTGTAGGAAGGGCGGATAGAAGAAAATGGGCACTTGCAGTGTTCATACCATGGGTGGTCCTTTGATGGGTGTGGATCCTGCACTCGGATTCCTCAGGCAGCATCTGAAGGTCCTGAAGCTCGTGCATTTCGGTCTCCTAGAGCTTGTGCTACAAGATTTCCTACAATGGTATCTGAAGGTCTGCTCTTTGTTTGGCCAGATGAGAATGGTTGGGAAAGAGCCAATGCTACCAAGCCCCCACTGTAATTGACTCAACTTCTCTGTTCTGACTCTTGTCTATGGATGAAACCAATTAATAGGCTTGCTGATCAAAGTGTACTGTCTGGTTAACATTTTGATTGTGTACTATTATTATGATGATTTTAGGTTGCCTGATGACTTTGACAAACCCGAATTCTCAACGGTGACAATTCAACGTGATCTGTTTTATGGCTATGACACTCTGATGGAAAATGTCTCAGATCCTTCTCACATTGATTTTGCTCATCACAAGGTACACACTTGAAATAAAACATCTTTCTTGGAATCCTTCCATTCAATTATCAGAGAACAGCTGCAGGTTGTATAAGATACTGTGGATTGGCGTAGTTTAGATTATAGGGAAATATAATATTGCCAAGTGCCATTTGTGCAATACTAGTTGGGTTAATACACAATTCAATATGTGTCTCAAACATGGTAATCTGCTAGTAGTCAGCTGTATTCTGGGATTTATTATCTACAAAACGAGGTCTTCTTGAATTATTTGAGGAAAAAAAAGTCCTTATTTAATATGGCTAGCCTGAGAGCATTGCATTAAGATTGAGTTAGTACTGTAAATGATCTGCTCAACATCATTGAGAAGTTGTCAAAATGTACCTGGGATATGAAACAATTACAATTCTACCTACTTCACAGGCCACACATGCATCTCAGATGACTGAACTAGTTTACATTCTTTAGGATTTCCCTCTTGAACAGTTCTAAGGGTTCGATTGGCTGGAAGCGTGAGTAGAATTAGGCCTATTCTCCTTTAAAAAATGTCATTCAGAAATTATTTTATTTTTGAACTATTTTTCCTGGAAAGTGAAATAATGGATAAATTTGGATTATTTATGATGATGGGCCTACTTATTGACTGTTGTTGCCTGGTTTTCTCTTAAGTTTCGTAAAACACATCCAGTTGAGGGTGTGCCTGGGATTTTTCTGGGCCATGTTATGTCTACATGCTGGTATATTGTTAGTTGTCGTGGTGGCCTTGTATTTCTGGCTAGATTGCTAGGCGAATGTAACACTAATTTCACTTCCTTTATTAAAAAATCTCCACATTGCATAATGAGAGACATGACTCACAGGTTACAGGAAGAAGGGATAGAGCGAAGCCATTGCCATTCAAGTTGGAGTCTAGTGGTCCTTGGGGCTTTGCTGGAGCAAATGATGGGAACCCCAGGATTAGTGCCAAGTTTGTTGCTCCATGTTATTATATAAACAAGTAAGTTCACTTTTGTATAAGCCTTAAAATTGCATGCCATCTGAGATAAGCTAACTCCTATCCTCATGCTTTTTTTTGTGATTCTGAAATTCCATGTCTATGATCTTTGTTCTTCAGTAGTTGGGGATATTGAATAGTTTGTCAGTCTCATTGTATATTATTTTTTAGTAATCCCGACAAAGACATTTTGTCATAATATTATTTTGTGAAAATGTTTGGGGCTTACCCATCCAACATTTCCTCTTTCCAAAATTAAAAAGTTTAGTTATCAAGGCTATCAATAAATAGCGGTTATCTGAACTCAGTGCAGAGTTGTTTGACCCCAGCTGTAGTTTAAGGAAGTTGAAGAAATATCACATCTTGTATTTATAATTTCAAATAAGTTTTTTAAACTTTCCTCTGATTTGTTGATTTGAGGATTATAGCTGTTTTCGAAAGACTTGTGGGTTTCCAAACTTAATCATTCTTGTACCATTTTTTTTTTTTTTTTTTTTGGGCCTCTCTCCAGAATAGAGATAGACACAAAGCTTCCTATAGTAGGTGACCAAAAATGGATAATATGGATTTGTTCCTTCAATGTACCAATGGCACCTGGGAAGACTCGTTCTATAGTTTGTAGTGCCCGGAACTTCTTCCAATTCACAATGCCAGGGCCTGCATGGTGGCAGGTAAGAACCTTTCAATTGTGCTTCTGCTGAAATTTTTATCGTACAATATGCATGGAAATTCTGATCACTCTGCTACTTTCATGATCTAACTTATAGCATGCTATTCTTTTCTTTCTTTGTTTCTTTTTTATTGTTTATTTATTTATTTATTTTTGTGTCATATGCTAGTTGCTTCTCATATGCCTAAGTACAGATTTCCAAAATGCATTACAAATGTATTTGAAATTATATGTAAACTGGTCTTCAAAATTAGAAAAATTCATCTGTGGTGCCAACTGCCAATCTTCAAAATGCATTCTGATCATTTTTAGTACTTCTATATTGTAGTACATGATGACATTTATCTGTTTTGTTGGGTATTAAACCACACACTATTTTAATACTTTTTATAAGTTCACCTGATAGCTGATCATCATGTTGCTATTGTAATAATGGGATAAAAAATATTCTTCTATGTGGTGGGTCATTTGTGTTAATCAGAACCAATTGCATTTTTATGCTGTCCAGTGTTTGGGAGCCTTTCCATTCTCTCAATTTTACTTTCTCTTCTCATTTCTGTGCTAAGTCATATAAATTTTTACGATTGGAGAGTACTTAGTCCTGTTAGATGACGAACTTTGTTATCAACTGGGGAGTTTTTCTCTTACTTTTTAACAGACTTGTGGAAGTGCACACATACTCACTCAGGGACACGTTATGATCCAGAAAGTGGAGAGTGCATAAGTCCTGTTGGTTATGCAATTGGGAAAATTTTGTCTTACTCTTTAACATGTGCTAGCACACATATGCTTTGCACAGACACACAGATGTAGCATCTAGTTTGGGAAATCCAGCTCTGTTATCTTTGATGCCATCATGTTCTGTATTAATACTAATATTTGCAACTTTTTGTCCTTATACATGGGTGAACTTCCTCTTATGTGGTCTCTGGTTATGACAGGTGATTCCTAGATGGCATGAGCATTGGACTTCAAATAAGGTCTATGATGGAGACATGATAGTTCTTCAAGGCCAAGAAAAGATCTTTCTTGCGCTGTCAATGGAGGGTTCTGAGGATGTGAATAAACAATATACAAAACTTACATTTACACCCACACAAGCAGATCGGTTTGTGTTGGCATTTCGAAATTGGTTGAGACAACATGGCAAAAGCCAGCCTGACTGGTTTGGCATTAGCAGTCAACAACCTTTGCCGTCAACAGTCTTGTCAAAACGTCAGGTACACAAAACCTATACAGTCCATTCTTTCAAGAAATCTAAAAGGAATATTGATATTGAATGTAGACCTTCAAAGTATGTGAATGCAAAATGTGTATATTAAGTGGATCAATCATGAAGATAAATGTTTAGCGTGAACAACCGAAAGTCTCCAAATGTTATCAAGTGATCTGAGTATGTTTCATTCCATATGTTGCAGATGCTGGATAGATTTGAGCAGCATACTCTTAAGTGTTCATCGTGTAAGGGAGCTTATTCAGCATTTCAGATGTGGCGAAAGTTTCTAATTGGTGCAACAATTGTATTCTGTGCAACTGCTGGGATTCCTTCAGATATGCAATTACGTGTAGTTTTGGCAGTGCTTGCACTTATAGGTGCTGCGGTTGCTTATGCTTTGCATGAACTCCAAAAGAACTTTGTGTTTATTGATTATGTACATGCTGAGATTGAGTAGATAGAATATATACTGGGGACTAGCTGAAAGTGTTAAGTGTGCAGAGATATCAGAAAATTCTTGTGGATCGATATCGTAGAAGTCTGAGATATTGTACATATCATAGAAAGAAAGTCAGCAATAGGCCTAAGTTGCTTGCTTTGCTTCCCAAATCAAGTATCACTATTAATCTATTGGGTGTTTTATCTTTTTCGTATCTGCTACATGTTATTAGCCAGACACCACACACGTTGAGTTGATTGACACTAAGGTGGGAAAGGTGCCAATTCGGCCAGTTTTATAGTGTTTTTTAGTATAAAGATCCTCTCTTGATGCAACTTTAATTTCAGGAAAAAAAAAAAAAAAAAAAGACTGGATGGTCATACCGGGCGATTCTCAGGGTCTCCATGAACTTTCAGGAAATAAAATTCAAAGAAAATGGATCCAACTCCCTCACATTTGCCGTAATTCTTAAAAGTGTTGTTATTTANCAATGCCAGGGCCTGCATGGTGGCAGGTAAGAACCTTTCAATTGTGCTTCTGCTGAAATTTTTATCGTACAATATGCATGGAAATTCTGATCACTCTGCTACTTTCATGATCTAACTTATAGCATGCTATTCTTTTCTTTCTTTGTTTCTTTTTTATTGTTTATTTATTTATTTATTTTTGTGTCATATGCTAGTTGCTTCTCATATGCCTAAGTACAGATTTCCAAAATGCATTACAAATGTATTTGAAATTATATGTAAACTGGTCTTCAAAATTAGAAAAATTCATCTGTGGTCCCAACTGCCAATCTTCAAAATGCATTCCGATCATTTTTAGTACTTCTATATTGTAGTACATGATGACATTTATCTGTTTTGTTGGGTATTAAACCACACACTATTTTAATACTTTTTATAAGTTCACCTGATAGCTGATCATCATGTTGCTATTGTAATAATGGGATAAAAAATATTCTTCTATGTGGTGGGTCATTTGTGTTAATCAGAACCAATTGCATTTTTATGCTGTCCAGTGTTTGGGAGCCTTTCCATTCTCTCAATTTTACTTTCTCTTCTCATTTCTGTGCTAAGTCATATAAATTTTTACGATTGGAGAGTACTTAGTCCTGTTAGATGACGAACTTTGTTATCAACTGGGGAGTTTTTCTCTTACTTTTTAACAGACTTGTGGAAGTGCACACATACTCACTCAGGGACACGTTATGATCCAGAAAGTGGAGAGTGCATAAGTCCTGTTGGTTATGCAATTGGGAAAATTTTGTCTTACTCTTTAACATGTGCTAGCACACATATGCTTTGCACAGACACACAGATGTAGCATCTAGTTTGGGAAATCCAGCTCTGTTATCTTTGATGCCATCATGTTCTGTATTAATACTAATATTTGCAACTTTTTGTCCTTATACATGGGTGAACTTCCTCTTATGTGGTCTCTGGTTATGACAGGTGATTCCTAGATGGCATGAGCATTGGACTTCAAATAAGGTCTATGATGGAGACATGATAGTTCTTCAAGGCCAAGAAAAGATCTTTCTTGCGCTGTCAATGGAGGGTTCTGAGGATGTGAATAAACAATATACAAAACTTACATTTACACCCACACAAGCAGATCGGTTTGTGTTGGCATTTCGAAATTGGTTGAGACAACATGGCAAAAGCCAGCCTGACTGGTTTGGCATTAGCAGTCAACAACCTTTGCCGTCAACAGTCTTGTCAAAACGTCAGGTACACAAAACCTATACAGTCCATTCTTTCAAGAAATCTAAAAGGAATATTGATATTGAATGTAGACCTTCAAAGTATGTGAATGCAAAATGTGTATATTAAGTGGATCAATCATGAAGATAAATGTTTAGCGTGAACAACCGAAAGTCTCCAAATGTTATCAAGTGATCTGAGTATGTTTCATTCCATATGTTGCAGATGCTGGATAGATTTGAGCAGCATACTCTTAAGTGTTCATCGTGTAAGGGAGCTTATTCAGCATTTCAGATGTGGCGAAAGTTTCTAATTGGTGCAACGATTGTATTCTGTGCAACTGCTGGGATTCCTTCAGATATGCAATTACGTGTAGTTTTGGCAGTGCTTGCACTTATAAGTGCTGCGGTTGCTTATGCTTTGCATGAACTCCAAAAGAACTTTGTGTTTATTGATTATGTACATGCTGAGATTGAGTAGATAGAGAGCATATATACTGGGGACTAGCTGAAAGTGTCAAGTGTGCAGAGATATCAGAAAATTCTTGTGGATCGATATTGTAGAAGTCTGAGATATTGTACATATCATAGAAAGAAAGTCAGCAATAGGCCTAAGTTGCTTGCTTTGCTTCCCAAATCAAGTATCACTATTAATCTATTGGGTGTTTTATCTTTTTCGTATCTGCTACATGTTATTAGCCAGACACCACACACGTTGAGTTGATTGACACTAAGGTGGGAAAGGTGCCAATTCGGCCAGTTTTATAGTGTTTTTTAGTATAAAGATCCTCTCTTGATGCAACTTTAATTTCAGGAAAAAAAAAAAAAAAAAAAGACTGGATGGTCATACCGGGCGATTCTCAGGGTCTCCATGAACTTTCAGGAAATAAAATTCAAAGAAAATGGATCCAACTCCCTCACATTTGCCGTAATTCTTAAAAGTGTTGTTATTTAAGCTCCGCCAAAACTCTTTTTGAACCCTAATATTATTTTACAAAATAAAATTTATATTTTAAATTGAAAATTACTAAAAAGGGCATCATCAATTTAACCAAACTAAAAAATCAGACTTCTCTTCTCACTCTTAAACACTTTACTTCGCTTTGAATTAAATTTGAATTTTATTCAAAATTCAATCAATCATTCATTTTGTTTTGGTTTCTACTCAGTTCACTACTTAATGTGAAGAAGTGTTTAAATAGTTGCAAAGTATTATTCAATACTTCATTTAACTATTTGTGTTTTTCGTTGTTGCTTCTTTTGAAGGTTGACTTCGAGTTTGAATGGCAAAATACTTTTTGAAGGTTGTTGTAGTTGTTTATGTTAGCGCCTCTTTGTGGAAGCAATGATCATTGAGCTATAAAACAAATAAATCAGAATAGGAAAATGATGCTTGTAGGGCCTCGGGGATTCGTTCTTATCCAGCCAGTAGTTTCAGGATCCCAGTGTGATAATAGCTGACAGTTATGGTATTTCAAAATACGAATTTTAATTGCTTTTTGGACTGTTATGTTCTAAAAGTAATTGAATTCTTGTACTGTTATGCTATTAAAAGAGTAATGGAATTCTTGGACTATTATGCTATTAAAAGCAATTGAATTGCTACGGTTACTACAAGAATGAATTAAGGGAAAGCGGACAGATTCTCAAGTATAAAAAGGGGTGTGTTTCTCATTTGAAAAATACAATTTCACTTGAGAGAATCCTTATTTCCACTGTTTTTTATTAACTTTCCAGCTCCCCTTCACCATTATTACATTTCCTTATGTTGCTTTAAACCTCTGTTAGAGTGTGCACTCTAAAAGGAGGTTCATCATCGTATCCTGGAGGTTAGTCCGCTGTTGAACATTTTTGCACCACGAAGATTCTTCCAGTAGAGGCAGAATTCTAATCTTAAGGACAGTGCTTTTGCACACCTTGATGTTGCTGTTTTGCTGCTGTATCATTGCTTTTTTACTGCTATTTCGTTGTTGTTTCACTGTTGTATTGTTGCTATTTGCTGTTGTTTCTGTTGCTGTTTTACTATTGTTTTCCTGCTGGATTTTTTGCTATTTTTCCTACTATTTTGCTGTTAATTTGTAATAAATTTTCAACAATCTTAAGATCAGAAATTTTAAGTGAAATCTGCCGACATGGACACTGCAATTCTCACCTCCAAGTCTCTTCCTGATATCTCCAAAATTCAGCCCTTTGTTGGAGCTCATTTCAAGAGGTGGCAAGAAAAAGTGTTCGACTCCCTAGACGTGCTCGATTTTGCAGAGTACCTCAAATCAGAAGAACCAAAACCTAGAGTGACCAATTTTGATAAAAAACTTGACACTTGGAAGAAAGGAAATAAGGTAGGTCATCAAACTATCCTCAGTACCTTATCGAATGAGCTTTATGATGTTTATTGCGCTTATAAGACTGCACATCAGATATGGACAATCCTGAAAAAGAAATATGTTGTTGAGGATGTTGGATCAGAAAAATATGACATAGGAAACTTCTTAGATTTTAAAATGGTAGAAAAAAAGAGGTATTCATGCAAGTCCATGATCATCATTTATTGATAAATGACATGAAAAATGAAGAAATAATTCTTCCTGAAACTTTTGTGGGTGGTTGCTTGATTAAGAAACTTCCAGATTCATGGAGAGATTATAAGAATAGTATGAACCATAAGCGGAAGCAAATGAGCTTAGAAGATATGATAGTATATATTAGGATTGAAGAGACGAATAGGCTTAGAGATAAAATCGATAAGCCCAAGGAATTGACATCTAAGGCTAATGTTGTTGAAAACCAAGTGGCTCCTCCTCAACCTAAGAACAAGAAACCGTAGAGTTTTAAGAATAATAACAAGAAATTGTTTAACAACAAGAACCCCAATACTTTAAAAAAGAAAGGACACTGTTTTGTGTGTGGGAAAACTGGACATTTTGCTAGCCAATGCAGATATGGAAAAGCTGGAGACAACAAAAATCCTCCTAAAGCCAATCTGGCTGAGGGAGATGGTGTTATTGTTGCTGTGGTTGTTCACAAGTGAACATGGTTGCTCAAAAGAAAGAATGGATAATTGATTATGGGGCCACAAAGCATATCTGTGGAGATAGAAATTCTTTCTATAAATACATACCAGTGAGGGATGGAGAAGAATGTGTTTACCTTGATGATTCCCGTTGTACTCCTGATTTGGGAAAGGGAAAATTCTTCTCAAACTTACTTATGAGAAAACCCTCTCACTGAGTAATGTTTTACATGTTCCAAACATTCGATATAATCTTGTATCTATTTATGTATTGGGAAAGGTTAGAGTGAAAGTCTCCTTTGAGGATGACAAAATTGTAATGTCCAAGAATGGGGCTTTTGTTGGGAAGGGGTATTGTTTTGGAGAGTTATTTAAACTCAATGTACTTAATATCATTATGAATGAAAATGCATC
The DNA here is from genome assembly GCF_008641045.1 of Pistacia vera. Classification (NCBI taxonomy): domain Eukaryota; kingdom Viridiplantae; phylum Streptophyta; class Magnoliopsida; order Sapindales; family Anacardiaceae; genus Pistacia; species Pistacia vera. Next base: position 1,630,107 of record NW_022196310.1, read on the forward strand.
TTCTTCTGCTTGTGTTATTAATTCAATAGATTTATGGCATGGTAGATTAGGTCATGTGAATTATGGTTATCTGAAAAAGATGAAAGAACTTGGTTCATTATCAAATGTCAATATTTCAAATATTGATAAATGTAGTGTGTGTGTGGAATCTAAATCCACTAAAAAGACTTGTAAACCAATTCTAGAACAAGAAAATGAGCTTCTCGATTTAATTCACAATAATCTTGGAGATTTGAAACAAATTAACCATGACCAGAGGAGGAAAAAAGTTTTATACAACTTTTATTGATTATCACTTTAGATATACTAGAGTATACTTTTTGAGAAGTAAAGATGAAACAATTAAAATGTTCTTAACTTATAAAAATGAAGTTGAAAATCAACTCAATACGAAAATTAAAAGACTAAGAACGGATAGAGGATGAGAATATAAGTCAAATGACTTTGATTCCTTTTGTAGAGATCATGGTATTATACATGAGACCACATCTCCTTATTCTCCATAGTCTAATGGAGTTGCTGAGAGGAAAAACCGAACTTTAAAAGAAATGGTAAATGCTATGTTGATTAGTTTTGGAGCACTTTTGAATTTGTGGGGGGAAGCTATGCTTTTAGCGTGTTACATACAAAACAAAATTCTTTATAAGAAAAAAGGCAAAACACCAAATGAACTCTGGAAAGGTCATGTACCAACCTGAAATATTTTAAAGTATGGGGTTGTTTCGTAAAGTCCTGATTCCTGAACCTAAAAGGAAAAAGGTTAGGATCCAGGATTGTTGATTGTATGTTTATAGGTTATGCTAAGAATAGTGCTGCTTATAGATTCATGGTAATAAAACAAGAGGTTGGTTTGTATGATGCAAACACAATCATTGAATTTAAAAATGCAGATTTCTTTGAGAATGTTTCTCCTAAGAAAATCAATTGTGAAAAGGCTTTACCTTAAAATGAAATTTTTGAGAGTTCTCCTCAAAATGAAACTCTTCAGAATTCTTCTGAAAGTTCAAAGTTAGAAATAAGGAGAAGTAAGAGAGTAAGGAAAGCCAAAAGTTTTGGTGATGATTACTATGTCTTTTTTTACAGAGAATGATCCTCATACTTATGAAGAAGTAATGACTTCTTGTGATGCATCCCTTTGGAAAGAGGCAGTAAATAATGAAATTGAGTCCATTATGAGTAATCATACATGGGAAGTAGTTAGTTTGCGTCCTGGAACTAAACCAATAGGGTGCAAAAGGATATTTAAAAAGAAATTAAAGACTGATGGATCAATTGATAAATACAAGGCAAGATTGATTGCCAAAGGTTATACACAAAAGAAAGATATAGATTATTTTGACACTAATGCTCCTGTAACAAGAATAACATAAGTTAGAGTGTTAATTATTGTAGCTGCAATTTACAAATTACATATACATCAAATGGATGTAAAGACAACTTTTCTTAATGGAGACATAGATGAAGAAATTTATATGAAACAACCAGAGAATTGTGTTATCCTAGATAATGAGCATGAAGTGTGTAAACTGGTAAAGTCTCTTTATGGACTTAAACAGGCACCAAAACAATGACATGAGAAGTTTGACCAAGTGTTAGTCTCAAATGGTTATACAATTAATGATTCAGATAAATATGCATATTCTAAATCATTTGAAGAAAACACTTATATGATAATATGTCTCTATGTTAATGACATGTTAATATTTAGTGCTAATATGGATGTGATAATTAAGACTAAAGAGTTTCTTGCCTCAAATTTTGATATGAAAGACATGGGAGAGGCAAATGTTATTCTTGGGATTAAAATCATTAAGATAAATGATGGTCTTAAGTTATCACAACAATACTATATTGAAAATTTCTTAAGGAAATTTGGGTATTCAGACAGTAAACCCATCTCAACTCCTTATGATGGAAATACTCAACTTAAGAAAAATACACAACATAGTGTGAGTTAAAATAGATATGCCCAAATCATTGGTAGCCTTATGTACTTAATGAATAGTACAAGGCCTGATATTGCTTATGTTGTCACTAGATTGAGTAGGTATACTTATAATCCTGATAAAAATCACTGGATAGCATTAGATAGAGTTGCTATATATTTGAAGGGCACCATTGATTATGGGCTAACGTTTGGAAGTATACTACCTGTATTAGAAGGATATTCTGATGGCAAATGGATATCAGATTCAGATGAAATAAAATCCACAAGTGGTTTTATCTTTACACTTGGTGGAGGTGTTGTGTCATGGAAGTCTTCCAAACAAACTTGCATAGCTTGGTCTACCATGGAGTTTAAGTTTATCGCCTTAGAAAAGGCATGTTCTGAGGCTGAGTAGTTAAGGAATCTCTTAGCAAATCTTCCCATTGAAACTCACCCTCCTGTTTCAGTAGTAATCCATTATGATTGTCAAGCAGCAATAGCAAGAGCAAGAGCAAAATTTATAATAGGAAAAGCATACATATCTGGATAAAACATACAATTATAAAGTAGCTGCTAGAATCTGGGGTTGTGAGCCTAGACTTTGTGAAGTCAGAGTTAAATTTGGCCGATCCTCTGACTAAACCACCAAGTAGAAGGTTAGTGGAATACACATCGAGCGGGATGGGACTTATGCCTAAAGCATAAGGCAACAGTGATGGTAACCCTACCTATGTGATTGGAGATCCCAGGAAGTAGGTTCATAAGGGTAATAACAAGTCACTTGTTGTCTTGATAAGTATTATTGAATTTTATCTATAGAAAGTCCTCCTTATGGCGAGATAATACTAATTGCAGTGAATACGGATAAGTAAAATTACTCTTAATGAAATCCATAGCCAACAAAAATAGTGGTGTGAAAAACTATAATTCACACCTTATGGAGGTTCACCTATGTGAGTGTGGAATTGAGTTGATTCCTATGAGAGCTTAGGTAGGCATCTCTAGAGCACTCATGAAATCCAGGCTAGCATAGGACCATAAAGTGCTAAACCGCGGAACAGTATACAATGTAAAGAATTTAGTGTGAGGAACTAATCCTCTGAATTACATAAATAAATTTTTGGTTCATAGAAACTTAGTTTCACCAAATGTTAGTAATTCATGTTTAGTTACTCAATGATTGCTTCATGGTCCAAAAGACACCAACTCATAAATATTAAATTTTGTAATCAGTGGTGATTGGTTATTTTGAAATATGTGGGGGATTGTGATAATAACTGGCAGTTATGGTATTTCAAAATACCAATTTTAATTGATTTTTTAACTGTTATGTTCTAAAAGTAATTGAATTCTTGGATTGTTATGCTATTAAAAGAGTAATTGAATTCTTGGATTGTTATGTTATTAAAAGCAATTGAATTGCTTCGGTTACTGCAAGAATGAATTAAGGGAAAACAGGCAGATTTTCAAGTATAAAAAGGGGTGTGTTTCTCATTAGAAAAATGCAATTTCACTTGAAGGAATCCTTGTTTCCTCTATTTTTTATTAACTTTCCAACTCTCCTTCACCATTATTACATTTCCTTGTGTTGTTCTAAACCTCTATTAGACTGTGCACTCTAAAAGGAGGTTCGTCATTATATCCTGGAGGTCAGTTCGTTGTTGAGCTTTTTTGCACCACGAAGATTCTTCTAGTAGGGGTGGAATTCTGATCTTAAGGACAGTTGTAATACTCCGTATTCTCCTTGTGGGTTTTATTTAATTTTATTTATGTGAATTTAGGGGGTAATATGTACGAATTGAAACTTTTTGGAGACGTTTTAGTAAGAAATAAGGCATGGTGGGCTTATTAAATAGTTTTGCAAGAGCACTTGTGTGAAATTGGAAGTGTGAAAATCTTTTAGCAATATTATGAAATTGATTAAAGATGAGGGGTGTCATGCAAGGGCACATGCATAATTTTCTAGGGGTGAGATCGTGATAAAACATAACTTTATTTAAAGGATTTTGGGGTGCAAGATGTAAGAATCAAAGACTAAGGGATGCATGCATAATTGGCCATTGCAAGATGGATTAAAGGTAATTTCTTTTGGAGAATTAGCCCCCAGTTTTGGCACATTGTTTTGCCAATGATGGTTTTGAATTTGTATTAAATTGAGATGAGGAATGGGGGAGTGGAGAAAGAGATAGCCGAGAGAATAAAAGGAAAAAAAAAAAAAAAGTGAGAGAGGAGAAGCTTGTTTTTATTCTTTTTCTCTTTCTCATTTCACATTCATTCTCCTATGTAAATTGAAAGAGAGAAAAATAATATTTGAGTTAAAATAGAGGAGGGCCGAGAGGTGTTTTGTAGGAGAAGAATTTTCAGAGAAATTTTGGGGTAAAGTAATAAGTGTTACGCATTGCATTTTCAATCCTTTATCATTTTTAATCGATCTTTCATTTTCTCTTTGATTAGATATTAATTCCTATAACAATTTTGAATCAAATAGGTGAAGAAGATAGGAGGACCGAGCACTTGAGTTAAAAGCAAAGGAGAAATTGTGAGTGGAATATATATAAAAATGATTTTCAAACGTATTTCATTCCTTGTTTTCTTGTGTTTGTGCATGTATACAAATTAATGATTAAATTAAAATTTGTGAATGATATATTGCATGTGCATTTCGGTTGCTGGAAAGGTGTATTAATGATATAATTTTGTTTAATTGCATTGTAAGATGTAATTGCACGTGTGGGAAGTCAGCTAATTAATTGTTTGTGGAATGGGAATTTGTGTGTAATTAGTTTTTTTTTTTAAATTGAAATGCATGATTAATTTTGAATATGGCTGCTAGAAATTGGAACTATATATAATGCCCTGCTAGTATATTTATATTAGTTGGCGGTGTGATTGGCAAGTGTCGGGTTGAGTTATTGCCAACTATTGGTTTTTGGGTGTGATACTTGTCTATTTTGAATCTGTCTTGTTGAGATAAATTGAAATGTGTTGGTGGTTGGTTAGTTCAGATGATTTTGTAGTAGATTGGGGTTTTGAAAATTTGATTTTTTTTCTTATGTTGCTTGTTGCATGTGTATGTATAGGGTGTTCACATGGAATTAAAGGTTGCTGAATATTTCTTTTTTTTTTTTTTTTATTAATGAAATGGTTTAATCATGTGCTGGAGTGGAGGTGGAAGTGAAAAAAACAAAAAAATTTATATTAAGAAGGTGTTAATATTGGGCAAATGAATTTTCATTAATAGGAATGGTTATAAAATTGTGTTTATGTAAATTTTAATCTTTCCTCTAGATTATACGGAAATGCATGCTATGGTTGGTTAATTTGATTGGCTATTGGGCTCTTTTATTTGTTTACAATTGGGAGTATTTTATTTGTTTTGAAACAAATGGTGTAGAATGAATTGGAAGGTTGTGGGTTAATTGTCATGTTTAGAAGTTTTGGGACCTTAGAAAATTGATGATAAATATAGGGTGTACATATAATTTTACATACTTTTGTATTTTGACGTGGTGAGCATTGCATTCATGATTACATGCCATTTTATTGAAATTTTATATCATATTATACTTTATATATGCATAAGACATGCATGATGCATATTTGGAATGAAATTGTGGATGCATGATTATTATTATATTTGACTCCCGGATTGGAAACCGTACCCATCCCCCTCCAGACATCAGCTAGTATTTGATATTTATCCTCATGCGTGCATTGAGATGGTCCGTCCTACCGAACGATTGGGATATCCTACTAGGACAAGACGGACGCCTGACGAGCTCCAGGCGGGATTACACCAAGCGGTTATTGGCCGGTGTGGGATTTTGGACGCCTTGAGGGTAGACTGTGGGCGAGATTATATTTGATACCATATCATGACACCCCCAGGGTAGACTGTGGGTCGAGCATGGTTATCCAGTGATGTTCGTACCATCCCGAGGGTAGACTGCGAATGGTGCCACCCCAAGGGTAGATTGCAGGTGGTGTAGCTTCATGTCTGAGTTAGGGACTGGTTCAAATAGTTATGATCCAGGCCCTTAAGTGCTAGTAGGGTGGTGATAATTGATTTATTTTATATGATAGTAGTGTGTGATTTCATGGCATCCGAGAATAATACATATATTGTTTGTTGCCTTATCATGTAAGTGCATTAGTGTTGTGTGGCATACAACTGGATTATTCATGCATGTTTTCAAAGTTAAAGTTATTTTCGTATAAAATATATTATCCGCTCACTGGGCTTCCCAACTCACTGTTTTATGTTTCCTCCCCCAGGATCGTAGATCGGGTTCGTGTGGAGCATACTCTACGCTCTAGGTTGGCCTTAACGCATGATGATCTACATCTTTTACAAACTTTAGTGGACTCTGATACTACGTTTCTTTTGTAACTGGATTTCAGTTCCCGCTTTTACAATAATTATATGTGTATTTCCACCTTCTAAACCTTAAACATACAAATGCACTACTTTTCACTTTCGTCTATAAACGGAATTGTTTTTAAGAATGTTATATATATAGAGTATTCACCTTTCTTTCGGGATCTTGAGTCTCCTGAAGCGCCCGGATCCGGTGGGATAGGGATACTCAGGAGGGGGCATGACAGATTGGTATCAAAGCCTAGGTTTTGGATTTTGAGTGCATTTGTACAAGTATGCATACATGTTTTGTATCCTAACAAGTTAAATTGATTTTATAGATATCATCATGCGTAAACAAGGCCGATTGCGCACATGATCTATGAGAGCAATAAGTGATCCTCAAGGGCAAGGAGAGGATCAGAATGCGGGGATAGAGGGTAAGGCTTCTGCGGCCCATGAACAAGGACCCTATATAGAAGGACCCGAAGGGGGTCAGGGGATGGAACAAGAGATAGAGCAAGAGATCCATTCTTCTAGTAGTGAGTCTGGGATAGAGAGAGCCATTGGGAGACTAGCCCGGTTGTTTACCCGTGCCATTGGTGGTTGGGCACAAGAGAATCTGAGGAACAGGAATACCATAGAGAGGGCTAGGAAGTTAGGGGAAGAGAAATTTAATAGAGATGGTGATCCTATGGTAGCGATGAGATGGTTAGAGGGTACTAAGAAAGTATTCAGGGTTATGGCATGTACTGATAAGGAAAGAGTGAGATTTGTGGAATTTCTGTTAATAGGGGGAGCTGATTGCTGGTGGCAGTCCGCTCGAGGAAAGTACCACAACCCCCCTAGACTGATTTTAGACAGGAGTTCCTAGATTGTTATCAACTAGGGTTTATCAGGAAAACAAAAGGAGAGAGTTCTTGATGTTGACTTAGGGGAATATGACCGTCGAGGACTATAGAAACATATTTATAGAACTTGCTAGGTTCGCTTCGGGTATTGTAGATAGTGAGGAAGATAAATGTAGAAAATTTGAGCATGGCCTTAGGGAGGGGATCAAAACAGCAGTGGTTGGATATGCCCATTCAGATTTTGTTAGATTGGTGGAATCCGCTATGAGGATAGAGTAGAGTCTAGCAATAAGAGAGAGAGAGGAACCACGCAAACAGAAATGTGGTAACCGAGATTGGGGGATTGGCAGTTCGAGGAACCGTATGCCGAGACGAGAGGGTAGTTTCTTTGGTACATCCAGTAGCCAAGGTTCTGAGACCAACAGGAGTTAGGGACAATTTGGTGGCAAACAATCAGTCAGCGGAAATTCTGGTGGAAACCAGTGACAGTTGTGTAATCAGTGTGGCCGATCTCATGCGGGGCAATGTTGGGGAGTGACCTTAGTCTGTTATCATTGTGGACAGCCTGGGCATTTTAAAAGGGAGTGCCCTAGTTTAGCTCAGAGTGGGAGTGTATCACAGAGGACCATCCAGCAGCGCTTTCAAGGAGAAGGTAGTCATGTTCAGGGACAGTAGAAGTCCCAACCTATAGGAAGGTCCACTACAGGCAACAGAGGCGAGTCTAGTACCGATCGTGTAAGCAGAGGTAGACAGAGAGGATCTGGACAACCTTATACTCAAGCTCGAGTTTTTGCCATGACCCAGCAAGAGGCCCAGGCTACACCCGATGTGGTAACTGGTATGTTATTTATCTTTAGCCATGAGGCTTGTGTTTTGATTGACCCTGGTTCCACTCATTCTTTCATATCATATGCATTTGTAGAATATTCAGATCGTGTTTTAGAACCCTTGGAGTATAAATTAGATGTGGTTACCCCCGCTGGTGAGACCTTATTAACAGAGTATGGGTTTAATGGTTGTGGTGTAATGGTTGATGGGTATGTATTGGAGGCAGACTTGATTCTATTGAACATACATGATTTTGATGTGATTTTAGGCATGGACTGGTTAGCCACCCATAGACCTATAGTGGATTGTTTTCGAAAGGAGATCACTTTTAGGAAGCTCGATATACTAGAGTTAGTGTTTTGTGGAGAAAGACAAATACTTCCCTCTTGTTTGATTTCAGCCATGACTACTAGGAAATATCTCCGGAAGGGATGTCAGGTGTACTTGGCACATGTAGTGGATACACAGGCGGATGGATGTAGATTGGAAGATATTCCGGTGGTTAAAGACTTCCTAGATGTATTTCCTGAAGATCTTTCAGGACTACCTCTGGAAAGCGAGATCAATTTTACTATTGAGCTTGTGCCTAGTGCGGTTCCAGTTTCTAAGGCCCCATATAGGATGGCACCCCTAGAGTTGAAGGAATTGAAGATTCAACTACAAGAACTGGTGGACAAGGGGTTTATCCGACCGAGTGTGTCTTCGTGGGGAGCGCCGATATTGTTTGTGAAAAAGAAGAATGGGACTTTGAGATTATGTATTGACTACAGGCAGTTGAATAAGATGACAGTGCGCAACAAATATCCACTGCCACGTATTGATGATTTATTTGACCAGTTACAAGGTTCCAAGGTTTTCTCTAAGATAGATCTAAGATCAGGATATCATCAACTAAGGATCAAAGAGTCTGATATCCCTAGGACAGCTTTTCGAACCCGTTATGGGCATTATGAATTTTTGGTGATGTCGTTCGGTTTGACAAATGCCCCAGCAGTTTTCATGGATCTGATGAATAGGTTGTTCCGTCCTTTTTTGGACCATTTTGTGGCAGTGTTTATTGATGATATATTGGAAACATTCACGGAGTAAGAGCGAGCATGCAGAACACCTCAGGATGGTTTTACAGACACTCCGTGATCAACGATTATATGCCAAGTTTAGTAAGTGTCAATTCTGGTTACGAGAGGTCTCATGTCTCGGGCATGTTATTTCAACTCAGGGTGTTTATGTAGACCCACAGAAAGTGGAAGCAGTTTTGAATTGGGAGAGACCTACTAGTGTTACCGAGATTAGGAGTTTTCTAGGACTGGCAGGATACTATAGGAGGGTTATGGAAGGGTTTTCCAAGATTGCCACCCCGTTGACCAGGTTAACTCGAAAAGGTGTGAAGTTTAATTGGTCCCATGAATGTGAGCAGAGTTTTCAGGAATTAAAGCGGAGATTAACAACGACTCCTATCCTCACTTTGCCCTTGGGTGTGGAGGAATTTGAAATTTATAGTGATGCATCTAAGCAAGGGTTAGGATGTGTGCTAATGCAAAATGGGAAGGTAATCGCCTATGCTTCTAGGCAGTTAAAGAAGCACGAGCAGAATTACCCAGTTCACGATTTAGAGTTGGCAACAATGGTTTTTGCCTTAAAGATTTGGAGGCATTATTTGTATGGAGTAACCTGCTGGATCTATACTGATCACAAGAGTCTGAAGTACTTGTTCACTCAAAGGGAGTTAAATATACGACAACGCCGATGGATTGAGTTGATTAAAGATTATGATTGTGTAATAGACTACCACCTCGGAAAAGCTAATGTGGTAGTTGATGCCCTCAGTAGGAAGTCCCAAGATATGATAGCTCACTTAGGAGTGAACCATTATGAATTACTACAAGAGTTGAGGACTTTAGGAGTTAATCTGTTTCTAGGCGAATCTGGTGGGTTATTGGCCAATTTTCAGGTGAGGCTGACTATAGTCGATAAGATACGGGGGATACAAATCAAACCCTCAATTGGAAAAGTTAAAATCTGAAGTTAGTAGTGGGTCACGGACGAACTTTTGGATAGGAAGCGATGGGACCTTGATGTTGGGAAATAGGATGTGTGCACCAGATCAAAAGGAGTTAAAACGAGAAATATTAGAGGAAGCCCATTCCTCAGCATATGCTTTGCACCCAAGGAGTACCAAGATGTATCGGACTCTCCAAGAGCATTATTGGTGGTCTAGTATGAAGAAAGAAATAGCAGAGTTTGTTTCCAGATGTTTGATATGTCAACAAGTTAAGGCCGAACATCAAAAACCGACAGGACCCTTACAACCCCTTCCTGTTCCTGAGTGGAAGTGGGAACATATTACTATGGATTTTGTGGTAGGCCTCCCTCGCACCAGAAACGGCCACAACAACATTTGGGTAATAGTGGATCGATTGACGAAGTCCGCTCATTTTTTGCCAATAAAAACGACGTATTCACTGGACAGATTAGCGAGTCTTTATGTGTTTGAAATAATTAGACTTCATGGTGCCCAAGTATCTATAGTATCAGACAGAAATCCAAGGTTTACATCCCAATTTTGGCCTAGCTTATAGAATGCTTTGGGAACAAGATTAAGTTTTAGTACGACCTTCCATCCTCAAACTAACAGACAATCTGAGGGGACTATTCAGACACTGGAAGATATGTTAAGGGCTGTGGTAATGCGGTTTAAAAAGAGTTGGGATTCGTTTTCACCCTTAGCGGAGTTTGCTTATAATAATAGTTACCAAGCCAGCATTGGAATGCCGCCATACGAGGCTCTATATGGCAGGAAGTGCAAAACTCCAATATGCTAGAGCGAGGCAGGTGAAAGGAAATTAGCAGGGCCAGAAATAGTCCAAACCACTAACAATTCAATCAAATTTATCAAGGAAAAGTTAAAGGCAGCCCAGGATCGACAGAAAAGCTATGCTGATAAGCGTAGGAGAGATTTGGAATTTCAAGTTGGGGACATGGTATTTTTACGAGTTTCACCATGGAAGGGTTCCTTAAGATTCGGGAAAAGGGGCAAGTTAAGTCCGAGGTACATTGGTCCATATGAGATTCTAGAGAGGATTGGAGCTATAGCGTATCAGTTGGTGTTGCCACCAGAGTTATCCAGGATCCATGATGTATTCCATGTCTCTATGCTTCGCAAATATATACCTGACCCATCCCATGTGTTACAGCAACAACCGATCCAAGTTAGGGGTGACTTGACTTATAAGGAGTATCCAGAGGGGATTATAGATTGGAAGCGGCAAGAGTTGCGCACCAGGACCATCCCTTGGGTAAAGGTTAAGTGAAGTAATCATTCAGAAAAGGAAGCAACTTGGGAGCGCGAAGAAGATATGCGAGCACAATATCTTGAGTTTTTTTAACCAAGTGCACTAAAAAAAAAAAAAAACAAAAAAAAAAAAAAACAAATTTCAAGGACGAAATTTCCTTAAGGGGGGAAGATTGTAATACTTCATATTCTCCTTGTGGGTTTTATTTAATTTTATTTATGTGAATCTAGGGGGTAATATGTAAGAATTAAAACTTTTTGGAGACATTTTAGTAAGAAATAAGGCATCGTGGGTTTATTAAATAGTTTTACAAGAGCACTTGTGTAAAATTGGAAGTGTGAAAATCTTTCAACAATATTATGAAATTGATTAAAGATGAGGGGTCTTATAATATTGTGTCATGCAAGGGCACATGCATAATTTTCCAGGGGTGAGATCATGATAAAATATAACTTTATTTAAAGGATTTTGGGGTGCAAGATGTAAGAATCAAAGACTAAGGGATGCATGACAATTGGCCATTGCAAGATGGATTAAAGGTAATTTTCTTTTGGAGAATTAGCCCCCGGTTTTGGCACATTGTTTTGCCAATGATGGTTGTGAATTTGTATTAAATTGAGATGAGGAATGGGGGAGTGGAGAAAGAGATAGCCGAGAGAATTAAAGGAAAAAAAAAAAAAAAAAGTGAGAGAGGAGAAGCTTGTTTTTATTCTTTTTCTCTTTCTCATTTCACATTCATTCTCCTATGTAAATTGAAAGAGAGAGAAATAATATTTGAGTTAAAATAGAGGAGGGCCGAGAGGTGCTTTGTAGGAGAAGAATTTTCAGAGAAATTTTGGGGTAAAGGAATAAGTGTTATGCATTGCATTTTCAATCCTTTATCGTCTTTAATCGATCTTTCATTTTCTCTTTGATTAGATCTTAATTCCTATAACAATTTTGAATCAAATAGGTGAAGAAGATAGGAGGACCGAGCACTTGAGTTAAAAGCAAAGGAGAAAGTTTGAGTGGAATATATATAAAAATGATATTCAAACGTATTTCATTCCTTATTTTCTTGCGTTTGTGCATGCATACAAATTAATGATTGAATTAAAATTTGTGAATGATATATTGCATGTGCATTTCGGTTGCTGGAAAGGTGTATTAATGGTATAATTTTGTTTAATTGCATTGTAAGATGTAATTGCATGTGTGGGAAGTCAGCTAATTAATTGTTTGTGGAATGGGAATTTGCGTGTAATTAGTTTTTTTTTTTTTTTTTTAAATTGAAATGCATGATTAATTTTGAATATGGCTGCTGGAAATTGGAACTATATATAATGCCCTGCTAGTATATTTATATTAGTTGGCGGTGTGATTGGCAAGTGTCGGGTTGAGTTATTGCCAACTACAGGTTTTTCGGTGTGATACTTGTTTATTTTGAATCTTTGTCTTGTTGAGATAAATTGAAATGTGTTGGTGGTTGGTTAGTTCGGATGATTTTGCAGTAGATTGGGGTTTTGAAAATTTGATTTTTTTTCTTATGTTGCTTGTTGCATGTGTATGTATACGGTGTTCACATGGAATTAAAGGTTGCTGAATATTTCTTTTTTATATTAATGAAATGGTTTAATCATGTGCTGGAGTGGAGGTGGAGGTGGAAGTGAAAACGAAAAAAAATTTGTATTAAGAAGGTTTTAATACTGGGCAAATGAATTTTCATTAATAGTAATGGTTATAAAATTGTGTTTATGTAAATTTTAATCTTTCCTCTGGATTATACGGAAATGCATGCTATGGTTGGTTAATTTGATTGGCTATTGGGCTCTTTTATTTGTTTACAATTGGGAGTATTTTATTTGTTTTGAAACAAATAGTGTAAAATGAATTGGAAGGTTGTGGGTTAATTGTCATGTTTAGAAGTTTTGGGACCTTAGAAAATTGATGATAAATATAGGGTGTACATATAATTTTACATACTTTTATATTTTGACGTGGTGAGCATTGCATTCATGATTACATGCATTTTTATTGAAATTTTATATCATATTATAGTTTATATATGCATAAGACATGCATGATGCATATTTGGAAAGAAATTGTGGATGCATGATTATTATTATGTTTGACTCCTGGATTGGAAATCGTACCCATCCCCCTCCAGATATCAACTAGTATTTGATATTTATCCTCATGCGCGCATTGAGATGGTCCGTTCTACCGAATGATTGGGATATCTGTTAGTAAACGGTCCCGTATACGCAGCGGAAACAACAAAAATAATATAACAGGATCGTTTACAAGAGCCAAGATCAAGGGTATAATTTTACAATTTTATCATAATAAGAATCTACAGAAATATTAAACATGAGTTAAAAGAAACAAACGCACATTGGAGGCTCCTCCAAATTTGTCGACGAATGTTTTGCTACCGATCCAAGTGTAGGATCGAACCTGCGTAGTCCACACGAAGACAATCTCAAAAGAACCAAAGAGGGNGAAAGGTGTATTAATGATATAATTTTGTTTAATAATATTGCATTGTAAGATGCAATTGCATGTGGGGGAAGTCAGCTAATTAAATTGTGTGGAATGAATTGAAAGGTTGTGGGTTAGTTATAAAATTGACTTGATTAGAAACATGAATATGGGTGGATACTAAATAAATTTTGAATTTTATATTTGAACGTTTGTTAAGCTTTGTGATGAGTGGACAGCTGGAAAATTTGGGAAATAATGGGCATGAGACTGCTAGCCTATACTGTATAGAATGTGAACATTTACTTTGCCTAAAAGGTTAGGGATTGGCTGGATTTTTTTGGGTGGTAATGGGTATGAAATCATGACTTGAAGGTTTACTTAAAGTATATATATATATATTATATTTTTGCTGTATTGTTGTTGCATTGTTGGCTTGGTATTTTTGGAGTCATCAATGTAGTAATTGCTGCATTTTCATAAACTGTGGACTTGATTAAACGTGATTGTTGAGTGGGAATGAGCGTTGGAAGTTGGTAAAAAGGTAGAATTGATATTAAGGTAGAATGGATATGAAGTTAATGAGTTATTAAATACTATAAATGGTACATTTTATTTTGGAAATTTCAGAAAGAGTGTTGAATAAAAATGTTAGATTTTTTCTTATGGGCAGTAGGCTCTTGGCAGCAGGGGGTTAATTGTCATGTTTAGAAGTTTTGGGATCTTACTAAGATTGATGATAAATATAGGGTGTGAATAGAATTTTACATACTTTTGTATTTTTACGTGGTGAGCATTGCATTCATGATTACATGCCTTTTATTGGAATTTTATATCATATTATACTTTATATATGCATAAGGCATGCATGATGCATATTTGGAATGAAATTGTGGATGCATGATTATTGTTATGTTTGACTCTCGCATTGGAAACCGTACCCATTCCCCCCTCCAGACATCAACTAGTATTTGACATTTATCCTCATGTGCGCATTGAGATGGTCCATCCTACCGAACCATTGGGATATCCTACTAGAACAAGACGAACGCCTGACGAGCTCCGAGCAGGATTACACCAGGCGGTTATTGGCCGGTGTGGGATTTTGGATGCCCCGAGGGTAGACTGTGGGCGAGATGATATTTGATACCATATCGTGACACCCCGAGGGTAGACTGTGGGTTGAGCATGGTTATCCAATGATGTTCGTACCATCCCAAGGGTAGACTGCAGATGGTACCACCCCGAGGGTTGACTGCGGGTGGTGTAGCTTCATGTCTGAGTTAGGGACTAGTTCAGATAGTTATGATCCAGGCCCCTAAGTGCTAGTAGGGTGGTGATAATTGATTTATTTTATATGATAGTGGTGTGTGATTTCATGGCATCCGAGAATAATATATATATGCTGTTGTTGCTTTATCATGTAAGTGCATTAGTGTTGTGTGGCATACAATTATTTATACATGTTTTCAAAGTTAAAGTTATTTTCGTATAAAATATATTATCCGCTCACTGGGCTTCCCAGCTCACTGTTTTATGTTTCCTCCCCCAGGACCGTAGATCAAGTTCGTGTGGAGCATACTCTATGCTCTAGGTTAGCCTTGACGCATGATGATTTGCATCTTTTACAAACTTTAGTGGACTCTGATACTACGTTTCTTTTGTAACTGGATTTCAGTTCCTGTTTTTAGAATAATTATTTGTGTATTTCCACCTTCTAAACCTTAAACATGCAAATACACTACTTTTCACTTTCGTCTATAGACGAAATCGTTTTTATGAATGTTTTTTTTTAAAGAGTATTCACCTTCCTTTCGGGATCTTGAGTCTCCTGGAGCGCCCGGATCCAGTGGGATAGGGATACTCGGGAGGGGGCGTGATAGAGTCCATCTCAGATTTCATGGCTTCAAGCCATTTAACAGAATCTGGATCTGATATAGTTTCTTTGTAGGTTCTAGGTTCATCGTCTTGGTAGACTAGTACGTCACCATGTTGAGTCACGAGATAACCGTATCTCTCAGGCTCATGGCGTACTCTCCCAGATCTACGTAGCTCCTGTGCTACTTGAGGTGGTTCACTTTGATCCACAAGTTATGGAGTAACCTCCTCATAATGTTCAACCATTTCCTTTGGCACATCATCCCGTCCTTCGTCTAGTATAATTTGTGGCTCTAGAACTTCATCGAGTTNGCATCTTTTACAAACTTTAGTGGACTCTGATACTATGTTTCTTTTGTAACTGGATTTTCGTTCCTGTTTTTTTAGAATAATTATTTGTGTATTTTCACTTTCTAAACCTTAAACATGCAAATGCACTACTTTTCACTTTCATCTATAGACGAAATTGTTTTTATGAAAATTTTTTTTAAGAGTATTCACCTTCCTTTCGGGATCTTGAGTCTCCTGGAGCGCCCGGATCCGGTGGGATAGGGATACTCGGGAGGGGGCGTGACAGTCCATAACAACCAGAATTGTGTCAACCTGAAAGGCCTTTGGTAATCCCATGATGAAATCCATCGATATGTCTTCCCACACTTGATTTGGAATGGGTAGCGGTTGCAACAGACCAGCCAGACTCAAAGCTTGATATTTACTCTTTTGGTAGACCTCATATGCTTCAACAAATGTACGGATATCTTTCTTCATACCCTCCCAATACACTACATTTGCCAGGCGTTTGTAAATGCGAAAAAAACTTGAATGTCCTCTAATGGGAGATGAGTGAAACTCTTGTAATAAAGTCTGAATATGAGCACTAGTGCGTGGCACGACCAACCTATCATGGTACATCAATTAGTTCCACTCCAGTTTGAAAGGCAATCGGCTAATTGGGTTAATAAGCAGCTCTTGAACTATTTTCCTCAACTTGGCATCCTGGTGGACCGCGTTTTCCAAATCCTCTATTCTTGCAAAACATCCCATTAATAAAGCATTAAGTTCCCTAACCTCATGCCTTCTAGAAAGTGTGTCAGCCACCTTATTCTCCTGACCAGGTTTATATTGAATGTCTAAGCGGAGCCTCATCAGTTTCATCACCCACTTTTGCTGGTCTTCACTCAATAGCCGTTGTTCATTTAGGAAGTATAAACTCCTCTAGTCCATTTTTATCACAAAGTGTCTGCCTAATAAATAGTGCCACCATTTCTGGATTGCCATAACCATGGCCATAAGTTCCCTCTCATAGACGGACTTAAGTCTGGACTACAACGACAGCCCTTTACTCAAGAATGCCAATGGCCTACCCTTTTGCATCAAGACAGCCCCTAAACCATGTCCTGATGCATCTGTCTCAATCACGAATTCCTTGGAAAAATTTGGCATTGCCAAAACTTGTACTGAAGTCATGATCTGCTTCAATTCTTCGAATGCCCTCTGTGCTTCACTGTTCCATTTAAGTGTGTCTTTCTTTAATAGTGCAGTTAGAGGAATCACAATTTTTCCATACCCATTGACAAACCATCGATAATACCCTGTCAAGCCAAGAAATCCCCGAAGAGCTCTTAGATCTTTTGGAACTGACCACTGAAGAATACTGTCAATTTTGGAAGAGTCAACTGCTATTCCTTCGAACGATATAATGTGCCCTAGATACTCGAGTTTTTGCTGCCCAAAGAAACATTTTTTGTGGTTAGCAACTAACTGATTCACTTGAAGTGTCTATAGGGTGATCGTTAGGTGTTGCATGTGCTCTTCCACGGTCTCACTGTACACGAGAATGTCATCAAAAAACACCAAAATAAACTTCCTCAAGTACGGCTGAAAAATATCATTCATTAGAGCTTGGAAAGTTGTCGGAGCGTTGGTTAATCCGAAGGGTATGACTAGGAATTCATAATGCCCTTCATGTGTCCGAAAAGTGGTCTTAAGGGTGTCTTCTTCTCTCACTCTGATTTGGTGGTACCCCGATTTCAAATCCAATTTGGAGAAGACTGTAGCCCTACCCAATTCATCAAATAACTCATCCACCACGGGGATTGGGAATTTGTCCAGAACTGTTAATTTTTTTAAAGCTCGATAGTCGACACAAAACCTTCATCCTTCATCTTTCTTCTTGACAAGTAACACTGGACTAGAAAACGGGCTCACACTTGGTTTGATAATGCCTAAAGCTAACATTTCTTTCACAATTCGCTCGATCTCTTTTTTTTGGTAGTAGGGATAACGGTAAGGTTAGTTGTTTGGTGGTTGGGCGTTGGGTAAGAGCTTAATAGCGTGTTCATGGTTCCTAATGGGGGGTAATCCAACTAAAGGGTTAAAAACTAACTGAAACAGCTCCAATACTTCAAGCAGCCTACTGCCTATATCGTCCCCATCATCTAGCTGTTTTTGCAAAGAGCCAAATTCCATTAGATACCCCTGCCCCTTTTTTTTGTATTATCTTCAACATAGCTTTCAAGGATACCAATGTCTTTCTTAATGTTGGGTCACCACAGAGTGTCACAGTTTTTCCCTTATCCTTGAATCTCATTACTTGGCTCTTCCAATCTATAGTTGTTTCCCCTAGTGTCTCTAACCAGGCCATTCCTAACACCACATTCGAGCTATTCATGTCGAATGGGAAAAAATCCAACACAGCCGAGACTCCTTGAAGATCAATGCAAACTCCTCGGCACTCACCCTCACTTCTCATCCGATAACCATCCCTTACTTTTACTCCAAACGATTGCATTCCAATGACAACTACCTTTAATTTCTCAACTACCCCCTACTAATAAAATTATGAGACGCCCCACTATCAATCAAAACAATTAATTATGTATCCTAAATCTTACCCTTTAATTTCATGGTTCGTGGTCCATTGATCCCCATCACAAAGTTGAGTGATAGTTCGACGTCATCCTGGGTAGCTTCCTCAGATTCTTCGTTTGTTTCTCCCACCTTAACAGGCTCGATTTTTTCCTCCTCTTCATCCATAAGGATGACTTGAAACTATCTTTCTCCACAACGGTGACCAGGAAAAAACTTTGCATCACACCTAAAGCACAAACCTCTCTCTCTTTTCTTCTGAATCTCATTCTCAGTCATGTGTTTAAATGGAAACTCTGTGCGACTTGAAGGACTCTACTTTAAGGGCTGATTCACTGTGGAGCTGCTACCTCTTTGACTGTTGGTTGGGTTAGCACTTGGAAATCATTTTTGTTGATTCTAAGGAATGCTTGTTTTGGTGTATTTGTGAACGAGGGCTGGTAGATTTGCGACCTAAACCCATTGTTATTGAATTCTAATTGGCGACCCGACCAAGCCCAAAAGAACTAACGCTTCTGTTTGTCCCATTAAACCCACCAGTTCATGAACACTTATTCAGCCCACTCTTAATCTCATCTAAAGCTCAATTCTTTTCTTCAATCTTTTGGGCTAACTCTATCAGTTGGACTAAAGTTTCAGGCCTGCCCAGTCTCACCTCAGATTTGATATTGGGCTTAAGCCCATTAATAAAGGTAGCCCATAAAATGTCTTCCCTAACCTCACGTAATCGAGTAGAGGTTGCCTCAAACTTCCGAGGATACTCCTCAATAGTTCCCGTTTGTTTGATTGCCATTAGAGCTTCATAAGGACCTTCCTCTTGAGACCCACTGAACCTATGGATAAGAGCGAGTTTGAAAGTGGCCCAAGAGTTCACCAGGGCTCGAACTTCCATCCATTGAAACCAATTCACCGTGTCGCCTTCCATGCATACCACAATCGTGTTTAGTCGATCCTCCTCCTCTGTGATTCAATACACAATGAAGTACCTGTTGATCCTAAATAGCAAACCATACGGATCATCTCCTGAAAAAAGTGGTACATCCAGTTTCCGACCACCATACTCTGGTCTTCCTCGCCCTTGATTATCTTGATTGTCATTCCCCCCATCCCCTCCCACCATTTAATTTAGCCGACCCACTCCATTCTCCTCTTCTAGCTTCTTCTTCATTTTTCCGTCTCATCCATGCCTGCATCTCCACTAGGTAATCTCTAATCGTACCCAATTCTCTCTGAATATTATCAACCCGATTCTCCATTCTAGTACCAACCATAACCTTGCTCTGATACCACTTTGATAAAAACCCCAAGCTTCTCCTGCAAAAGATCACTCACAAACAACCACCCAGATCACTCTGAAACTCTAATAGTCAATAGCTCAAAATTTCCAGTCACACCAGAACAATTTAATCACTTCAAAACAATTGAAAACACAAGCAATACTGAATAATCTCAGTATCTATATTGAATAACAACTCTGTGACATCACTACTCTAATAACAGTTCATCTATAACTAAAATTAAGCATAAAAGAAGATAAACATAAACCAACCCATTTAAGATGAATTTGCATACGAATAAAGAAACCTGTTGGACTTCGAGGGTTAGCACCTCCCCAACCTCTTTCCCTTTTTTACAATTTACCAATGATGTAGATAAATCCTTCCCATTCTCTTTTAGTCTTTGTATTCTCTTACCAGAACCGAAGTCAGCTCTCCATTAATCAACACTTGCCACTTGTCACTCTCCCATAAACCTAATACCACCCATACCTCACGCATGCAGCCTGATACTTAGTCCCTCATGCCCTTTTTGACAGCCTTATTTTTCCTTTCTTTTATTCTTTGTACTCTCCTACTAGGACCGAAGTCAGCTCTCCATCAATCAACACTTGCCACTTGTCACTCTCCCATAAACCTAATACCACCCACACCTCACGCATACAGCTTGACATACCCTTTTTGACACCCTTATTTTTCCTCTCATACACTAATGTGTTGTTGGTGTCATCATATTCAAATGTAAGTATACTAAAGCCCCCCTTTTTTTTTTTTTTTTTTTTTTTTTTTCTTTTTTTTTTTGTTTTGTGGTTTGATATTATGTTGGGCATGTATCTCATGAACACATGTATTGAACAAAGTTTAGTTATTGGAAATTTAAACCTACTTGAATTAACTCTTGCTCTATTAGTTGCATTGATTTTACTTCAATCGAATTTTAAAAAAAAAAAAAAAAAAAAAACCTACATGTGCTTGATTTATTCTGGTTTGGATGTTGATCTGTGACGTTCATTAGATCATATGGTTCTTGAACTGGGATGCGAGATTAAAACTGGATATAGTTTTGATTTGCTGAGGGGATTTTAATGGAAGAGGCCTTCCATAAAATATAAATCTGATAATTACAAATTTTTCATTGTTTAAATAGGAAGCAGGATAGTTTCAATAATTGTAAAATAGGTGCTGTTTTTCAGCATCATTTATTATTATTATTTTTTATGTTTTATGCAATGTTTTAATACCGAACCAGGGTGACACCGGCAATTTCTCTGGGTCTCGCGTTGGTCGGTTTAATTGATTGACCTGTTGGTCAAATTGAGTGTCAAAAATTTTAAAATTCAGTAAATACACTCCAATAACTTACAGTTAAGTTGTTACATGTTTCAAATTTAATAAACATATTCCAAATAAAAATCTGATCAAATGAAATTCTAATCATGAGCTATTCTCTAAAAAATCTACTCAATAGCTAGTCGAAATCAGTTCGATTTTGATCAGATCTCACCATACAACCCTCCCCATTACCAAAAAAACAATGGTTTTAAAACCTAACTCAGCCCGGTTGGATTAACCGGTTCAACCAGGAACCGGCCTTCAACCGGGCCAAGTCACCATAAAAACCGGAGATATGCATTTGCTCGGAATGACCTGCAATTGGATCGGATTTACTGTAGTAACCCGTCGGTCCAACCGGTTTTGTGTCAAAAGCGGGTTAATGCATTTCCTACCTGATAAATAGCAAAACCCTTTCCATTTTTTCAATTTTGCAGTCAATATCTACAGTCAAAACTTTGGCCACCTTGTGTGCCAAAATCGTCCGCCGCCAGCCGCACAACAATCGCCGTCCGTCGAGATTTGTGGTTCATTTCATCTTGATTCACTTCATATTAGTTTTCACCATGTGTTCATTGCGTCGTCGTTTTCGAAATCTTTTATTTTATTGTTGTTGAAGCTGTGTTGATTATGAGAAGTGAGAACTTGAATACACCATATTTTGAAAACTTGAATATAGCTGTTGT
The DNA here is from genome assembly GCF_008641045.1 of Pistacia vera. NCBI lineage: Eukaryota > Viridiplantae > Streptophyta > Magnoliopsida > Sapindales > Anacardiaceae > Pistacia > Pistacia vera. Next base: position 1,651,864 of record NW_022196310.1, read on the forward strand.
GGGTATGAGGAGGATTGATGGGGTTCTCCATTGGATTTTGATTAGACTTATGATTGAGATTTTCGATGATAATGATGAATTGGAATCGTGGATTGGTGATGTTTGATTGATGATTGAAATGTGGATAGAGGAGAGGAGAGTTTGTAATCGGGTGTGAGACTAGGAGAGATGTGTTTGCAATGAAGAAATGGATGGTTGTGCTTTTTTGGGAGAAAGAGGATGGGATAAGGATAAGGTACAGGGATAGGGATAAGATTTTGAGATTCTCTTTTTCACGTTCTTCTATATTTATATTAATATTATTTATTATTAATTAGATAATTTGAATATTATTGTATTGTATTTATTTCTATTTATTTAATTAAAATTCTATTTTAGTCAATTTATTAAGATAATTTGGGTGAGTTTGGTTTATTATTTTGGATATAATTTTGGGAATAGTATTAGATAGTTGAGTAGGGGAGTATTTATGAGATAAAATAAAAATTTATGAAAAAGCCCTCAAGATTGCTAATTAATAAACACCCTATATATTAAAATATTGTAAAATGACAAAAATGCCCCTAACACCTAAGTGCCAGATTTCGGCCACCACTGCCGGAATTTGGCGGAAAATTTGTAACCACAAATCCGGTTGGATCTGACGGGTATTCGATCGATATAGCCTTTTTCGGCCATATCCACCACGGATCTGACCGGAAAAGGCCAGATCTAAGGCCAGATGTGGCCTTTGACGGCTGGAAAAGGCCAATTTTTGCCGTTGAATGGCTGTCATTGACAGTCAACGCCGGCCATTTTTTTGGCCGTTGTGAGGCTAGATCTGGCCTTTTTCGGCCAGATCGTAGCAGATTTGGTTGGAAAAGACCAGATCTAGCTATTATTGGCCATTTCCGGTGGTCGTGTGACTGTTGTAACAGATTCCGGCTACCACCGGCGGTGGTTGTCGAAATCTTGCAAGTATTGGGGTGGGAGTGTTTCTGTTAGTTTTTAAACTTTTTTTTGGGGGGTATTTATGAGATTAAACTTATGGGGTCTAAAAATAATTAAAAATAGACTAATATTTTGGGAATAATGTGCCGAACAACATTTGAAGAAAGGATTGGGAATATGGTAAAAAACATAAGCCAAACTGATTTGGCCGTTGCGGCCAAATCTGGCATTTTCCGACCAGATCTGTGGCAGATTTGGTTGGAAAAGGTCAAATTTGGCTATTACCAGCCATTCCGGTGGTCGTGTGACTGTTGTAACAGATTCTGGCTACCACGGCGGTGGTTGCTGGAATTGGCAAGTATTGTGGGTGGGGGTGTTTCTGTAGTTTTTAAACTTTTTTCGGGGGGTATTTATGAGATTAATAAACTTATGGGTCTAAAGTAATTAAAAAATAGACTAATATTTTGGGAATAACGTGCCAAAACCATTTGAAAAATAGGATTGGGAATATGGATAAAAACAATAAGCCAAACTGGTTGGACTGGTTAACTTTTATTATTCAAGTTCCAGAAGTTTGACCTCTCCCTCTATTTTTTTTTTTTTATCAAATTTATTATTTATTGTCTTTAATCTATCTATTGCCTTGTATATTAACAATTTATTTCAAAGTTTAAATTAATTTTTTTTCTAAAATTATAATTAAGCAAGAATTTTTAGAATTCAAAGTCTTTTATTATGTTACACTGATGTCATGGTTTGACTCGCCTGTTAAACTAGTTGGACTGGTTAACTTGGGTCCTGAGCCCTTGACCGAGTCAAGGCCAGGTTGGGTTTTAAACATTGCACAGAAATACTCATCTCAGCCTCTTGACCAAAACCCATCTTACCCCACCCTCATTCGCCTCGCAAATCGTTAGCAAAAGTTGATTGTTGTCGTTGGGGTTTTTTCAATTTCTGGTCGTTACTCATCGAAAATCACCTCCATTGCCACAATGCAATCATCGGCCCTTCCTTTCAAAAACCCTAACATCCTGACCTTCAAGTTCATCGATCATCGTCCCATTTTTTAGGTTTTCATGAATAGGAAAATTGCTAACCTAGCTCGGTGAAGGCCTTGGGTTCCGGTTGAACAGGTTCAACTGGCCGGGTTGGATCGGGTTTTAAAACACTGGTCTTGTGTACTGCTTGTACCAGTAATTTGACACTTCAACTTTCCTTTGGGAAGAGAAATGTGAAGTCATATACTGTCCCATTTCTTAATTAAGTTTTAAGGGAATTAGAATCTTTCTAGGCTTTCATGCAATAAAATTGCACATCGTATGGCTAATCCATATTCTTTTAGCCATGCCGTAGTGGCAGCAGCATTGGTTTAAAACCTTGCTGGAAGAAAACTGATTGGCGAAACATTTTGTTTCTTATTAAAACCGAAGTAAATGTACACTATAGTACTTGAAAAACAAAAAAAGTGCCTTATTCGGACAAGTTTTCCTTTTTAAAAATTTTAGGGATTAAACAATTTGACTATCTCATTAGATGTAACATTTTCTCTGTTACGTAGAATATCACTTGAAACAAATTAATGTTAAATCAGGAGAACAGCCATCTTCGATTAGGTGATCATATTCGAATTGGGCCTAATCCGAGGAGTGCTAACTGGATCTGGATATTTTTGGGCCTGCAAACCTGATCAGGTATTGGGCCGACAAAGTTATATATAAATGTGTTAGGGATATTTATGGAAGCTTTCAGTCTTTCACGCTCATAAAATAAAACCTAATTGTTGGTTCAGTTTATGCAAAACCTGATCAGAAACAGAGCATGGAATGGCCTTAGTTTTTGAATATTTAAAGGAAAAAAAGAAAAAAAGAAACACACACACACACACACACATTGAGACAATGATGAACTCCATTGAATTTTTTTCCGTGATCAAACAACCAAAAATTCAGTTATTTTAACTACATCAAGTGATTTTTTTTTTTTTTTAATTTTTATTTTAAATTGGTCAAGACTCTCTAGTTTAATGTATCACTTGTTGCTTGTATTAATTCTTTACCTTTGTTCTTAGAAACGAGTAACTCTTTGATGACAATAACTATAGGTAGAAATAGGAGAAAGAAATAAGATAGAGAGTAAAGAGCAGGTCTTAGTTTTGTTAGGGTTACATGTGGGCAAAGTGGTGAAGAGAATCGTGCAGAAAGGTTGCTTTACTGAATATATATCCATAAATTGTGGTATGATGCATCATGGGCTATGAATATGATAGAAAGAAAGAAGGGTTGGTATAATGTCACACGCCTTTCTAATTCCATTTCTAAGATATTTCTTGCATTTCCATGACAAACTCTGTCTCTGTTTAGTGGGGGAATCTTATCTTTGTTCTCATAATTAAATGTAGAGCCCGTGAGTCTTATCAACTACCAGGAAATTACCACCTTTCAAAAAACACAAGACTTTCTTCTGTTTTCTCTTAACTTACCTTTCCATCTGCACTAGTACCCAGTATAATAATAATTGTCTTAATAAACCCATGCTTTAATTTCCTTCGTTGTAGGGTGTTTATTTTTGTACAGTACGTCTCGCAGAAGTTCCATTATTTTACACTTTGATCCAATCCAAAGGACAATTAATTTCACAGAATAGGTTAGGGTTAGGGCCCCGGTACTTATGTCTGCATCACTCACATGCACAAGTAGCAGATGAATCACATGTATTTTTGTTTTCTTATTAAATCTATCTTTCTTCATACACTATTCAATGCATCCATATGCATATATTTACTCCATACTTTATGTGCAATTGCAAAAGCAAGTATATGTATAATAACACATCCATGCATGTCGTCTCTTTTGATCATAAATATATAATCCATTAAAGCAAGAGAGCAATCTGATGTTATGAGAGTGATGCCTTATTGCTTAACTAACCTTGCATACAAGAGACTAACCTCTGAAATGAAACCCAATTTTCAAGTCAACCAATATATATTGTCATGGAAGCTGTCAACCAAGTTAAGATTAATCATTCTATGGCTTCATATTTATATTTTAATTCAAATTATTTGCAATTATAAAAGCGAATGAGAGAGATACATAAGAAATTATATGTATTAATTTGTAACCATTCATAGAAAATTACACGTTGACACTATGATTTCTTAACTTCCTGGCCGAAGCATTTGTTTTTTATACAATATCTGTTCAATATAAATAATATATATTTTTTAATGACGGAAACTTGAGTGTAAGCATAATTATTCTTGATCCAAGAATCAATAAACACATTCCAATAAGTTCTGGGTTATTAATTTGGGTATCTCCATGGCTCAATAGTTTCTTAGACTCTAATAGATAGAACTAATGCAAAATAAAGAGTCCAGATTCACTTTTCATGGTTTAGTCATCAAATACGAATATAAAATTTTCATATGGGTAGATATTAATTTATAATCGATTAGTTGTTCTTTGATTAAATTGGTTTTAAACTTTGTGAATGTTAACTTTATTTAGACATTTTTTTTTAAGAAACTCAATTCCCTCATCTATTAATGTACTCCCATATCTACACTACCTAACACACCAAAAACATAAGAAATCGTGAACCTATATCCATTCCTTAATTCCATTACAGATATAAAAGAATGATTGCTCTCAATCATTTAAGCACGAAAACTTAGCAACCCACAATACGAACAATTTAAAAGGCCATGTAAATTTTAGGATTCATTATTATTTTTTCTTTTTTTTTTGATAATTTTTTTCATATCGAAGAATTAATTATAAATGGAAACGACAAATGGACTAATATTTCTATACACATTCGTGGCATCTAAGTGTAACGAACATTTTGTTTTTTAAAATATATTTACGAAGCATGGAGAAAAAACACAAGAAAAAGGAATATTCAAAGGGATGACAGGGTAGGAAATTGATTAAAATTAAAAAGGACAGGCTAGGTTTTGTCTTTTACAGTGTCTTCATCGATGTGGAGGTGCCTGCAAGCAGAGGTGGGTGCCACATCTCCTTCGTAGAAGAAGGTGTTTCAATGGTGGTGGGCTCAAGTCCATATCACGTCTCACTCAGCTTGGTGGCCACGGAGAATCCCTTTAAACCACAAAACGCCTCTCATTTAAGATAAACATGACCCACGCCAAAGTTAACAACAATTTTCTCATATATATATAGGACCTAGTTGGTACAGTTGATTCAAGTAGAACTTATGAAAAAATTATTGGTTGTTTGGTGAGGAAAATATAAATGAGCTTTTTAGTTTTGATTTATCAAAAAGAACTATAATATACATGAATAAAAGTTTTAAATATGGACTTGTGTAATTATACATGATTAGGTCCTTTAATAATTGCCAAAAAGAAATATGTATATGATAAAACTGATGCCATGCAATTGTGGGAAACCGGAAGATATTAGTTAAAGCTTCAGTTTTCATTGTTGATTGTGTGAACAAAATATTTGGTTGACAAAAGTGGACTAGTCTTTGTCAATTTGCATAGTTACCTGCTTTATTAGGTATCAAATAAGATGTGACACGAAACTCGCCAAAATACTTGTGAAAGGCATGTGTGTCACCCCTGAAAATGATTGGAAATGAAATATATAAATCAATATACAATAGTGGTTACACTTTACATGTATAATTTAATATACTCTCTCATTCTAAAATACTATAATCAACCAAATTTTAAACATCTTTTCTGTATTTTATTACTATAACATCATGCATATTCGACAACATGGAGAATTATGTTAACCTCATCGTACGAGCATTTGAAATCTTACCTGCTATATATATTAGGTCTTGTCACTTGTGTAGAGCTTGAAACCAACCCAATTTAATTCAAATCATGATCATCAATAATATATTAATCTTAACCAATAATGCAACCCAACTCTCCTTGTATTTTGAGGTTCATAGAATATATGGCTAACCCTGCTTTTAAGTTTTACCAACAGTTCCCATCAATGTGGTGCAGTTTTCAATCAATTAAAGAGTCAGAAATGGATAAACCGTATGAATATTCAAAGCTCTTTATATATTGTCATTACAAAGAACTTAACGACAATTTATCTAACTAATAGCATATAAAAATTCATTAGGTCGGAAATAAATAGATAAGTGAAGATAAAAATTAATTTCACAAATAAAAACATACAATGTCACAGCAATAATTTTATACATTAATTTGTTTGTATAATATTGCTTCAGATTATTTTTATGAAATTTTAAGTGTCAACCAGTACTTCAAATGTAGATTATATTAAATGTGCTTCGATTTTTGTATTATTAATTTTTGGAGCATCATAGAACCAAATCCTTGAGAATACTACTGTTTACCAGAGATGAGAAATTGCTTAGGATTGTGAATTAGTAGAGTTATAATGTTTGTCAAGTCAAAAAGAGATTACACGGCAACTGATTTGTTGGCCAATCACATAATGTAAATCAATTAAGGTCATTCTCTTGTAAATCAGTCTCTAAGATATCAAACCTCTTGATTCTCACTGAAATTGACATCTTACCTTAGAAATAATGCTTATAGATATCATATAAACCAACCTCCTTGTTTTTTCATTAAGCATCAAAATTTTCTCATGTATTATCAATATCAATCGTAGATAATTTTCAGACAACAACTAAAATTTATGTTTGTTTGTGCGGACAATTACTTGAGATAACTTATGTGACGTGGAGTTATATGTTTTCTTATGATACTAAAACAAGGTTAATTCGCTTTTTGTTAGGGATGCGGGTGGATTATAACCAATATTTTTTATATATCTAAGTTAGATAATGAATCAAAATTAGGTGTAAATCAAAAGATGTGTGTAAAATGAGTCTTATCTTCACCACCTCTCTTGATGACATTAATTTGTTATGGGTAAAATTAAGCTACACATTTGGCTGAAGAAAATGTGACCATGCGTCCAAGGTAAAAGCCTCATTGTCAGAATAATTATTGTCAATAAATAAGAGTTTAATCAACAAAGGGAAAAGTGGAGCCGAAATTAGTAAGATGAGAAGGCAGAAGCCTCATTACCCAAGAACTCATTGCCTGTAGTTGGTTTTTCTCATCGTTGAAAAGGGGAAAATAAATATACAATAATTATTACTTTGTGCGACTAGTGCACTTGCTATATTTGCATGTTGTAGTAACAACGCATCAAGTTTTTGGTGCCGTTGCCGAGGATTGATTTTTGTGTTAACATTGAAATTTTCGTGAGTTAGCTAGATTGGAGTTTTATTTTGTTTTAATCGTTTATTAATTAATTTTTGTTGTTCTTTTCTGTTGGCTAGTGATCTCACGTTTTCTCTTGTTCTGTGTAGTTTATGCGAAGAGCGAGACGTCAGCCAGTGGTTCCTGTAGATCCTGAGATTGAAGGAACTGTAAGAAGACTTAACAGAGAGAGAAGAGAACGAGAGGCTGAAGTGGTTGAGATGGTAGAGAATAGAACATTAAGGGAATTCTCAGTTCCCTTAGTTGATGGTAGTGGGTCAAGTATTACTAGACCAACAGTACAAGCCAACACTTTCGAAATAAAGTCGGCAATCATCTAGATGATCCAGCAGTTGGTACAGTTTAAGAGAGATTTGAAGGAAGATCCAAATCTACACATTGCAAATTTTTTGGCGATTTGTGATACTTTCAAGTCAAACGGAGTGTCAGATGATGCCATCAGATTGAGATTGTTCCCTTTCTCATTGAGGGATAAAGCAAATGAATGGTTAATGGCATTCCCACTAGGGACGATCACAACCTGGAATGAATTACACAGAAGTTCCTGACCAAATTCTTTCCTCCAACAAAATCTGCGAAGATGAGAAATGATATCACATCGTTTCTCCAAGAAGAGTCTGAATCATTATATGAGGCTTGGGAAAGATACAAGGAACTACTGAGGAGGTGTCCACACCATGGGTTGCCAGTTTGGATGCAAGTCTAAATGTTTTATAATGGATTGATAGTTAATGTGCAAACCATGGTGGATGCAGCATCAGAATGAGCATTGCAAAATAAGACACCAGAAGAAGCCCATGAGTTGCTTGAGGTTTTGACAAGTAACAACTATCAAAGACCGAATGAGAGGATGCAGTCGAAGAAATCTATGGGTCTTCATGAAGTTGATGCATACATGTCCATATCAGCCCAACTTACAGCACTTCAGAAGCAGTTGAGAAGTATGCAGGTAAATTCTATTCAAGCTCCTCAACTAACTTGTGAATTTTGTGTGGGTAGTCATGTGAGCACTGAATGCCAAGTGGGGAACACATTTGCTTCAGCGTCTTCATCATCAGAACAGGTTAACTACTTTGGCAGGAAATCAGAGGCAACCGAACAATCCGTACTCCAACACATATAATCGTGGTTGGAGGAATCATCCGAACCTGTCTTGGGGCAATCAGAATCAGCAGAACAATAATGGAACCAAAGAACGATGCCAAACAACCAAACAGGGGTGAACAATCAATTGGGAGAGCAAAGATTGACAAAACTGAAGAATATGTTCGAAAAGTTTATGCAAGAGACCACATGTTTCATGAATCAGACAAGGACGAATTTTAGAAACCAAAGGGCATCCATTCGGAACTTGGAGGTACAAGTGGGTCAATTGGCCGATAAGCTCAATGAGAGACCACAAGGTTCCCTACCAAGTAACACAGTGACAAACTCACGTGAACAAGCAAATGCAATAACACTACGGAGTGGGACAGTTCGGTAGAGGTGGAATAATCAAGGAAAGAAAAAAGCCTACCAAAAGAAAATGAATATTCCGATGAGGAAGTTGACGAAGAAATAATTGCTGAAGAGAAACCAACCAGCTCTAGGGAAGATGAACAAAGCGGGAAGAGAGGCAAAGACAAAAGAAAGAGAAATTTCCATTCCCCGAGATACCACCAGAGTTGGCACATCACACTCCTCTTGTGCCTTTTCCTCAGAGACTCAGAAAGAAGAATCAAGATAAGCAGTTTTCCAAATTCATTGAAATATTTCAAAAACTGCATATTAACATTCCTTTTCCAGATGTATTGCAACAGATGCCGAGCTACGCAAAATTTCCCAAAGAAATTTTATCAAACAAAAGGAAGTTAGAAGATGAGGAAACAGTGATGCTTACAAAGGAGTGCAGCGCCATTCTACAGAAGAAGTTGCCCCCGAAACTCAAATATCCAGGGAGTTTTACTATTCCTTGTGTTATAGGAGACATTACTTTTGATAGAGTTTTATGTGATTTAGGTGCAAGAATAAACCTAATGTCTTTTTCTGTTTTCAAGAGATTAGGGATTGGTGAAGTGAAACCCACGACCATATCTTTACAGCTTTCAAATAGATCCATCAAGCATCCAAGGGGTATAGTTGAAGATGTTTTGGTGAAGGTGGATAAAGTTATCTTTCTGGCAGACTTTATTGTGTTAGACATGGAAGAGGATAAGGAAATGCCTCTCATTTTGGGCCGACCATTTTTGGCCACAGGAAGGGCCCTCATTGATGTGCAAGAAGGAAAGTTGCTGTTAAGGGTTCAAGATGAAATAGTAACGTTCAATGTTTTTGAAGCCATGAAATTTTCGTCAGAGTTAGATTTGTGTTTTAGTGTAGACATGGTGGATAAACTAGTAGCAGAGGCTATTGAAGAGAACACCCTTTAACTACCTCTAGAAGCATGTATTGCCTAATAAAAAACAATAGAGGTAGATGAATCAGCGAAGAATGAGTGTGCTAGATTTTTGGAAGCACTTGAGCCGATAAATGTAAGCCAAGATTCAGAATTTGAAGAGTTTGATATTGAGAAAGAGAAGGAAAAGGCAAGAACTGAAGAACCTCCAAAACTTGAGCTGAAGCCTTTACCTTCCCACCTCAAATATGTGTATCTTGGTGAAGCAGAAACCTTCCCAATGATTATCAATTCAAGGTTGAGTAAGTTGGAAGAAGAGAGGTTGATTCGGGTGCTAAGGGAACATAGATCAGCAATTGGACGGACTATTTCGGACATTAGAGGCATCTTTCCATCGTTTTGTATGCATAAGATACTCATGGAAGATGATGTCAAGCCTAGGGTACAACCACAACGGAGATTGAATCCTTCGATGAAGGAAGTGGTGAAACTTCTAGATGCGGGCATAATTTATCCTATTTCTGATAGTCCATAGGTGAGCCCGGTGCAAGTGGTTCCAAAGAAAGGTGGTATCACAGTGATAAAGAATGAAAACAATGAATTGATACTAACCAGGACAGTCACGGGTTGGAGAGTCTGCATTGACTATCGGAAATTGAATGAAGCCACAAAGAAAGATCATTCCCCACTTCCCTTCTTTGATCAAATGTTGGAGAGATTGGCAGGGCATGCTTACTATTGTTTCTCGAATGGTTTTTCAGGATATAATCAGATTGCCATTGCTCCTGAAGATCAAGAGAAGACGACATTTACTTGTCCCTATGACACCTTTGCTTACAGAAGGATGCCCTTCGGGTTGTGCAATGCACTAGCCACATTTCAGAGATGCATGATGTCGATCTTTGGTGACATGGTGGAGCGGTTTATAGAAGTCTTCATGGATGACTTCTCTATTTTTGGTTCGTCTTTTGACAATTGCTTATCTAATCTTTCATTGTTTTGCAGCGATGTCAGGAGACGATCTTGGTGCTCAATTGGGAGAATGCCACTTCGTGGTACAGGAAGGAATAGTACTCGGTCACAGAATTTCAAAGGATAGCATCGAAGTGGATCGAGCAAAAACAGAAGTGATTGAGAAGCTGCCACCACTTGCAAATGTTAAGGCAGTTTGGAGTTTCTTGGGACATGCGGGGTTCTATAGACAGTTTATCAAGGATTTCTCTAAAATATCTAAACCCCTTTGCAATTTACTGATTAAGGATGTTCCTTTTGATTTTAATGATGAATGCATGCATGCTTTTCAAGCTCTTAAGAAATTGTTAGTGTCTGCACCTATTATTGTAGTTCCCGATTGGGGACTACCATTTGAATTGATGTGTGATGCTAGTGATTTTGCACTAGGAGTAGTATTAGGACAAAGAAAGAACAAAGTGTTGCATGTAATTCAGTATGCTAGCAAAACACTCACTGATGCACAGTTGAATTACACCACCACTGAAAAAGAGTTGTTAGCTGTGGTTTTTGCATTTGACAAATTTCGTTCATATTTGCTAGGTACTAAGGTGATAGTCTACACGGATCATTCGGCACTCAAGCATTTTTTGGCAAAGCATGAAACAAAATCGAGGCTGATAAGATGGATCCTACTACTATAAGAGTTTGAGTAGGAGATCCGAGATAAAAAGGGGTCAGAAAATGTGGTGGCGGATCATTTGTCAAGGATTGAACGACCAACCCAGGGAAGTGAAGAGGAAACCCAAATCAAGGAAACCTTCCCGGATGAGAAATTGATGAGAATTGAGGAAGCACCTTGGTATGCAGATATTGCAAACTACTTGTCATCGAGAGTACTCCCAATTGGCATAATATTCTAGCAAAAGAGGAAGTTTTTCTCAAACTTGAAGTATTATTTCTGGGAAGAGCCATTTATGTATAGACACTATGCTGATCAGATGATACGTCGGTGTGTCCTGGAAGAGGAAATGGAGAGTATTCTACAACATTGCCATGAGAGGGAAGTGGGTGGTCATTTTGGAGGAACTAGGACAACAGCCAAGGTCCTTCAATCTGGATTTTATTGGCCAACCCTATTAAAGGATGCCATCTGGATGGTTCAGGAATATGACCAATGTCAACAGAGTGGAAATATTTCAAAGAGAGATGAGATGCTGTTGAATAATATCCTAGTTGTTGAGCTGTTTGATGTGTGGGGAATTAACTTCATAGGTCCTTTCCCAAATTCTTTTGGAAACATGTACATTTTGGTAGCGGTGGACTATGTTTCGAAATGGGTAGAAGCAATTGCATTGAGAAAGAACATTTTCTCAAGATTTGGGGTACCACGGGCAATCATCAGTGATGGGGGGTCACATTTTTGCAATAGGCAATTAGATATGTTGTTGGGAAAATATGGAGTAAAACAAAGAGTGGCTACACCATACCACCCTTAGACTAGCAGGCAAGTGGAACTGTCGAACAAAGAACTTAAGGGAATTTTGGAGAAGACAGTCAATGCATCTAGGAAGGATTGGTCATGGAAGTTAGATGATGCATTATGGGCATACCGCACTGCATTCAAGACTCCAATTGGTATGTCTCCATTTAGGTTAGTATATGGGAAGGCATGTCTCTTGTCGGTGGAACTTGAGCATAAGGCATACTGGGCAGTCAAGTAGCTAAACATGGAATTACGAGCTACTGGGGAGGAAAGGATGCTGAATTTGAATGAACTCGATGAGTTTTGTCATGAAGCGTATGAGAATGCTCGGATTTACAAAGAAAAGACCAAGAAGTGGCATGACAAGCATATCAAAAAGGAGAACTTTGTAGTAGGTCAGAAAGTCTTGTTATATAATTCTAGACTTAGGCTTTTCCCTGAAAAACTTAAGTCTAGATGGTCCGGACCCTTCATAGTTACAAGAGTTTACCCATACGGGGCGGTGGGGGTGTCACATGAAGAAAAGGGCACATTTAAGGTCAATGGACATACGTTGAAGCCTTATATTGATGGGGTGATGAGTTGCAAGTCATTTCCCATCCAACTTGACATCCCGACATGAGGACTTGAGAAAGTCAAGCTTCCGACTATAAACAAGCGCTTCTTGGGAGGCAACCCAAGTGTTTTAATTTGTTTGTCATTTGTTTGTTGTTTTGAATTTGTTTAGTTGTCTCATGATTTAGAATGATTTTGATTTCGTGTGTTTTTTGGTGTTTCAGGTGAATTATCATATTAAGGCGAAAAAAAGAAAAACTTCTAGTTTTCGCTGCGGAGAAGCGCAAAATACATTTTTGCAAGAAGAGGAATTCTAAAAGTCCCAGACTTCGCTGCGGCGACATTTGTTCTTCGCCGAGGTCACGTGCTCTTTGGAATTTTTTGCCGCAGCAGAAAGGGTTTTGCGAAATTGAACTACGAGAATTTTGCCGCAGCGCTGTAGGCTTTGGAATTTTTCGCCGCAGCAAAAAATCTTTCTTTGCCGCGGCATTGACTGGGTTTGAAATTTTGTATGGAATGAAGAACTTCACCGCGGCGAAAATTGTTTTATATAAATAGGTTCATCGCGACTCTTCATTTTCGCGAAAAATTTCAAAACACATCCGAGAGCCAAACACTTCAACCTTCAATCCAAAGCTTCTCCAGTGAATTTCCATCACTTTTCCTCACTTCTTAACCCTCACAAACACCAAAATAACTTATTTTAGCAAAGATTTGTGCGAAAAATTGAAGAAAATTTTGGAAACCCTTGGTTTTCAAAAATTGGGGATCTTGCAATCTCGGCCGCAATTGGTGAAATTGGTGGTGCATTCAACATGAGAAGGGTAAGATTTCGAGTTCTCTAACATCTAAATTGCTCAATTTTGATTGTAATGCCTTAAGTTTGAGATATTGCTTGAACGAGTTGATTTGTGGATTTTTGAGATTGTTTGCGAGTTGATTTTGATTAAAGAAGTGTAAATTTTGATTTGTGTGGTGTTGAAGAGGTTGGGTGTTTGAATTGGGAGTGTTTTGTTGAGTTTGGAAGAAGAGTGAATTTGGGGGTCTAAGTGCAAAATTTTTGAAACTTGGGTGTATTTGCAGGATTGATTATGGTTGGTAGCAAGGGCATTTAGAGTTGAATTGTCTGGTTAGAGTCTTAGTTTAGGGGTACATTAGAGTTGTCGAAAATGCCGCCCAAAGTACCTTCCAAGGGTAAAGGAAAAGGGAAAAAAAGTAGACAATAGATTTGTCAGTGACAAGGCTCAGCAACGATATGAATGAGCAATCCAAAGGAAGGATAAGGGGTTTATTGCCAAACAGGGATTGAACACTGTCTATGCTGAAGAGTGGAATCGAGGGAGAAAGTGGGATTCATTTATGAGTGAACCCGGACATGCGACCATAGAGCTGATAGTGAGAGAGTTTTATGCCAACCTCCCTGACTATGATCCTGGGCATGTATTTGTGAGAGGTACTGATGTGCCAATTGATGCGAAGGTCATCAACGATTTTTACAACTTGCCTTCGATTAACCGTGATGAATATCTGGAATTTAAGAAGAAACAATTTAAGGAGGATGAGATACTTAAGGTCATAGCAAAACCGGATACCCCTTGGGAGGTTTCGAATAAGGGAAAGAAGACCATCAAGGGAACTAATTTGATACCGATGGCTAGGTTGTGGCAGTACTTTATGTGTGCAAGGATGATTCCGGAGACACATTATAGTTCAATAACTTTTGATAAGGCGGTATTGCTTTATTCCATTGCCACTGGAAAGAGAATGGATGTGGGGAATATTATCATGACGAGTATGCAGAATGCAGCCCAACCAGGGCGAGGCAGCTTCCTCTTCCCACATCTCATCACCGAGCTGTGCACTTGAGCAGGAGTAGAGAAGACGGATGATGAACCACTTATCCATCTTGCCCCAGTTCTTGACATCGCCTACTATCGGAAGCTACTTGGGCGTACTCCTAGAGAAGAACCTAGCACTGGAACAAAAAAACGAAGAACCATAGAAGCTGCCATATCATCCAATTCAACATCAACAAAGAAGCTGCTGCAGCAGATTTTGGGTAAGATGAAACGGATGGAACGATGTCAAGGTTGGCTGGCAGAGCGGACCCGGATGATGTATGATATGCAACACAGTTGCTGCACCAAGCTCGACATTGATACTTTGAGCTTCCAGTGGGAAGACTAGGATTCCGAGGAATGGATGACCTCCGAAGAAGATGAAGACACCGAAGAAGAGGAGGAGGCCAAAGAATGAAACCTGAGCACCTATTTTGTTGTTTATTTTTTTTGTTTTAATTGTCATTGTCTTTTATTTTGTACATTGAACCTAATTTTCTTTTTGTTTTGGATTATTTTAATTTTGTTTGAACTTCTTAGTAGTCGTAAGGGCGAGATTAGGATTGTAATATTTTCATATTAGTCAATGAAATTTTCTAACATAATGGACACCACAGAAATTCAATTGTTTTACATATTATGGTGATGAGAAAGCCAAGGAACGGGTGTGCATGCTGTTAAGCAAAACTCCGACTTCACCGATTAATCAGGGAACTATCTCGTACCTTTGTAAATTCTATTTTTCTATTCCTAAATTGTTCATAGTGTGACATTAGGGACAATATCATCTTTAGTTTGGGGGTAGGAAAAATTTGAATAAATTTTTTATTTATGTTTAGTTGTTTTCATGTTTTGTTGTGTTAAGCCAATGATGAATTACATAAGTCTATGATGAGAATAGGATTGTTGGGATTTTATTGTTGAAAAATGTTAAGCATTGCTTCAAGTTTATGTTGGTTGACTAAATTTAGCTTGAGGTTTGTTGAGTGGTTCAACCACCATTTTCATTATTTTGGCATGTTTAGATTCATTTTATGTGGTTAGGCGAAGTCTTGATAATGTTGGTGAACTCTAGAACCTAGTTAAGAAGTGCTTCAGGTGAAATTAGAGGAATAAACATTATTGAGGAAGTGATTTAGACAGTTTTTCGGAACGTTTGAGCCTTTCCAACTGACCATGAATTTTATCCCCAGTTACCCATTTGAGCCTTATGAAATCATCGTTGTCCTATTTTTCTTGTGCAACAAATAATGCCCAAACCTTTCACCCTAAACATGTCCACAACCTTTAAGAGAATTCTAAACCTAATGCAACCACAAAGAGATTAGAGAGTTGTGTGAGATGCTTACGTACTAAAAGATTAGTTTAGGGGTTGTGAGAAGGGCAAGAAGAATAAGAGGGGTAATTAACCTCGATAAGACTATTGTCTTTTAAAAAAAAAAAAAAAAAAATTAGAGAATTCGAGAATTGCAATTTAGAAGCAAAAATAAGAAGTGCACATGTTTGAGGGTTATAAAATGGTTCACATTTTGGGTGGTGGTTGAGAAAGAAAGTGGAAGTTGAGTTAAGTCTTGGTGTTTGCTTAAAGGAAATCGAGTTCTCTTGCTTAGTTTACCCTTTCCTTTTCTTTGCAGCCCACTAACCGAACCTAACGTTACAAGCCTGTAAAGACCTTTTGATCTTTAGTGATGTCTAATCCTCATTAGTGGAGAGTAGTTCGATACTTAGGCTTATGGAGTCTGCCGCCATTTGATAAACTTTGCATTTCTACATAAAATAATCCGGGAAGTCGGAATGTGGACTGAAGTAGGGATCACCTACTTGGGGGACCAATAGAGAAAGATAGTCAATGCAACTTATAACTTGTTGGAGTGTTGAACATTTTCTAGTAATAATTTTTCAACAATCTTTGAGACTTGTATAAATTCTAGGCAATTCATTGTGTTGAGTTTGAGTCTAATGTTTCTTATTTCATTTTCGAGTCTATTGTGTTTTTGTTTGTTAGTCATTTTTCTTGTAGTCGTGTTTTGTACCTGATGCTCGGGGACGAGCATGTCTTTAGTTTGGGGGTATTTGATAATCCAAGGATTATACTATTTTATTTAGATTTTTTAACCGGATTTTGGATACTTCTTAGTTCGTTTATGCCTGAATTGCTACTTAATTTCACATATTTTCTATTTCAGGCCAAAACATGTATTTTGAGTGAATAATGAGCGGATTGGAGTTTTTGGACCCAAAAGCAAGCGAATCTCAGAATTTGGGAAAGTTCTGAAGCGGAGTTGAAGCACTATGAAGCTTGTTCCCATGGGAAAGCATCGAAGATCGAAGATTCAAGCAAGGAAGCAAGCGGAGGGCAATTATGTAAATTCAGAATTTTTCAGGAAGGTTCGCCGTGACGAAGTTTATTCTTCGCCACGGCGAAAGAAGCTAGGCACGAGATTCCACTTTAGCTTGTCACTGCGGCGAAATTCTTTCTTCACCGCGGCAAAGTTTGCGAATTTTTGTTTCTCCAAAACGCATAGTTTTATCTGAGGAAAGTTTTAGGTTTTTGGGCGAACTATAAAAGAGAAACTTTGCCATTTTGAGAGGGGTTCGTCTAGTTTTCGTTTGGTTTAGAGTAGCTTTTACATTTGGAGAGAAGATTGGAGATTAACCTTGTGGATTCATCAAATAGGGGAGATCTTTACTCTATTTTCTTTGTTTCACTATGTTGACTGCTGTGTTTACTGTTTTTCTTGTTGTTTGTGTTAATTTAGTTATTAACTAACCCATTTTGGGTTAGGGTTTTGATGTAATTCGGATTTCTATGGATTAATCAATTGATTATTATTGCTTTTATGTTCTATTGCATAGATTTTGTGATTATTCTAATTTTTATTGATTTTACTTGTTGAGCATGATGAGATTGAGAAATGAATCATGTTGAGCTTATTGGGTAATCACCATTGTTGTTTTGAATGCTAGAGATAGATTTGAGAAACAATGAAATCAATCTAGGATTCCATTAGCTTAATGAACTTGGATTTATTAATCTTCAATTTGTCGGGTGCAGAAGATTAATAGGGAAAAGTAGGAATTCATAGCCTGAGAAGGTATGTTTTACAACTTAAGGAATTCGATTTACAATCCGTACATGTGAGTGTAAAAGTAGCATAAATTTGTAGAATTAATCCATAGGATCCTAATAAAGTCAAAACCCTAACTGTTTGCTTTACTTGATATTACCCTTGCTTTAATCTTGCTTTCAGTAATTAGTCTTTTAATTGCATAGTAGATTTTGCTTTCAGTTTAGTTTTAGATTCTCCCATAAATCCAAACACTTTTGGTTTCTCCAACTTGAGAACAAATAGGAAAATCAGTGCTTAGCAATCAATCCTTGTGGGAACGATACTCACTCATCACTTTATTACTTTGTGCGACTAGTGCACTTGCTATATTTGTATGTTGTAGTAACAATGCATCAACAACCCCATGTTAAGTAACGTTAATGTTAAGTTAGGACGTTCATAACATCACAAGAATTGGGAGAAATGAAGCAAATTTGCCTTGATCGCTTAAGCGACATTGGTTATTAACACATATTAAAGTCATTTATGGAGGATTAGTTGACAACCTAATTCCATCAGCACATATTAAGGCCATTTAAGAAGATTATTACCGTTAATTTAAACCTCGGACGTTCACAACATCAAAACATAACAACTACGATATATGACTAACAACCCTATGATACATAGAGAAATGGCATAACACACTAGTGTGAGACGTTAGTAGAAATGTACCTCATTTCACAAATATGGATGGTTATGATTGAATAGACAGCTGACGCACATTACGGAATATAATTTCTCACTCAAACGTTCACAATATCAAAAGATTGAGGAGAAAAAAAGCAAATTGGCCTTGGTCGCTTAAGCGACATAGGCTATCGCTTAAGCGATCATGACTTATCTATAATGGATTGCTTAAGCGATTCTATTTTTGAGAAGGATTATTCTAAGTACAAAAGCAAATTACCCTTGATCGCTTAAGTGATGTCAGGTCTCTTTTAAGTGATCCTATACAGAAAAGTCGTTATCACTTAAGTGATAGCCTACTTCACTTAAGTGACCAAGGCCAATTTTCTTTGTACTTTATTCTTTCTCTAATTCAAGATCGTTTAAGTGACGTCAGCTCTCGCTTAAGTGATCCTATACTGATAAGTTATGATCGCTTAAGCGATAGCTGACGTCGCTTAAGCGACCAAGGCCAATTTTCTTTGTACTTGACAATTCCTTCTCAAATTCAAGGTCGCTTAAGCGATCATGTACAGATAAGCCATGATCGCTTAAGTGATAGCCGATGTCGCTTAAGCAACCAAGGCCAATTTTATTTGTAATTGATATTTCCTTCTCAAATTCAAGGTCGCTTAAGCGATATCAGCTCTCGCTTAAGCGATCCTATACATACAAGCCGTGATTGCTTAAGTGATCCTATACATATAAGCCATGATCGCTTAAGCGATAGCCAATGTCGCTTAAGCGACCAAGGCTAATATTATTTGTACTTGACATTTCCTTCTCAAATTCAAGAAAATTAGCTTAAGTGATCCTGTATTGATAACATCTCAAGATTGAATTAATTTAGTAGCACAATAAGAGTAACAATTAAGTAACTAGAAGCATCCTTACTATCATCTATTCAAAACTCCAAACAAAAAGATATCCAATTGTCAACATAAAAAATTGAAAACAACAAAGCATTCGTAACAAGTCCATGAGACAAAAAAGGTAATATCATAAAGTACTCATCAAACCATTAAAATTGTTTTATGATTCACTAATAAGTCTTCAACGGTTGGCCTTGGCAACTCTATTGATTTCATCATTATTCTTGATGGCATAGCTGGAAATACAAAGACATAAAATCAGTTTAATGCACCACAAAAGATTGACATACAGCCAAGAGAAAAAAGTAAACGGAACACCATCTAGCCACTCACCAAAACATTCTACACCCAAAACAACTTGTCACATGTCTAATATTAGCCAAGTGACTATATGCAATATATATATATATATATTATTAACTGATACATTAAGGGTTGACAAATTTTAAAAAGCATCTACAAAGTCACTTAAGTGATCTGGTGTATCGCTTAAGCGATCTGCTACCATATAATAGACTTATACCAGATCGCTTAAGCAATCCATCAGCTCCATAATACATTTTCAATCATCTCCACCTATAATCGGTGCTACCACCCACAATGCAAGAAAATCATCAACAAATCTCACTTCTTTAAACTTGCATTATATCAAACACAACCCAAGAACCTAAACCACTAAATCAAAATCATAACCCAAACCCAATCCATCATTAAATATTTGTAAATAGAAATATAAAATGCAAAGGGGAGATATACATACTTGGACGAAATGTTAGGAGGAGGAGAAGGCGGATCTTCGGCGGAGAAGATGATAATGGCAGAGGAAGAAGAAGATGTTAATGGCAGTAGGGAGGGGAGCAATTTCTTTGATTTGGGTTTGGGTTAAAATGCAACAANATTGTATTTTATTTCTATTTATTTTAATTAAAATTCTATTTTAGTCAATTTATTAAGATAATTTTGGGTGAGTTTGGTTTATTATTTTGGATATAATTTTGGGAATAGTATTAGATAGTTGAGTAGGGGAGTATTATGAGATAAAATTTAAAAATTTATGAAAAAGCCCTCAAGATTTGCTAATTTAATAAACACCCTAATATATTAAAATATTGTAAAATGACAAAAATGCCCCTAACACCTAAAGTGCCAGATTTCGGCCACCACTGCCGGAATTTGGCCGGAAAATTTGTAACCACAAAATCCGGTTGGATCTGACGGGTATTCGATCGATATAGCCTTTTTCGGCCATATCCACCACGGATCTGACCGGAAAAGGCCAGATCTAAGGCCAGATGTGGCCTTTGACGGCTGGAAAAGGCCAATTTTGGCCGTTGATATGGCTGTCATTGACAGTCAACGCCGGCCATTTTTTTGGCCGTTGCTGATGGCTAGATCTGGCCTTTTTCGGCCAGATCCGTAGCAGATTTGGTTGGAAAAGACCAGATCTAGCTATTATTGGCCATTTCCGGTGGTCGTGTGACTGTTGTAACAGATTCCGGCTACCACCGGCGGTGGTTGTCGAAATCTTGCAAGTATTGTGGGTGGGAGTGTTTCTGTTAGTTTTTAAACTTTTTTTCTGGGGGGTATTTATGAGATTAATAAACTTATGGGGTCTAAAAATAATTAAAAATAGACTAATATTTTGGGAATAATGTGCCGAACAACATTTGAAGAATAGGATTGGGAATATGGATAAAAACAATAAGCCAAACTGATTTGGCCGTTGCGGCCAAATCTGGCATTTTCCGACCAGATCTGTGGCAGATTTGGTTGGAAAAGGTCAAATTTGGCTATTACCAGCCATTTCCGGTGGTCGTGTGACTGTTGTAACAGATTCTGGCTACCACCGGCGGTGGTTGCTGGAATCTGGCAAGTATTGTGGGTGGGGGTGTTTCTGTTAGTTTTTAAACTTTTTTCTGGGGGGTATTTATGAGATTAATAAACTTATGGGGTCTAAAAGTAATTAAAAAATAGACTAATATTTTGGGAATAACGTGCCAAACAACATTTGAAAAATAGGATTGGGAATATGGATAAAAACAATAAGCCAAACTGGTTGGACTGGTTAACTTTTATTATTCAAGTTCCAGAAGTTTGACCTCTCCCTCTATTTTTTTTTTTTATCAAATTTATTTATTTATTTGTCTTTAATCTATCTATTGCCGTGTATATTACAAATTTTATTCAAAGTTTAAATTAATTTTTTTTTTTCAAAATTATAATTAAGCCAATGAATTTTAGAATTCAAAGTCTTTATTATGTTACACTGATGTCACTGGTTTGACTCGCTGTTAAACTAGTTGGACTGGTTAACTGGGTCCTGAGCCCTTGACCGAGTCAAGGCCCAGGTTGGGTTTTAAACATTGCACAGAATAATATCTCAGCCTCTTGACCAAAACCCATCTTACCCCACCTCATGCCTCGCAAATCGTTACAAAAGTTGATTGTTGTCGTTGCGGGGTTTTTTCAATTTCTGGTCGATTACTCATCGAAAATCACCTCCATTGCCACCAATGACATCATCGGCCCTTCCTCTTCAAAAACCCTAACATCCTGACCTCAATTGTTCATCGATCATGTCCCATTTTCTAGGGTTTTATGAATAGGAAAATGCTAACCTGCTCGGTGAAGGCCTTGGGTTCCGGTTGAAAGGTTCAAATGGCGGGTTGGATCGGGTTTTAAAACACTGGTTTGTGTACTGCTGTACCAGTAATTTTGACACTTCAAATTTCCTTGGGAAGAGAAATGTGTGAAGTCATATAGTCCCATTTCTTAATTAAGTTTTAAGGGAAATTAGAATCTTCTAGGCTTTCATGTCAATAAAATTGCACATCGTATGGTAATCCATATTCTTTTAGCCATGCCGTAGTGGCAGCAGCATTGGTTTAAACCTTGCTGGAAGAAAATGATTGGCGAAACATTTTGTTTCTTATTAAAACCGAAGTAAATGTACACTATAGTACTTGAAAAAAAAAAAAAGTGCCTTATTCGGACAGTTTTTCCTTTTTAAAAATTTTAGGGATTAAACAATTTGACTAACTCATTAGATGTAACATTTTCTCTGTTACGTAGAATATCACTTGAAAAAAAATTAATGTTAATCAGGAGAACAGCCTCTTCGATTAGGTGATCTATTCGAATTGGGCCTAATCCGAGGAGTGCTAACTGGATCTGGATATTTTTGGGCCTGCAAACCTGATCAGAAATTGGGCCGACAAAGTTATATAAAAATGTGTTAGGGATATTTATGGAAGCTTTGTCTTTCACGCTCATAAATAAAACCTAATTGTTGGTTCAGTTTATGCAAAACCTGATCAGAAACAGAGCATGGAATGGCCTTATTTTTGAATATTTAAAGGAAAAAAAGAAAAAAAAGAAACACACACACACAACACACATGAGACAATGATGAACTCATTGAATTTTTTTCCGTGATCAAACAACCAAAAATTCAGTTATTTTAACTACATCAAGTGATTTTTTTTTTTTTTAATTTATTTTAAATGGTCAAGACTCTCTAGTTTAATGTATCACTTGTGCTTTAGTTAATTCTTTACCTTTGTTCTTAGAAACGAGTACTCTTTGATGACAATAACTATAGGTAGAAATAGGAGAAAAAATAAGATAGAGAGTAAAGAGCAGGTCTTAGTTTTGTTAGGGTTACATGTGGGCAAAGTGGTGAAGAGAATCGTGCAGAAAGGTTGCTTTACGAATATCTATCCATAAATGTGGTATGATGCATCATGGGCTATTAATATGATAGAAAGAAAGAAGGGTCACGCTTTCTAATTCCATTTCTAAGATATTTCTTGCATTTCCATGACAAACTCTGTCTCTGTTTAGTGGGGGAATCTTATCTTTGTTTCATAATTAAATGTAGAGCCCGTGAGTCTTATAAACTACAGGAATTACCCCCTTTCAAAAAACACAAGTCTTTCTGTTTTCTCTTAACTTACCTTTCCTTCTGCACTAGTACCCAGTATAATAATTAATTGTCTAAAAACCATGCTTTAATTCCTTCGTTGTAGGGTGTTTATTTTTGTACAGTACGTCTCGCAGAAGTTCCATTATTACACTTTGATCCAATCCAAGGACAATTAATTTCACAGAATAGGTTAGGGTTAGGGCCCCGGTACTTATGTCTGCATCACTCACATGCACAAGTAGCGAGAATCACATGTTTTTTTGTTTTCTTATTAATATTTCTTTCTTCATACACTATTCCATGCATCCATGCATATATATACTCCATACTTTATGTGCAATGCAAAAGCAATATGTATAATAACACATCCATGCATGTCGCTCTTTTGATCATAATATATATCCATTAAAGCAAGAGAGAAATCTGATGTTATGAGAGTGATGCCTTATTGTTAACTAACCTTGCATAAAGAGACTAACCTCTGAAATGAAACCAATTTTCAAGTCAACCAATATATATTGTCATGGAAGCTATCAACCAATTTAGATTAAATTCTATGGCTTCATATTTATATTTTAATTCAAATTATTTGTAATTATAAAAGCGAATGAGAGAGATACATAGAAATTATATGTATTAATTTGTAACCATTCATAGAAAATTACACGTTGACACTATGATTTCTTAACTTCCTGGCCGAAGCATTGTTTTTTATACAATATCTGTTCAATAAGTAATAATTTTTTTACTGCCGGAAACTTGAGTGTATGCATAATTATTTTGATCCAAGAATCAATAAAACATTCCAATAAGTTCTGGGTTTATTAATTTGGTATCTCCATGGCTCAATAATTTTAGACTCTAATAGATAGAACTAATGCAAATAAAGAGTCCAGATTCACTTTTCATGGTTTAGTCCAAATACGAATATAAAATTTCATATGGGCAGATATAATTTTAATCGATTAGTTGTTCTTTGATTAAATTGGTTTTAAACTTTGTGAATGTTAACTTTATTTAGACATTATTTTTAAGAAACTCAATCCCCCATCTATTAATGTACTCCCATATCTACACTACCTAACACACCAAAAACATAAGAAATCGTGAACCTATATCCATTCCTAATTCCATTACAGATATAAAAGAATGATTGCTCTCAATCATTTAAGCACGAAAACTTAGCAACCCACAATACGAACAATTTAAAAGGCCATGTAAATTTTAGGATTCATTATTATTTTTTCTTTTTTTTTGATAATTTTTTTCATATCGAAGAATTAATTATAAATGGAAACGACAAATGGACTAATATTTCTATACACATTCGTGGCATCTAAGTGTAAAGAACATTTTGTTTTTTAAAATATATTACGAAGCATGGAGAAAAAAACAAGAAAAAGAAATATCAAAGGGATGACAGGGTAGGAAATTGATTAAAATTAAAAGGACAGGCTAGGTTTTGTCTTTTACAGTGTCTTCCTCGATGTGGAGGTGCCTGCAAGCAGAGGTGGGTGCCACATCTCCTTCGTAGAAGAAGGTGTTTCAATGGTGGTGGGCTCAAGTCCATATCACGTCTCACTCAGCTTGGTGGCCACGGAGAATCCCTTTAAACCACAAAACGCCTTCATTTAAGATAAACATGACACACGCCAAAGTTAACAACAATTTCTCATACATATATGGACCTAGTTGGTACAGTTGATTCAAGTAGAACTTATGAAAAAATTATTGGCTGTTTGGTGAGGAAAATATAAATGAGCTTTTAGTTTTGATTTATCAAAAAGAACTATATACATGAATAAAAGTTTTAAATAGGACTTGTGTAATTATACATGATTAGGTCCTTTAATAATTGCCAAAAAGAAATATGTATATGTGATAAACTGATGCCATGCAATTGTGGGAAACCGGAAGATATTAGTTAAAGCTTCAGTTTCATTGTTGATGTGTGAACAAAATATTTGGTTGACAAAAGTGGACTAGTCTTTGTCATTTGCTAGTTACCTGCTTTATTAGGTATCAAATAAGATGTGACACGAAACTCGCCAAATACTTGTGAAGGCATGTGTGTCACCCTTGAAAATGATTGGAAATGAAATATATAATCAATATAGTGGTTACACTTTACATGTAAATTAATATCTATCTCTCATTTAAAATACTAATCAACCAAATTTTAAACATCTTATCTGTATTTTATTATATAACATCATGCATATTCGACAACATGGAGAATTATGTTAACCTCATCGTACGAGCATTGAATCTTACTGCTATATTATTAGGTCTTGTCACTTGTGTAGAGCTTGAACCCAACCCAATTTATTCAATCGTGATCATCAATAATATATTAATCTTAACCAATAATGCAAACCAACTCTCCTTGTATTTGAGGTTCATAGAATATATGGCTAACCTGCTTTTGTTTTACCAACAGTTCCCATCAATGTGGTGCAGTTTTCATACAATTAAAGAGTCAGAAAAGGATAAACGTATGAATATTCAAAGCTCTTAATATATCGTCATTACACAGAACTTAACGACAATTTATCTAACTAATAGCATATAAAAATTCATTAGGTCGGAAATAAATAGATAAGTGAAGATAAAAATTAATTTCACAAATAAAAAACATACAATGTCACAGCAATAATTTTATACATTAATTGTTTGTATAATATTGCTTCAGATTATTTTTATGAAATTTAAGTGTCAACCAGTACTTCAAATGTAGATTATATTAAATGTGCTTCGATTTTTGTATTATTAATTTGGAGCATCATAGAACCAAATCCTTGAGATACTACTGTTTACCAGAGATGAGAAATTGCTTAGGATTGTGAATTAGTAGAGTTATAATGTTTGTCAAGTCAAAAAAAGATTACACGGCAACTGATTTGTTGGCCAATCACATAATGTAATCAATTAAGGTATTCTCTTGTAAATCCGTCTCTAAGATATCAAAACTCTTGATTCTCACTGAAATTGACATCTTACCTTAGAAATAATGCTTATAGATATCATATAAACACAACCACCCTGTTTTTTCATTAAGCATCAAAATTTTCTCATGTATATCAATATCAATCGTGATAATTTTCAGACAACAACTAAAATTTATGTTGTTTGTGCGGACAATTACTTGAGTAACTTATGTGACGTGGAGTTATATGTTTTTATGATACTAAAACAAGGTTAATTCGCTTTTTGTTAGGGATGCGGGTGGATTATAACCAATATTTTTTATATATCTAGTTAGATAATGAATCAAATTAGGTGTAAATCAAAGATGTGTGTAAAATGAGTCTTATCTTCACCCCCTCTCTTGATGACATTAATTTGTTATGGGTAAAATTAAGCTACACATTTGGCTGAAGAAAGTGACCATGCGTCCAAGGTAAAAGCCTCATTGTCAGAATATTATTGTCAATAAATAAGAGTTAATCAACAAAGGGAAAAGTGAGCCGAAATTAGTAAGATGAGAAGGCAGAAGCCTCATACAAGAACTCATTGCCTGTAGTTGGTTTTTCTCCGTTGAAAAGGGGAAAATAATATACAATAATTATTACTTTGTGCGACTAGTGCACTTGCTATATTTGCATGTTGTAGTAACAACGCATCAAGTTTTGGGGCCGTTGCCGAGGATTGATTTTTGTGTTAACATTGAAATTTTCGTGAGTTAGCTAGATTGGAGTTTTATTTTGTTTAATCGTTTATTAATTAATTTTTGTTGTTCTTTTCTGTTGGCTAGTGATCTCACGTTTTCTCTGTTCTGTGTAGTTATGCGAAGAGGAGAAGCTCAGCAGTGGTTCCTGTAGATCCTGAGATTGAAGGAACTGTAAGAAGACTAACAGAGAGAGAAGAGAACGAGAGGCGAAGTGGTTGAGATGGTAGAGAATAGAAATTAGGGAATTCTCAGTTCCCTTAGTTGATGGTAGTGGGTCAAGTATTACTAGACCAACAGTAAAGCCAACACTTTCGAAATAAAGTCGGCAATCATCTAGATGACCAGCAGTTGGTACAGTTTAAGAGAGATTTGAAGGAAGATCTAAATCTACACTTGCAAATTTTTTGGCGATTTGTGATACTTTCAAGTCAAACGGAGTGTCAGATGATGCCATCGATGAGATTGTTCCCTTTCTCATTGAGGGATAAAGCAAATGAATGGTTGGCATTCCCACTAGGGACGATCACAACCTGGAATGAATTACACAGAAGTTCCGACAAATTTTCCTCCAACAAAATCTGCGAAGATGAGAAATGATATCACATCGTTTTCCAAGAAGAGTCTGAATATTATATAGATTGGGAAAGATACAAGGAACTACTGAGGAGGTGTCCACACCATGGGTTGCCCGTGGATGAAGTCTAAATGTTTTATAATGGATTGATAGTAATGTGCAAACCATGGTGGATGCAGCACAGAATGAGCATTGCAAAATAGACACCAGAAGAAGCCCATGAGTTGCTTGAGGTTTTGACAAGTAACAACATCAAAGACCGAATGGAGGATGCAGTCGAGAAATTATGGGTCTTCATGAAGTTGATGCATACATGTCCATATCAGCCCAACTTACAGCACTTCAGAAGCAGTTGAGAAGTATGCAGGTAAATTCTATTCAGCTCCTCAACTAACTGTGAATTTTGTGTGGGTAGTCATGTGAGCACTGAATGCCAAGTGGGGAACACATTTGCTTCAGCGTCTTCATCATCAGAACAGGTTAACTACTTTGGCAGGAAATCGAGGCAACGAACATCCGTACTCCAACACATATAATCGTGGTTGGAGGAATCATCCGAACCTGTCTTGGGGCAATCCGAATCAGCAGAACAATAATGGAACCAAAGAACGATGCCAAACAACCAAACAGGGTGAACAATCATTGGGAGAGCAAAGATGACAAACTGAAGATATGTTCGAAAAGTTTATGCAAGAGACACATGTTTCATGATCAGACAAGGACGAATTTTAGAAACCAAAGGGCATCCATTCGGAACTTGGAGGTACAAGTGGGTCAATTGGCCGATAAGCTCCTGAGAGACCACAAGGTTCCCTACCAAGTAACACAGTGACAAAC
The DNA here is from genome assembly GCF_008641045.1 of Pistacia vera. Taxonomy (NCBI): domain Eukaryota; kingdom Viridiplantae; phylum Streptophyta; class Magnoliopsida; order Sapindales; family Anacardiaceae; genus Pistacia; species Pistacia vera. The sequence goes on from NW_022196310.1 coordinate 1,679,908, forward strand.
TCACGTGAACAAGCAAATGCAATACACCTACGGAGTGGGACAGTTCGGTAGAGGTGGAATAATCAAGAAAGAAAAAAGCTACAAAAGAAATGAATATTCCGATGAGGAAGTTGACGAAGATAATTGTGAAGAGAAACCAACCAGCTCTAGGGAAGATGAACAAAGCGGGAAGAGAGGCAAAGACAAAAGAAAGAGAAATTTCCATTCCCGAGATACCACCAGAGTTGGCACATCACACTCCTTGTGCCTTTTCCTCAGAGACTCAGAAAGAAGAATCAAGATAAGCAGTTTCCAAATTCATTGAAAATTTCAAAAACTGCATATTAACATTCCTTTTCCAGATGTATTGCAACAGATGCCGAGCTACGCAAAATTTCCCAAAGAAATTTTATCAAACAAAAGGAGAGTTAGAAGATGAGGAAACAGTGATGTTACAAAGGAGTGCAGCGCCATTCTACAGAAGAAGTTGCCCCCGAAACCAATATCCAGGGAGTTTTATATTGTGTTATAGGGACATTACTTTTGATAGAGTTTTATGTGATTTAGGGCAAGAATAAACCTAATGTCTTTTTCTGTTTTCAAGAGATTAGGGTTGGTGAAGTGAAACCCACGACCATATCTTTACGCTTCAAATAGATCCATCAAGCATCCAAGGGTATAGTTGAAGATGTTTTGGTGAAGGTGGATAAAGTTATCTTTTGGCAGACTTATTGTGTTAGACATGGAAGAGGATAAGGAAATGCCCTTATTTTGGGCCGACCATTTGGCCACGGAAGGGCCCTCATTGATGTGCAAGAGGAAAGTTGCTGTTAAGGGTTCAAGATGAATAGTAACGTTCAATGTTTTGAAGCCATGAAATTTTCGTCAGAGTTAGATTTGTGTTTTAGTGAGACATGGTGGATAAACTAGTAGCAGAGGCTATTGAAGAGAACACCCTTTAACTACCTCTAGAAGCATGTATTGCCTAATAAAAAACAATAGAGGTAGATGAATCAGCGAAGAAGAGTGTGCTAGATTTTTGGAAGCACTTGAGCCGATAAATGTAAGCCAAGATTCAGAATTTGAAGAGTTTGATATTGAGAAAGAGAAGGAAAAGGCAAGAACTGAAGAACCTCCAAAACTTGAGCTGAAGCCTTTACCTTCCCACCTCAAATATGTGTATCTTGGTGAGCAGAAACCTTCCCAATGATTATCAATTCAAGGTTGAGTAAGTTGGAAGAAGAGAGGTTGATTCGGGTGCTAAGGGAACAAGATCAGCAATTGGACGGACTATTTCGGACATTAGAGGATCTTTCATCGTTTTGTATGCATAAGATACTCATGGAAGATGAGTCAAGCCTAGGGTACAACCCAACGGAGATTGAAACCTTCGATGAAGGAAGTGGTGAAACTTCTAGATGCGGGCATAATTTATCCTATTTCTGATAGTCCATAGGTGAGGGTGCAAGTGGTTCCAAAGAAAGGTGGTATCACAGTGATAAAGAATGAAAAACATGAATTGATACTAACCAGGACAGTCAGGGTTGGAGAGTCTGCATGACTATCGGAAATGAATGAAGCCACAAGAAAAATCATTCCCCACTTCCCTCTTTGATCAAATGTTGGAGAGATGGCAGGGCATGCTTACTATTGTTTCTCGAATGGTTTTTCAGGATATAATCAGATTGCCATTGCTCCGAAGATCAAGAGAAGACGACATTTACTTGTCCCTATGAAACCTTTGCTACAGAAGGATGCCCTTCGGGTTGTGCAATGCACTAGCCACATTTCAGAGATGCATGATGTCGATCTTTGGTGACATGGTGGAGGGTTTATAGAAGTCTTCATGGATGACTTCTATTTGGTTTCTTTTGACAATTGCTTATCTAACTTTCATGTTTTGCAGGATGTCAGGAGACGATCTTGGTGCTCAATTGGGAGAATGCCACTTGTGGTACAGGAAGGAATAGTACTCGGTCACAGAATTTCAAAGGATAGCATCGAAGTGGATCGAGCAAAAAACAGAAGTGATTGAGAAGCTGCCACCACTTGACATGTTAAGGCAGTTTGGAGTTTCTTGGGACATGCGGGGTTCTATAGACAGTTTATCAAGGATTTCTCTAAAATATCTAAACCCCTTTGCAATTACTGATTAAGGATGTTCCTTTTGATTTTAATGATGAATGCATGCATGCTTTTCAGCTCTTAAGAAATTGTTAGTGTCTGCACCTATATTGTAGTTTCCGATTGGGGACTACCATTTGAATTGATGTGGGCTAGTGATTTTGCACTAGGAGTAGTATTAGGACAAAGAAAGAACAAAGTGTTGCATGTAATTCATGCTAGCAAACACTCACTGATGCACAGTTGAATTACACCACCACTGAAAAAGAGTTGTTAGCTGTGGTTTTTGCATTTGACAAATTCGTTCATATTTGCTAGGTACTAAGGTGATAGTCTACACGGATCATTCGGCACCAAGCATTTTTTGGCAAAGCATGAAACAAATCGAGGCTGATAAGATGGATCCTACTACTATAAGAGTTTGAGTAGGAGATCCGAGATAAAAAGGGGTCAGAAAATGTGGTGGCGGATCCTTGTCAAGGATGAACGACCACCCAGGGAAGTGAAGAGGAAACCAAATCAAGGAAACCTTCCCGGATGAGAAATTGATGAGAATGAGGAAGCACCTTGGTATGCAGATATGCAAACTACTTGTCATCGAGAGTACTCCCAATTGGCATAATATTCTAGCAAAAGAGGAAGTTTTTCTCAAACTTGAAGTATTATTTCTGGGAAGAGCCATTTATGTATAGACACTATGCTGATCAGATGATACGTCGGTGTGTCCTGGAAGAGGAAATGGAGAGTATTCTACAAACATTGCCATGAGAGGGAAGTGGGTGGTCATTTGGAGGAACTAGGACAACAGCCAAGGTCCTTCAATCTGGATTTTATTGGCCAACCATTAAAGGATGCCATCTGGATGGTTCAGGAATATGACCAATGTCAACAGAGTGGAAATATTCAAAGAGAGATGAGATGCTGTTGAATAATATCCTAGTTGTTGAGCTGTTTGATGTGTGGGGAATTAACTTCATAGGTCCTTTCCCAAATTCTTTTGGAAACATGTACATTTTGGTAGCGGTGGACTATGTTTGAATGGGTAGAAGCAATTGCATTGAGAAAGAACATTTTCTCAAGATTTGGGGTACCACGGGCAATATCAGTGATGGGGGGTCACATTTTTGCAATAGGCAATTAATATGTTGTTGGGAAAATATGGAGTAAAACAAAGAGTGGCTACACCATACCACCCTAGACTAGCAGAAGTGGAACTGTCGAACAAAGAATTAAGGGAATTTTGGAGAAGACAGTCAATGCATCTAGGAAGGATTGGTCATGAAGTTAGATGATGCATTAGGGCATACCGCACTGCATTCAGACTCCAATTGGTATGTCTCCATTTAGGTTAGTATATGGGAAGGCATGTCTCTTGTCGGTGGAACTTGAGATAAGGCATACTGGGCAGTCAAGTAGCTAAACATGGAATTACGAGCTACTGGGGAGGAAAGGATGCTGAATTTGAATGAACTCGCATGAGTTTGTCATGAAGCGTATGAGAATGCTCGGATTTACAAAGAAAAGACCAAGAAGTGGCATGACAAGCATATCAAAAAGGAGAACTTTGTAGTAGGTCAGAAAGTCTTGTATATAATTCTAGACTTAGGCTTTCCCTGAAAAACTTAGTCTAGATGGTCCGGACCCTCATAGTTACAAGAGTTACCCATACGGGGCGGTGGGGGTGTCACATGAGAAAAGGGCACATTTAAGGTCAATGGACATACGTTGAAGCCTTATATTGATGGGGTGATGAGTTGAAGTCATTTCCCATCCAACTTGACATCCGACATGAGGACTTGAGAAAGTCAAGCTTCCGACTATAAACAGCGCTTCTTGGGAGGAACCAAGGTTTTAATTTTGTTTGTCATTTGTGTTGTTTGAATTTGTTTAGTTGTCTCATGATTTAGAATGATTTTGATTTCGTGTGTTTTTTGGTGTTTCAGGTGAATTATCATATAAGGCGAAAAAAGAAAAACTTCTAGTTTTCGCTGCGGAGAAGCGCAAAATACATTTTTGCAAGAAGAGGATTCTAAAAGTCCCAGACTTCGCTGCGGCGACATTTGTTCTTCGCCGAGGTCACGTGCTCTTTGGAATTTTTTGCCGCAGCAGAAAGGGTTTTGCGAAATTGAACTACGAGAATTTTGCCGCAGCGCTGTAGGCTTTGGAATTTTTCGCCGCAGCAAAAAATCTTTCTTTGCCGCGGCATGACTGGGTTTGAAATTTTGTATGGAATGAAGAACTTCACCGCGGCGAAAATTGTTTATATAAATAGGTTCATCGGACTTTATTTTCGCGAAAAATTTCAAACACATCCGAGAGCCAAACACTTCAACCTTCAACCAAAGCTTCCAGTGAATTTCCATCACTTTTCCCACTTCTTAACCCTCACAAACACCAAAATAACTTATTTTAGCAAAGATTTGTGCGAAAAATTGAAGAAAATTTTGGAAACCCTTGGTTTTCAAAAATTGGGGATTTGCAATCTCGGCCGCAATTGGTGAAATTGGTGGTGCTTCAACATGAGAAGGGTAAGATTTCGAGTTCTCTAACATCTAAATTGCTCATTTTGATTGTAATGCCTTAAGTTTGAGTATTGCTGAACGAGTTGATTTGTGGATTTTTGAGTTGTTTGCGAGTTGATTTTGATTAAAGAAGTGTAAATTTGATTTGTGTGGTGTTGAAGAGGTTGGTGTGTTGAATTGGGAGTGTTTTGTTGAGTTTGGAAGAAGATGAATTGGGGGTCTAAGTGCAAAATTTTTGAAACGGGTGTATTTGCAGGATTGATTATGGTTGGTAGCAAGGGCATTTAGAGTTGAATTGTTGGTTAGAGTCTTAGTTTAGGGGTACATTAGAGTTGTCAAAATGCGCCCAAAGTACCTTCCAAGGGTAAAGGAAAAGGGAAAAAAAGTAGACAATAGATTTGTCAGTGACAAGGCTCAGCAACGATATGAATGAGCAATCCAAGGAAGGATAAGGGGTTTATTGCCAAAAGGGATTGAACACTGCTATGCTGAAGAGTGGAATCGAGGGAGAAAGTGGGATTCATTTATGAGTGAACCCGGACATGGACATAGAGCTGATGGAGAGAGTTTTATGCCAACCTCCCTGACTATGATCCTGGGCATGTATTTGTGAGAGGTACTGATGTGCCAATTGATGCGAAGGTCATCAACGTTTTTACAAACTTGCCTTCGATTAACCGTGATGAATATCTGGAATTTAAGAAGAACAATTTAAGGAGGATGAGTACTTAAGGTCAAGCAAAACCGGATACCCCTTGGGAGGTTTCGAATAAAGGGAAAGAAGACCATCAAGGGAACTAATTTGATACGATGGCTAGGTTGTGGCAGTACTTTAGTGTTGCAAGGATGATTCCGGAGAAACATATGTTCAATAACTTTTGATAAGGCGGTATTGCTTTATTCCATGCCACTGGAAAGAGAATGGATTTGGGGAATATTATCATGACGAGTATGAGAATGCAGCCCAACCAGGGCGAGGCAGCTTCCTCTTCCCACATCATCAACACGAGTGTGGCATTGAGCAGGAGTAGAGAAGACGGATGTGAACCACTTATCCATCTGCCCCAGTTTTGACATCGCTACTATCGGAAGCTACTTGGGCGTACTCTAGAGAGAACCTAGCACTGGAACAAAAACGAAGAAACATAGAAGCTGCCAATCATCCAATTCAACATCAACAAAGAAGCTGCTGCAGCAGATTTTGGGTAAGATGAAACGGATGGAACGATGTCAAGGTGGCTGGCAGAGGGACCCGGATGAGTATGATATGCAACACAGTTGCTGCACCAAGCTCGACATTGATACTTTGAGCTTCCAGTGGGAAGATCGGATTCCGAGGAATGGATGACCTCCGAGAAGATGAAGACACCGAAGAAGAGGAGGAGGCCAAAGAATGAAACCTGACACCTATTTTGTTGTTATTTTTTTGTTTTAATTGTCATTGTCTTTTATTTTGTACATTGAACCTAATTTCTTTTGTTTTGGATTATTTTAATTTTGTTTGAACTTCTTAGTAGTCGTAAGGGCGAGATTAGGATTGTAATATTTTCATATTAGTCAATGAAATTTTTAACATAAGGACACCACAGAAATTCAATTGTTTTACATATTATGGTGATGAGAAAGCCAAGGAACGGGTGTGCATGCTGTTAAGCAAAACTCCGACTTCACCGATTAATCAGGGAACATCTCGTACCTTGTAAATTCTATTTCTATTCCTAAATGTTCATAGTGTGACATTAGGGACAAATCATCTTTAGTTTGGGGGTAGGAAAAATTTGAATAAATTTTTATTTATGTTTAGTTGTTTTCATGTTTTGTTGTGTTAAGAATGATGAATTCATAAGTCTATGATGAGATAGGATTGTTGGGATTTATTGTTGAAAATGTTAAGCATTGTTCAAGTTTAGTTGGTTGACTAAATTTAGCTTGAGGTTGTTGAGTGGTTCAACCACCATTTTCATTATTTTGGCATGTTTAGATTCATTTTATGTGTTAGGCGAAGTCTTGATAATGTTGGTGAACTCTAGAACCTAGTTAAGAAGTGCTTCAGGTGAAATAGAGGAATAAACATTATTGAGGAAGTGATTTAGACAGTTTTTCGGAACGTTTGAGCCTTTCCAACTACATGAATTTATCCCAGTTACCCATTTGAGCCTTGAAATCATCGTTGTCCTATTTTTCTTGTGCACAAATAATGCCCAAACCTTTCACCTAAACATGTCCACAACTTTAAGAGAATTCTAAACCTAATGCAACCACAAAGAGATTAGAGAGTTGTGTGAGATGCTTACGTACTAAAAGATTAGTTTAGGGGTTGTGAGAAGGGCAAGAAGAAAGAGGGGTAATACCTGATAAGACTATTGTCTTTTAAAAAAAAAAAAAAAAAATTAGAGAATTCGAGAATTGCAATTTAGAAGCAAAAATAAGAAGTGCACATGTTTTAGGGTTATAAATGGTTCACATTTTGGGTGGTGGTTGAGAAAGAAAGTGGAAGTTGAGTTAAGTCTTGGTGTTTGCTTAAAGGAAATCGAGTTCTCGCTTAGTTTACCCTTTCCTTTTCTTTGCAGCCCACTAACCGAACCTAACGTACAAGCTGTAAAGACCTTTTGATCTTAGTGATGTCTAATCCTCATTAGTGGGAGTAGTTCGATACTTAGGCTTATGGAGTCTGCCGCCATTGATAAACTTTGCATTTCTACTAAAATAATCCGGGAAGTCGGAATGTGGACTGAAGTAGGGTCACCTACTTGGGGGACCAATAGAGAAAGATAGTCAATGCAACTATAAATTGTTGGAGTGTTGAACATTTTCTAGTAATAATTTTTCAAAATCTTGAGATTGTAAATTCTAGGCAATCATTGTGTTGAGTTTGAGTCTAATGTTTTATTTCATTTTCGAGTCTATGTGTTTTTGTTGTTAGTCATTTTTCTTGTAGTCGTGTTTTGTACCTGATGCTCGGGGACGAGCATGTCTTTAGTTTGGGGGTATTTGATAATCAAGGATTATACTATTTTATTTAGATTTTTTAACCGGATTTTGGATACTTCTTAGTTCGTTTATGCCTGAATTGCTACTTAATTTCACATATTTTCTATTTCAGGCCAAAACATGTATTTTGAGGTGATAATGAGCGGATTGGGTTTTTGGACCCAAAAGCAAGCGAATCTCAGAATTTGGGAAAGTTTGAAGCGGAGTTAAGCACTATGAAGCTTGTTCCCATGGGAAAGCACGAAGATCGAAGATTCAAGCAAGGAAGCAAGCGGAGGGCAATTATGTAAATTCAGAATTTTTCAGGAAGGTTCGCGTGACGAAGTATTCTTCGCCACGGCGAAAGAAGCTAGGACGAGATTCCACTTTAGCTTGTCACTGCGGCGAAATTCTTTCTTCACCGCGGCAAAGTTGCGAATTTTTGTTTCTCCAAAACGCATAGTTTTATCTGAGGAAAGTTTTAGGTTTTTGGGGAACTATAAAGAGAAACTTTGCCATTTTGAGAGGGGTTCGTCAGTTTTGTGGTTTAGAGTAGCTTTTACATTTGGAGAGAAGATTGGAGATTAACCTTGTGGATTCATCAAATAGGGGAGATCTTTACTCTATTTTCTTTGTTTCACTATGTTGACTGCTTGTGTTACTGTTTTTTGTTGTTTGTGTTAATTTAGTTATTAACTAACCCATTTTGGGTTAGGGTTTTGATGTAATTCGGATTTCTATGGATTAATCAATTGATTATTATTGCTTTTATGTTCTATTGCATAGATTTTGTGATTATTCTAATTTTATTGATTTTACTTGTTGAGCATGATGAGATTGAGAATGAATCATGTTGAGCTTATTGGGTAATCCCATTGTTGTTTTGAATGCTAGAGATAGATTTGAGAAACAATGAAATCAATCTAGGATTCCATTAGCTTAATGAACTTGGATTTATATCTTCAATTTGTCGGGTGCAGAAGATTAATAGGGAAAAGTAGGAATTCATAGCCTGAGAAGGTAGTTTTACAACTTAAGGAATCGATTTACAATCGTACATGTGAGTGTAAAAGTAGCATAATTTGTAGAATTAATCCATAGGATCCTAATAAAGTCAAAACCCTAAATGTTTGCTTTACTGATATTACCCTTGCTTTAATCTTGCTTTCAGTAATTAGTCTTTTAATTGCATAGTAGATTTTGCTTTCAGTTTAGTTTTGTTCTCCATAATCCAAACACTTTTGGTTTCTCCAACTTGAGAACAAATAGGAAAATCAGTGCTTAGCAACAATCTTGGGGAACGATACTCACTCATCACTTTATTACTTTGTGGACTAGTGCACTTGCTATATTGTATGTGTAGTAACAATGCATCAACAACCCCATGTTAAGTAACGTTAATGTTAAGTTAGGACGTTCATACATCACAAGAATTGGGAGAAATGAAGCAAATTTGCCTTGATCGCTTAAGCGACATTGGTTATTAACACATATTAAAGTCATTTATGGAGGATTATTGACAACCTAATTCCATCAGCACTATTAAGGCCATTTAAGAAGTTTACCGTTAATTTAAACCTCGGACGTTACAACATCAAAACATAACAACTACGATATATGACTAACAACCCTATGATACATAGAGAAATGGCATAACACACTAGTGTGAGACGTTAGTAGAAATGTACCTCATCACAAATATGGATGGTTATGATTGAATAGACAGCTGACGCACATTACGGAATATAATTTTCACTCAAACGTTCACAATATCAAAAGATTGAGGAGAAAAAAAGCAAATGGCTTGGTCGTTAAGGACATAGGCTATCGCTTAAGCGATCATGACTTATCTATAATGGTTGCTTAGCGATTCTATTTTTGAGAAGGATTATTCTAAGTACAAAAGCAAATTACCTTGATCGCTTAAGTGATGAGGTCTCTTTTAAGTGATCCTATACAGAAAAGTCGTTCACTTAAGTGATAGCACTTCACTTAAGTGACCAAGGCCAATTTTCTTTGTACTTATTCTTTCTCTAATTCAGATCGTTTAAGTGACGTCAGCTCTCGCTTAAGTGTCCTATACTGATAAGTTATGATCGCTTAAGCGATAGCTGACGTCGCTTAAGCGACCAAGGCCAATTTTCTTTGTACTTGACATTCCTTCTCAAATTCAAGGTCGCTTAACGATCATGTACAGATAAGCCATGATCGCTTAAGTGAGCCGATGTCGCTTAAGCAACCAAGGCCATTTTTTGTAATTGATATTTCCTTCTCAAATTCAAGGTCGCTTAAGGATATCAGCTCTCGCTTAAGCGACCTATACATACCAGCCGTGATTGCTTAATGATCTATACATATAAGCCATGATCGCTTAAGCGATAGCCAATGTCGCTTAAGCGACCAAGGCTATATTATTTGTACTTGACATTTCCTTTCAAATTCAAGAAAATTAGCTTAAGTGATCCTGTATTGATAACATCTCAGATTGAATTAATTTAGTAGCACCATAAGAGTAACAATTAAGTAACTAGAAGCATCCTACTATCATCTATTCAAAACTCCAAACAAAAGATATCCAATTGTCAACATAAAAAATTGAAAACAACAAAGCATTCGTAACAAGTCATGAGACAAAAAAGGTAATATCATAAAGTACTCATCAAACCATTAAAATTGTTTTATGATTCATAATAAGTCTTCAACGGTTGGCTTGGCAACTCTATTGATTTCATCCTTCTTCTGATGGCATAGCTGGAAATACAAAGACATAAAATCAGTTAATGCACACAAAAGATTGACATACAGCAAGAGAAAAAGTAAACGGAACACACATCTAGCCACTCACCAAAACATTCTACACCCAAAACAACTTGTCACATGTCTAATATAGCCAAGTGACTATATGCAATATATAATATATTATTATTAACTGATACATAAGGGTGACAAATTTTAAAGCATCTACAAGTCACTTAAGTGATCTGGTGTATCGCTTAAGCGATCTGCTACCATATAATGACTTATACCAGATCGCTTAAGCAATCCATCAGCTCCATAATACATTTTCAATCATCTCCACCTATAATCGGTGCTACCACCCACAATGCAAGAAAATCATCAACAAATCTCACTTCTTTAAACTTGCATTATATCAAACACAACCAAGAACCTAACCACTAAATCAAAATCATAACCCAAACCCAATCCATCATTAAATATTTGTAAATAGAAATATAAAATGCAAAGGGGAGATATACATACCTAGATGAAATGTTAGGAGGAGGAGAAGGCGGATCTTGGCGAGAAGATGATAATGGCAGAGGAAGAAGAAGATGTTAATGGCAGTAGGGAGGGGAGCAATTTCTTGATTTGGTTTGGGTTAAAATGCAACAATTTTAGGTTTTGGGGACAAAGATAATTTTTGAAATATTACTCAATGCCTTCATTAATCCTAATTAAGCCATGATTAGTGTTTAATTGTGATTAATTTGTCTAATAAAAAATAAGGTCATTCAGTAAATACTCAAAAACCTATATGGCCTTTTAAGTAAATTCAAGGCCAATATGGCCTTTTAATCGTTTGCCCCATATTTTAGCTATGTAAGTTTCAATTTACTATTCACTTGATTTTTATCTCTTTTTATTTAATTATTGAAAACTTCTCTATAGACTTTCTGCTACACTGGATTTTGACTTATGTTATGGATAAAATTACTTTTCGCATGTTGTCGAAGAAGATATGGTCTTGTGCCTATGGTGAAGGACTCATGGTCAAAACTCAAAATAACAAAATGCTATGAAAAATAAATAACTTTAATGGTAAGCAATAAATGAATAACAAGAAATAAATGAGTGGAGAGAAAAGAAATGCTTAGAGATTTTATAGTGGTACGGAGCTTTGATCATAGGCCTTCTACATCCATTTCTTCAAGGCAACCTCCTTGAAGTTCCACTAGAATCGGATTTCACCAATACAATAGTTTTCCTAGGATTTTGCCTCTACAATAGTTTGACATGATTTTGCCAAATAATATGAGATAAAAATTTTTGTGAATGATTGCCTCTAAGCTAGGCTGATACACAATGAGTTCTAAGTTTCTCTTTAAAGGTATTAGTTGTAGTACAAATGAGAGATTAATTTTTTTATCAAGAATGAGCTCTAGGGTTTGCAAGATTGAATGTTGGATAATGCACTGTTCTCTCCCTTACTTTCTTGCAAATAAGTCGCTCCATTTAAGACTTCACTAACCCTTAGAAAATTATAGTCGTTGTTGCATTTAATGCACTTCCACAAAGTTGCAAAACCCAAAGGACCGGGTGTTCCAACATTGGGAACGAGCGTTCCAACATCGAGAATGGGTGTTTCTGACACCAACAATCACTTTTATTTGAACCTTAGGGTATTGAATGATCATTCCCTTACATAGAATTGTTGTTCCCTTATCGCGAACAGGCATTCCATTCTAAATCTCTTAATGTCTAGAAATTCCAGACGCTTGAATGGCTTCTTGGAATGGTATCATTCCTTCTTAAAACAGCTTGAAGAATTTTGAGAACAGGCATTTGTCAAGGTTGTTCTTGCTAGACTTGAAGTTTCCACAACCTTGACTTGAGCTCAAAAAATTTTAAGTACAAAATCTTGACTTGATATTGGAACAAACATTGCTCTCATGGAATGGGCATTCTTCTTCAGGTTGCAAAGAGTGTCAATATTCTAGAGCTATGAACGAGGCGACGGAACAACGTTGTTCATGTGAAACGAGCTAGAGGAACAATCGTTCCTTCTTTAGATCGCAAAGGATGTCCAACTGGGGGATGTGTTAGCCTTTTTGGATAAGTCTTAAGATGTTTGGAATGATTTCCTGGAACGGTCATTCAGTTTGGTCGTTCCTTTGTAACTTAAGTTTCAGTATAGTGGATGCTTGCTTCATTTTGGGCATAACCATGAATGAGGTCATGAAGCGGGGCCGTTCCAAATTGGAACGACTTGACTGAGGATTATTTTCCAGAAATATTGAATGGAATAGGTGTTCCATCTGTGTGAATGGTTGTTCCATCTAGAAATTCTGCATTTTTATTTTGGTTATGACTTATGTCATACTTGGCAAATTGTTATTTTTTTAAGCAATCTTTTTTATTAGTTTTGGCACATCAAAACACATGAGACCTCAACAATTTCCCTCTTTTTGATTGGTGACAAAACTAAGCAAAATTGAGTTCCATGAAAAAAAATGCAAGACTCTCCCCTTTTCAACAAGCATATCCTTTCAACAATTTTTCAACCAAAATGAACTGCAAATTAGAGCAAAAGTTCCCCTCACAAAAACAGGCTTTTCAAAAAGTACAATAAGCACAAACACACTAACACACTTCTATAATTCCATCCACAACTCAATCATCCACAATTCATCATAATGCAAATTCAATATAAACTCAATCAATTCTTCTCCCCCTTTTTTTCATGAATCAAAAAGATAAATTCATCAAATTCAAACACATCAGAATCATTCACATAAGGAAGTATGATGAAAAGAAATCCATATAGAACATAATAATAGGAGTTCATAACCTAAGAAACATGAAAAGATAAACAAAATACGCAACAAGAAATAAAACGTTTCCTCATGTGCAACAACAAAAGTAAGAGTCAAAGGCATAAAATGAAATGAATCCTAAGACTCTAAGACTGAGGAGAATGTGGTGGCTGGTTTTGCATGGAGTATTGAATATGACGAAAATCATGGACTACCTCAACCATTTTTGCGAGACTTCATTTGCTCAAAAATCTCACCAACTTGACTGGTAGACCTAGAGCTTAAGTTAGCCTCTGTCCTTGTCCTTTTTCTACCAATTGGTGTTTCGTCATACAAGGATTCTTTCTATTCCTCCTTCCTCTCTTCACCTTAAGTGGGAATCACCTTCCATTCTCCATTCCTCCTTAGTTTCACCATACCCATCTTTTGAAGCATGTATCCATCCATAAGATTATTGTCATTGAACTGAACTTTTCTTGGTTCATCTTGTTTTGTGATGACTAGGTTGAGTTTGGAGCAGATAAAAGTGATAAACACTCTGAAGGATATCTACTCAGAATCCTTCCTTATTTCTCCAAGCTTTCGAATTAACCAAGAGGTTGTGTCTACCTCTACTTTCTTTACAGTAGCTTTTAGCAACAAGAAGTCCTCAGTAGTCATGTGAGCATTGGTTTTCTTTGTAGCAATTAAAGAGTACATAACAAACCTATGAAAGATCCTTATTGCTGGATCTCTCAACTTCGTTGACTTTGATTTATATGGGTCATATCTTCCTTTTCCTGACACATGGGTCCAAACTTGCTTAGAACTCCAATTTTTTAGAGGATTAAGTACTCCTTCATATCCACATTCTAACCATTGAGCCAACTACTCAAAACTCACTAATTGTTCAATATTCTTTAACCTAAATTTCATGTTGTATGGAGAGTAAATCTCAATACACTTTTCTAACACCTCCGGGCTATTATAAAACTCATACACCAGATGCTCATACCCATCCGATCTCATTTATATTAAGGCTCCCTAGTGGAGATTTTCTACCCATTCAAGGATTTAATCTAGAAAACCCAAATGATGCAAAATAAACCAATTGAAAGTGCGTCCAGGAAACATACCTCTATCTTCCATTTTCTTAAATTCTCTCTATTGTTAAGCATATCTAAAAACAACTCCATTCGCCCCAATGAGAGCTCCTGACCGAGGTAGGGGCTCTTCTTGCTACTCTTTTTACTCTAGGGCATGCTTGGTTGTTGATTTGGAATTATTTGGAACAAGTTTAGTGATTTGAGTGAAAATGATTGAGAGGTGTTCTACCGATTTCGCAAAAATGGAATAGGATAATTTATATCTTGCACGTGGAACGACCATTCACAGTAGCAGGAACGGGCATACCTAAGGCTATCAACCTTAAAAATTATGGCAGTTAACAGGAACATGCATTCCTAAGAGTTTAAAGATAGGGTTTTGGTGGACAACTATGAAACGACTTTCCAAGGATTGAACAACCATTCATAATGGAACGGCCACAGGGAATAGCCGTTCCAATTGAAACACTTAGGCAAAAAATAGGAAAAATTTCATGCATTTTTTTACCCTTTTGCACATTGACTAAAATATCATCACATAAGATTATCTTAGACATTTTAATCACTTAGAGAAATTTTCACATGTGAAAATGTATCAACTTAATAACAACCACAAGATTACATCAACTTGATTTTTTTCAATCAAAACACAAACAATTTCATCACACATACATGCATTACCAAACAAGTTCAGTCTTTTTACAAACTAAGTTGCAAAAATCTTACATAGGAACACAATGAGTTCTTTATCTCCATAAGAATTGTCACTTAGTGATTTTTAAGTCCATCCTCTAATGTCCCATGTTGGGCCCCTTTGAGGTGCAGGTATAGATTTTTTTATACAAGTTGTTGCAAAAGCAGATTTAGAGCATTCAACTCTTCATCCCAACCTTTTTTACCCTTGCATTTAGATGGACCAAATCACTAATGGGGTTACGTAAGAGATATCATGCTTGGTTTATGCATAGATGATCATGCGATCAAGTTTAGCCATATTATCACAACCAATTTGAACAAAATCTCAATATTCCATAGAATCAAATCATTTCATTCATATTGACATGGCAAAATTCATTTAAAAAACAATGAGTCATACCTGACCAGCATCAATCATTCTTAGCTCTCTTCGAATTGTCTAAAATCTTTCCTTATCAAAAGGCTTGGTAAAAATGTCAGCAAGTTGGTGATTAGTATCAACAAATTCAAGTGTAAGGTCACCTTTGCTAACATGATCATGTAGGAAGTGATGCCTAATGTGTAATGTCTATATGTTTTCTCCTAGAATGATGTACATGAATTTTGGACAAATTGATAGCACTTGTGTTATCACAATGAATTGGTATGTTATGCATTTTAAAACCAAAATCTTCAAGTTGTTTTTTCATTCATAGAAGTTGTGCACAACAACTCGCTGCTAACATATATTTAGCTTCCATGGTAGAAGTACAAATGAATTTGTTTCTTTGAAAACCATGACACTAGCATGCTTCCTAAGAATTGACATGTTCCATTAGTGCTTTTTCTATCAATCCTACAACCTCCAAAATCAACATCCAAATATCCTATAAGACTAAAAGAAGATTCTCTAGGATACCATTAACCAATATTTGGAGTTTCTTTCAAGTACCTAAACAAAATTCAAGTAAAATAATGCACCTATCATTCGGTCTAAAAATATTGATAATCCTAGATTATACTATTTTCTATATGATTTTTGTAGGATTTTTGGATACTTCTTACGAGTTTTGTGCCTGAATTGTTACTTAATTTTGCATATTTTATGTTTCAGGCCAAAACGTGCAATTAGAGCAAAACAAAGCAAAAATGAGTTTTTGGATCCAAGATTGAGTGCAATTCAGAAAATCAGGGAGATTCTAATGTTGATTGGAAGCACCCTTGGAGTTTGTTCCTATTAAAGACCAAGAAGATCAAAGATTCAAATGAAGAAACAAGCAGAGGGCAATCTCATAAATTCAGCAAAGAAGATCAAAAGTTCACTACGGCAAGGTTTTCTCTTCGTCGCAGCAAGCTAGCTTGTGGAATCAAGGGTCAATCAAACTCAAGTCGATGCTGTGGTGAAAACTGCAATTTTAAGTTTTTTTTTCTTTTTTAAAACACTACGTTTTTCTTTTATAGTATTGGGTCTTTTTGGCTACTATTTAGGAAAAAAGTTATCTCATTTTGAGGAAGAGGTCGACATTTTAGGAAATAGGGAAAGTAGAAGAAGATTGGAAGAATTTGGGTCTCCAAATTAGAGAAGTTTTCTTTTCCCTTTCTTCTTTTATGATGTTGAACTCTGATTTTGTTATGTATTTGATGTATATTTCCATTTTGAACATGAACTAACTCATTTTTGGGTTAGGGTTTTGATGGATCTTTGTTTACAATGATTTAATCTATAGTAATTGTTGTTTTTGGGTTCTATTGCATGGATTAAGTGTTTATCCTTGTTCTTAATGCATTTGACTGTTGATTTTTTTTTTTTTTTCCGATTCAAATGAATGTTGACCATGATGAGACTGAGAAGTGATTCATGTGTTAGCTTCTTGAGATAAACACCATAGATTGAGCAAAAACTAGAGATAGACAAATGCGATCTATGAAATCTTTATAGGATTCCACATGCTTAAGGGACTTTGAACTATTAAATTTCAATTTGTTGGGTGCGGAAGTTTAATAAGGATAAGTAGTGAATTATAGCCTGAGAATGTATATTTTACAACCTAGGGAGTCCGATTTGTAATCCGTGCATGTGAAGTTGAAGATAATAGGAATATTAGGTTGAATTGGAGTAACTTGATGAAATCAAAACCCTAACCTCTCTTCTTGAATTGAAATTTGTTGTTGAATTGCTTTTATTGTGTTAATTTAGTTGTCTTTTTTATTTTGTTTTAATTGAGTTTTCAGCTCCTGTAAATTCAACATTTTTGTGTTCTTCAATTAGTTATAAAATTATGAAAATCGATACTTAGCACTCAATCCTTGTGGGAACGATACTTTATTCATCATTTTATTACTTTTCATGACTAGTGCACTTTACTACACATCCATGTTTGTGAAAGCATGCATCAAGTTTTTGGCTCTGTTGTCGAGGATTGATTTTGTGTTAATATTGAAGTTTTCTAGTTTTGCTAAATTGAAGTTTAATTTATAGTTTTAATTATTCTAGTTTAATTTTTGTTTGCTTGTGATTTCACGCTCTTTTTCTTTCCTTGTTAGTTTATGCGAAAAGCAAGAAATCTTCCTGTGCTTCCTATTGATCCAGAGATTGAAAGAACCACAATAAGACTCATCAGAGAGAGAAGAGAAAGAGAGGCAAGAATCATTGAGATGGCTGAAAATATAACCTTGAGGGAGTTTTCACTTCCACAAGTTGATGGGTGTAGTTCGAGCATAACGAGACTGCCTGTTGAGGTGAATAACTTTGAGATAATGTCAGCTATAATCCAGATGATTCAACAATCAATACAGCTTGGGGGTGATCCAAAAGAAGATCCTAATATTAACATAGCTAGCTTCTTGGATATCTATGACACATTCAAGCACAACGGGGTGACAGATGATGATATTAGGTTACAACTATCTCTATTCTCATTAAGAGATAAGGCAAAATGATGGCTAATCTATTAGGAAACGATTAAGTTATGGCAGCGAAAACAAAAACATAAACATCATAGATCGTTCCTTTGAACCAAGATCAGGGCACAAATTTACAGTTTATACAACATATTAGAATCTGCAGAAAAATCAGCTCAAGGTTAAGAAACTATACCCACGTTTGGAGGCTCCTCCAACTTTCTCGGAATGGACCAACCCAAGAATAAGATCGAACCAGCAGTAGTCTACACGAAGATAATCCCCAACGAACTAAAGAGGGATTTGCTAGATCCTCTTTAGCCTTAAGAACCAAGAACAAAAATCAAATGAAACTTTGATTCAATCAAAGATGAAGTGGCATGGAAGAAAGGAAAAAGGGGGCTAGAATTTCTCTTGAAATGATTGAATGAATTAATTATTATTTCTCACAAAGTGTTGCACTTATATAGTACACACTTTGCCTATTCCATCATGGAATAGGCTTGGGCACCAACCCAAACAGCCCCTATATCCAAACAAGCCCAATTAGATATTTTATCATTATTGTTATTTCAATTAAACTCAATTAATATATATTTCATATATTAACATTTAACAATAACAATAATTCATTTAAATATATGCGAACACATATTTAAATATAATTTCACTTATTTAATTTTATTAACAAATTAAATAAATGCTATGACCTCAGCAAATTTAATTGTACTGTGAGATTACCAAAATACCTTTTGCCTAAAAAAACAAAAACACCCTTCTTATAAACTGATTCTTAAATTATCTTCTATGTGTGTGACCCATAGGCTCTTATGATACTAGCAGTGTGTAGTATCGCAATTAACACCAATTAATCGTCTCACTCCACATAGACCAAGATTGGCCCCTAGCAAGGCATCATGGCCACCCGATAGATTCAGATTCAGTGAAGCAACTACCTGTCAACGATATGGTTACCGTACAATCTAATCCTTTCATCATACGTTATCTCAACGAGACTAAGGCATAGATGTTGGAGTAGGTGCCCTAGAACCAATTAATTATTGTGGAATTGACTCTTTGTAATAATGTTCATTAATCAATAAAAGGCATTTTATTCTATATCGCGTAAATCATTATTATTGCAATATGTATTGATATACGTCCTTAGAATGGTAGAACCGTGACGAGGGTATCAAGTGTTTCAAATCTTGATAGTGAGAACCCTATGAGCACATATGGTGGCCATTCTAGAAACGTCCGTAGCCCTAGTATTATTCTGAAGTAAGGGCACAGATAATACGGTAAGGCTATCATAGTGTTGAACGACCCTGTCGAAAGGCAGTGACTGATCTCACTTGTCAAGGTTGTTTGGTGACAACCTGGTGCAACACATGGGTGCTTGTTGTAGGCGGATATACCGCAGCAAGTTCACTGGACTGACCCACCAGAGGATTCCATATGGATGGTAACCCCAGTGTCTATGGAACAAATCCTCTAACGAATGGTGGTGCATGTGATCCTTAGACTTGAGATCACCGGAGCGCCTTGTGCACCGATTGGTACAGTTTGACACTAGCCTAACGCAGTTCTATTCAGAGCTGTCAGTACGGTGGTGATTGGCTATATCAAGGAGTGTATCAAGACTATGGTGGATTGACAAAGGATTCATCACTCCCGGGTACGGGAGAAGTTATCTCACGGCGCAATTCAGTATATGGCAATGACACTAAAACTGTGGCCACAGTGGGATTGAGTTGTTGCTCTATCCAGATTATAATACGGGTCATTGGTCCAGAAACTGAATATATAATATCGAGAGTAACCGAAGGTTGACACTATTTCTATGCCTTCGTCTCGTCGAGATAACGTATGATGAAAGGATCGTATTGTACGGTAACCATATCGTTGACAGGTAGCTACTTTGCTGAATCCGAATCTATCGGGTGGCCATGATGCCTTGCTAGGGGCCAATCTTGGTCTGTGTATTAGTGAGACGATTAATTGGTGTTAATCGCGATACTATACACTACCGGTATGATGAGGAGCCTATGGGTCACACACATAGAAGATAATTTAAGAGCCAAGAAGAAAGAAGGGCGTTTTCGTCTTTTTAGGCGAAAGGGTATTTTGGTAATTTCACAGTGCAATTAAATTTGCTGAGGTCGTAGCCTTTATTTAATTTATTAGAAAAATTAAATAAGTGAAATTACGTTTAAATATGTGTTCGCATATATTTAATTAAATCATCATTATTGTTAAATGTTAATATATAGATTAAATATATATATATATATATTAATTGAGTTTAATTGAGATAATGATGAAATAAATAAAATGTCTAATTTGGGAGTGTTTGGTAACATGGGGTGTTTGGGTTGGAGCCCAAGGCTATTCCATATGGGAATATGGCATTAAAGTTTTACTATAAAAGAAAATGATTATTTGTAAAAGATAAGAGTTACTCATTAGTTCATTTTCTTTGAAAAAGAACAAACACAGCAGCCCCTTAAACACTCTCCGACGACATATTCATTTTGCCTAAAAATCAATTTCATTGATTTTTCTTCTTCTTAATCTTAAAGCTAAAGAGGATCTAGCAAATCCCTCTTTGGTTCTTTGTGATTGTCTTCGTGTGGACTTCATAAGTTTGATCCTGTGCTTGGGTCGGTAGCAAATACGTACAAAGACTATTTTGGAGGAGCCTCCAAACATGCGTATGTTTTTCTATACTCTTGATTAATTTTTCTGCAGATTTCTATTATGATATAAATTGTAAAATTATACCCTTGATCTTGGCTCATGTGAACGATCCTTGTATTATATTTTTTTGTTTCCGCTACATATATGGATCATTTACTGACAATAGAAATAGTGTCAACATCAGTTACTCTCGATATTATGTATTCAGTTACTGGACCAATGACCTAAATTATAAACTAGATTAAGCAACAACTCAATCCCACTGTGGCCACAGTTTTAGTGTCATTGCCATTTACTGAATTGCGCTGTGAGATAACATCTCCTGTACTCGGGAGTGATGAATCCTCTGTCAATCCACCATAGTCTTGATACACTCCTTGATGCAGCCAATCACTACTGTATTGACAGCTCTGAATAGAACTATGTTAGGCTAGTGTCAAACTACACCAATTGGTGCACAAGGTGCTCCAGTGATCTCAAGTGTAAGGATCACATGCACCACCATTCGTTGGAGGATTTGTCCTATAGACACTGGGGTTACCATCCATATGGAATCCTCTAGTGGGTCAGTCCAGTGAACTTGCATATAGCAAGCACCTATGTGTTGCACCAGGTTGTCACCAAACAACCTTGACAAGTGAGATCAGTCACTGCCTTTTGACAGGGTCGTTCAACAATATGATAGCCTTACCGTATTATTTGTGCCCTTACTTTAGAATAATATTAGGGCTACGGACATTTCCAGAATGGCCACCTTATGTGCTCATAGGGTTCTCACTATCAAGATTTGAAACACTTGATACCCTCATCACGGTTCTACCATTCTAAGGACATATATCAATACATACAATGATGATTTACATGATATAGAATAAAATGCCTTTTATTGATCAATGAACATTATTACAAAGAGTCAATTCTACAATAATTGATTGGCTCTAGGGCATCTACTCTAACAATCTCCCACTTACACTACAGCCAATCATTTATGTATTTAATACCAAATGATCTCAAGTGCCTTTCATGCTTTTGCTACGACAAAGGCTTTATTAATGGATCTGCGAGATTGTCGTCAGTATGCACTATACTGATCTGCACATCTTTCCTCTCAACTATTTCTCTGATGAGATGGAATCATCTGAGCATGTGTCTGGACTTCTGATGAGACCGTGGTTCCCTGGCTTGGGCGATTGCTCCATTGTTGTCACAATAGATGTCTATTGGATTAACAATCATGGGAACCACAACAAGTTCAGTGGCGAACTTCCTAAACCAGACTACCTCCTTGGCTGCATCTGCTAATGTAATATACTCAGCCTCCATTGTAGAGTCTGTTACAGTGCTGTTCTTGGAGCTCTTCTAGCTCACTGCACCCCCATTGAGACAAAATACAAACCCTAATTACGATCGATAATCATCTTTGTCCGTTTGAAACTAGCATCACTGTATCCTCTTACAGTGAGCTGCTCATCTTCCCCTCTATAAACCAAGAACATATCCTTAGTCTTCTTCAGGTACTTAAGAATGTTCTTGATATCCATCCAGTGACGCTCACCTGGGTCCGATTGGTATCTACTGCAAGTGCTCATAACACATGAGACATCAATCTAAGTACATAGCACGGCATACATGATGGATCCAATTGCTGATGCATATGGAATCCTCTTCATCCTATCTCTCTCATCTTGTGTTCTAGGACACAATTCCTTAGAGAGATAAACACCATGTGACATCGGAAGAAATCTCTTCTTAGATTCTTCCATACTGAATCTTTTTAGTACTTTGTCAATATATGCACTCTAACTTAAGCCAAGCAAGCTACACGATCTATCACGATAGATCTTTATTCCAAGGATGTAAACTGCTTCCCCTAAGTCCTTCATGGAGAAGCACTTGGATAACCAAGTCTTTACTGACTGCAAGTTTGGTATATCATTTTTAATCAGAAGTATGTCATTGACATATAACACTAGGAATGCTACTGCGTTCCCACTCACTTTCTTGTAAACATAGGGCTCATCTTCATTCTTGATAAAACTGAATTCTTTTACGGCTTCATCGAAATGAATGTTCCAGCTCCTTGAAGCTTGCTTGAGTCCATAAATGGATCTCTGCAACTTGCGTACCCTATCAGCTTGCCCATCAAGAATGAAACCATCTGGTTGTGTCATATACACATCCTCTTCAAGGTTTCCATTCAGGAAAGTTATTTTGACATCCATTTGCCAAATCTCATAGTCATGATATGCAGTAATTGCAAGCATAATCCAGATGGATTTAATCATGGCAAACAGCGAAAAGGTTTCTTCATAGTCAATACCATGAATTTGTTTGAAACCTTTGGCAACCAGTCATGCTTTATAAGTATGCACCTTGCCATCCATTTCAGTCTTTTTCTTGAAAACCCATTTACACCCTATGGGCTTTACCCCTTCAGGTGGTTCCACCAGAGACCATACTTGGTTCTGGTACATGGAGTCCATCTCAGATTTCATGGCTTCAAGCCATTTAATGGAATCTAGATCCAATATAGCGTCTTCGTAGGTTCTACAATAAAAGACATATATCAAAACATACAATGATGATTTACACGATATAGAATAAAATGCCTTTTATTGATCAATGAACATTATTACGAAGAGTCAATTCTACAATAGTTGATTGGCTCTAGGGAAACTACTCTAACATAATGTCATTACCCGCTAGAACCATCACGACATGGAATGATCTAGCATAGAAGTTCCTTTACAAGTATTACCCACCAGCTCTTTCGACAAAGATAAGAAAGGACATTACCTCATTTGTACAAGGCAACCATGAATTATTATATGAAGCATGGGAGAGATTCAAGGAAATGTTGAGGAAGTGTCCACACCATTGTTTGCCTATTTGGATGCAAGTCCAAACGTTCTATTTAGGCTTGCTACCACATGTTCAAACAATGGTAGATGCAGTAACTATGAGAGCTTTACAAAACAAGACACCGGTGGAAGCTCAATAGTTACTAGAAGTTTTAGCGAGTAACAACTACCAAAGACCGGATGAGAGAATAGTGCCGAAGGGTTATTCATGAAGTTAATGCTTACACAACATAACCATTTCAGCCCAACTTACCACGCTTCAGAAACAAATAGGAGGTATGCATGTTAATTCCATTCAAACACCTCAAGTAACATGTGATTTTTGTGCAAGTAACCATGCAAGCATTGATTGCCAAGTAGGGAACACCTTTGCCTCATCCTCCTCATCATCAGAGCAAATCAACTATTTGGCTGGGAATCAGAGACAATAGAGCAATCCATTCTCCTACACCTTCAATCTAGGTTTGAGAAATCACCCAAACTTGTCCTAGAGCAATCGAAACAATCAATTAAATCAAAGGACAGGCCCAAACCATCAACTTGGGGTGAATTTTCAACTGGTTGAACAAAAATTTTCAAAATTGGAAGATATGTTTAGGAAATTCATGCAAGAAACCACCGGTTTTATGAATGAGACGAGGTCAAATTTCATAAATCAAGGAGCATCTATTTGAAACTTGGAGGTGCAATTGGGTCAAATTTAGAAAAAAAATGAATGCGAGAGCTCAAGGTTCCTTACCAAGTAACACAGTGAAAAATCCATGTGAACAAGCTAATGCCATAACTTTAAGAGGTGGAATAGTCTTAGAAGAAGTTGAATCAAAAGGGAAGGATGAGAACCCGCCAGAGAAGAAGGAAGAATCGAGGAAGAGGTCAATGAAGAGCTCATTGTTGAAGAGAAGCCAACAAGCCCAAGAAAAAAAGATCCAAAGAAGGAAAAGATGTTGAAGCCAAGGAAGGAAAAATTGTCAATTCCTAAAATACCACTAGAGTTGGCACACCACACTCCTCTAGTTCATTTCCTTCAGAGATTAAGGAAGCAAATTCAAGATAAGCATTTTAGTAAATTTCTTGATGTTTTCAAAAAAAATGCATATGAACATTCCTTTTGCAGATGCATTGCAGCAGATGTCGAGTTATGTTAAGTTCCTGAAGGAAATTCTTTTAAATAAGAGGAAGCTGGAAGAGGAAGAAACAGTGATGCTTACAGAGGAATGCAACACCATTTTGTACAATAAGTTTCCACCAAAGCTCAAAGATCCAAGGAGTTTCATCATCCCTTGTGTTATAGGAGATGTTACATTGGATAGAGTTTTGTGTGACTTAGGTGCTAGCATAAATCTAATGCATTTTTCTGTTTCCAGGAAATTGGGGATCGATGAAGTGAAGCCTACAATGTTTTCCTTGTAGCTTGCAGATAGATCGATCAAACATCCATGGCGTATTATTGAAAATGTGCTAGTCAAGGTGGATAAATTCATTTTTCCTGCGGATTTTATTGTATTGGATATGGAGGAAGACAAAGAGATACCGCTCATTTTAGGAAGACCATTCCTTTCTACGGGAAGAACTTTAATTGATGTCTAGGAGGAAAATTGATTTTCAGGGTCTAAGATGAAACAATAACTTTTAATGTGTTTGAGGCCATGAAATTTCCATCGAAAGTAGAGTCAAGTTTCGGGGTTGATGTGGTTGATAGAGTAGTAAAAGACTCATTTGAAGAGATCAATCCTCAACTACCTCTTGAACCATGCATCTCCCAATCCAAAACTATCAAGGAAGAATGAGTGTGCTAGGTATTTGGAAGCACTTCAACCGATGAGCACCATCCAGGATCCAAAATTTGAAGACTTGGACGTGAGTAAAGAGAAGGATAATGCAAAGTTGGAAGAAGCTCCCAAGCTTGAATTGAAGCCCTTACTGTCTCATCTCAAGTATGTGTATGTTGGTGAATCTAATTCTTTTCCAGTGATTATCAATGCGAACTTGAGTAAATTGGAGGAAGAAAAATTATTTTGGGTGTTAAGAGAGCACAAGTCTGCAATTGGATGGACTATTTCAGATATAAAGGGCCTTTCTCCATCTTTTTGCATGCACAAGATCCTTATGGAAGATGATATCAAGCTAAGAGTACAACCACAATGATGATTGAACCCTTCTATGAAGGAAGTTGTAAGAAAAGAGATGGTAAAACTCTTAGATACGAGAATCATCTATCCTATTTCAAACAGTCCTTGGATGAGTCTTATACAAGTGGTTCCAAAGAAAGGCAACATCATAGTGATGAAAAATGAGAGCAATGAACTGGTCCCAACTAGAATAGTCACGGGCTAGAGGGTGTGTATTGATTATAGGAAACTAAATGAAGCAACAAGGAAGGATCATTTTCTGCTACCATTCATTGATCAGATGTTGGAAAGACTAGTGGGACATGTCTATTACTGTTTCCTAGATGGGTACTCAGGGTATAACCAGATTCCCATTGCTTTTAAAGACTAAGAAAAGGCAATGTTTACTTGTCCATATAGTACATTTGTGTATAGGAGGATGCCCTTTGGGTTGTGTAATGCATCGGCCACCGTTCAGCAATGCATGATGCCCATATTTAGTGATATGGTGGAATGGTTTCTTGAAGTGGTCATGGACGATTTCTCTGTTTTTGGCTCTTCTTTTGACGATTGTCTTTCTAACCTTTCTCTTGTTTTGTAGCGATGTCAAGACACTAACCTAGTGTTAAATTGGGAGAAGTGTCATTTTATGGCTCAAGAGGGCATAGTTCTTGGACATTGGATTTCAAGGAAGGGAACTGAAGTGGATCGAGCCAAAACTGAAGTGATTGAAAGTTGCCACCTCCAACAAATGTCAAATCTATCTAGAGTTTCTTGGGACACGTAGGGTTCTACAGAAGATTCATCAAGGACTTTTCTAAGATTTCTAAACCCCTTTACAATTTGTTAGTTAAAGATGCACCCTTTGATTTCAATGATGATTGCATGGATGCTTTTCAAACTCTTAAGCAATTATTAGCATCTGCACCTATTATTGCGGTTCCCAATTGGGAACTTCCATTTGAATTAATGTGTGATGATAGTGATTTTGCGATAGGGGTAATCTTAGGGCAAGGAAAGAATAAAGTTTTGCATGTGATACAGTATGCTAGTAGAACATTGACTTATGCACAATTGAATTACACTACCACTGAGAAAGAGCTTTTGGTAGTTGTTTATGCATTTGAAAAATTTTGCTCTTATTTGCTAGGTGCCAAGGTCATTATCTACATGAATCATTCTGTTAGAGTAGATGCCCTAGAGCCAATCAATTATTGTAGAATTGACTCTTTGTAATAATGTTCATTAATCAATAATAAAAGGCATATTATTCTATATCGCGTTAATCATTATTATTGCAATATGTATTGATATATGTCCTTATAATGGTAGAATCATGACGAGGGTATCAAGTGTTTCAAATCTTGATAGTGAGAACTGTTAGTAAATGACCCAGTTACGCAGCGGAAAACAAAAACATGCAGTAGAAAACAAAAACATAAACTCTATGGATCGCTCCTTAGAACCAAGATCGGGGTACAAAAATAACAGTTTATATAAAATAATCAAATCTGCAGAAAAATCAGTTCAAGGTTTAAGAAACCATACCCACGTTTGGAGGCTCCACTAATATTGTCTCTGAACGTGTTTGCTACCGATCCAAGTGTAGAATCGAACCGTAGAGGTCCACATGAAGACAATCAACAAGAACCAAGGAGGGATTTGCTAGATCCTCCTTGGCCTTAAGAAATCAAGAAGAAAAACAAAAGGTATTTGATTTTGACAAAAACCAAAAATTGGCGTGGGAGAGTATTTTGAGGCTGGAGGTTTTCTCTTTTCAATGAAAAACCAAATAATGAAATAACACACTTCTTTCTTTCAACTAAAACCTTTTCTTTTATAGTGTTATTTTAGTTGCCCTATTCCCATATGGAATGGGCTTGGGCTCCAACCCAAACACCCCAAATTTGCCAAACACTCCCAATTAGATATTTTAATTTAATTCATCATTATTTCAATTAAAATCAATTAATATATATTTAATATATATATTAACATTTAACAATAATGATAATTTATTTAAATATATGCGAACATATATTTAAACGGAATTTCACTTATTTAATTTTTCTAACAAATTAAATAAAGGCTACGACCTCAGCAAATTTAATTGCACTGTGAAATTACCAAAATACCTTTTCACCCAAAAAGACGAAAACGCCCTTCTTTCTTCCTAAATCTTAAATTATCTTCTATGTGTGTGACCCATAGGCTCCTCATCATACCGGTAGTGTATAGTACCGCGATTAACACCAATTAATCGTCTCACTTATACACAGACCAAGATTGGCCCCTAGTAAGGCATCATGGCCACCCGATAGATTCGGATTCAGCAAAGTAGCTACCTGTCAACGATATGGTTACCGTACAATTCGATCATTTCATCATATGTTATCTCGACAAGACGAAGGCATAGAAATAGTATCAACCTTCGGTTACTCTCGATATTATGTATTCAGTTTCTGGACCAATGACCTGTATTATAATCCGGATAGAGCAACAACTCAATCCCACTGTGGCCACAGTTTTAGTGTCATTGCCATATACTAAATTGCGCCATGAGATAACTTCTCCTGTACCCGGGAGTGATGAATCCTCTATCTATCCACCATAGTCTTGATACACTCCTTGATGCAGCCAATCACCACCGTATTGAAAACTCTGAAAAGAACTGCGTTAGGCTAGTGTCAAACTGCACTAATTGGTGCACAAGGCGCTCCGGTGATCTCAAGTCTAAGGATCACATGCACCACCATTCGTTAGAGGATTTGTTCCATAGACACTAGGGTTACCATCCATATGGAATCCTCTGGTGGGTCAGTCCAATGAACTTACTGCGGTGTAATCGCCTACAGCAAGCACCCATGTGTTGCACCAAGTTATCACCAAACAACCTCGACAAGTGAGATCAGTCACTGCCTTTCGACAGGGTCGTTCAACACTATGATAGCCTTACTGTATTATCTGTGCCCTTACTTCAGAATAATACTCGGGCTACGGACGTTTCTAGAATGGCCACCATATGTGCTCATAGGGTTCTCACTATCAAGATTTGAAACACTTGATACCCTTGTCACGGTTCTACCATTCTAAGGACATATATCAATACATATTGCAATAATAATGATTTATGCGATATAGAATAAAATGCCTTTTATTGATTAATAAACATTATTACAAAGAGTCAATTCTACAATAATTAATTGGCTCTAGGGCTCTACTCTAACAAGAACCCTATGAGCACATATGGTGGCCATTCTAGAAACGTCCGTAGCCCCAGTATTATTCTAAAGTAAGGGCACAAATAATACAGTAAGGTTATCATAGTGTTGAACAACCCTGTCGAGAGGCAGTGACTGATCTCACTTATCAAGGTTGTTTGATGACAACATGGTGCAACACATGGGTGCTTGTTGTAGGCGAATATACCGCATCAAGTTCACCGGACTGACCCACCAGAGGATTTCATATGGATGGTAACCCTAGTGTCTATGGAACAAATCCTCTAACGAATGGTGGTGCATGTGATCCTTAGACTTGAGATCACCAGAGCACCTTGTGCACTGATTGGTACAGTTTGACACTAGCCTAACGCAGTTCTATTCAGAGCTATCAATATGGTGGTGATTGGCTGCATCAAGGAGTGTATCAAGACTATGGTGGATTGACAAAGGATTCATCACTCCCGGGTACGGGAGAAGTTATCTCACAGCGCAATTCAGTATACGGCAATGACACTAAAACTGTGGCCACAGTGGGATTGAGTTGCTGCTCTATCCGGTTTATGATACAGGTCATTGGTCCAGAAACTGAATACATAATATCGAGAGTAACAAAAAGTTGACACTATTTCTATGCCTTCGTCTCGTCAAAATAACAAATGATGAAAGGATCGAATTGTAAGGTAACCATCTGAATCCGAATCTATCGGGTGGCCATGATGCCTTGCTAGAGGCCAATCTTGGTTTGTGTATCAGTGAGACGATTAATTGGTGTTAATCCCGATATTATACACCGTCAGTATGATGAGGAGCCTATGGGTCACACACATAGAAGATAATTTAAGAGCTAAGAAGAAAGGTAGGTGTTTTCGTCTTTTTGGGCGAAAGGCTATTTTGGTAATTTCACAGTGCAATTAAATTTGCTGAGGTCGTAGCCTTTATTTAATTTGTTAGAAAAATTAAATAAATGAAATTACGTTTAAATGTGTGTTCGCACATATTTAATCAAATCATCATTGTTGTTAATGTTAATTAAATATTAATTGATTTTAATTGAGATAATGATGAAATAAGTTAAAATATCTAATTGAGAGTGTTTGGCAACATGGGGTGCTTGGGTTGGAGCTCAAGCCCATTCCATATGTGAATAGGACAACTAAGTTTGCCTATAAAAGAAAAAGTGTTTGTGTGATTTAACAATGATTTTATTTTTGCATTTTGATTAAAGAAAAGAAAAACACACACAACACAAAGCTCTCCCACGCCAGTTTTGGTTTAGCCAAAACTAATCTCTTGATTGTTTTCTTCTTGATTTCCTAAGGCCAAGGAGGATCTAGCAAATCCCTCCTTGGTTCCTTGTGATTATCTTCGTGTGGACTTCTTGGTTTGATCCTACACTTGGATTGGTAGCAAACACGTTCAGAGACAATATTTGTGGAGCCTCCAATGTGGGTATGAATCTAAACTTTAGATTTATTTTTCTGCAGATTCTTGTTATAATATTTAAATTGTAATTTTCTGTGCCCTGATTTTCGGTTCTAAGGAACGATCCATGGTTGTAAAATTTTGTTTTCCGCTGCGCAACCGGGTCGTTTACTAACAGATTCAACACTTAAGCATTTTTTGGCAAACCAAGAAGCAAAACCAAGACTTATCCGATGGATTCCACTCTTTCAAGAATTTGATTTGGAAATCTGGGATAAGAAAGTGGCGGCAGATAACTTGTCAAGACTTGAGCAATCGGAAAGGGAGGATGAGAAAGAGGTCCAAATTCAAGACACATTTCCGAATGGACAATTGATGAAAATTGAAGAATCACCATGGTATGCTGATATTGCAAACTACTTGTCATCTTGAGTGCTTCCGATGGATATGACTTTCCAACAAAAGAATATTGCTCAAGAGTGTGACCAATGTCAAAGGAGTGGGAATATCTCAATGAGGAATGAAATGCCCTTGAACAATATTTTGGTTATGGAACTTTTTGATGTTTGGGGCATTGACTTCATGGAACCCTTACAAAATTCATTCGAGAACACCTACATTTTGGTTACGGTGGACTACATGTCAAAGTAGGTAGAAGCAGTTGCATTACCTTCCCATAACGCTAAAGTAGTGGTAAGCTTTGTTAGGAAGAATATCTTCTCTCGATTTGGAGTGTTACGTGCTATTATAAGTGATGGAGGGACGCACTTTTGCAACCGACAATTTGAAGCTCTGTTGGGAAAATATGGGGTGACACATCGAGTGGCCACACCTTACCATCTGATGCCTGCTTTTGACAAACATGCAAATGTGTAGCAAGTGCATTAGTCGCAAAAAGTGATAAAATGATGAATAGAGTATCGTTCCCACGAGGATTGTGTGTTAAGTACTAATTTTCCTAGTTTTGTAACTAGTTGAAGAAAATAAAGATTTTTGGATTTGCGGGAGACAAAAACAGAAATTAACACAAAATCAATAACGTAATTAAAATTCTAACTAATTAAGAAAATATCAACTAATTACGAAAATATCAATTCAAGAAAAAGAAGTTAGGGTTTGAATTCACTAAGTTACTCTGATTCAATCTGCAGTTGATGTTGCTATTAAACTCACATGCGAGGATTATAAATCGAATTCCCTAAGTTGTAAAACATACCTCCTCAGGCAACATTTTCCTACTTATCCCTATTAAGCTTCCACACCCAACAAAATGAAGATTAATAGTTCAAGGTCTTTTAAGCTAAATGGAACCCTAAAGTGATTTCATAGATCACCGAACCTATCTCTAGCGTTCATTAAACTATGGTATTTACTCTAAGAGGCTAACACATGAATCACTTCTTAGTCTCATCATGCTCAACATTTAATTCAATTTCATTGAGAATAAGAATAAATACAAAATCCAATGCAATAGAACATAAAAACAACATCTAAAATAGATTAAACCATTGTCATCAAAGTTAGGTCAAAACCCTAACCCAAAAGTGGATTAGTTCATATTTAAATTTAAGAAATTCGGACAATAAACTGTAAGTAAAGAATTCAACATACTAAAACAATAAGAAGAGAATGAAATCTTCCCTAAATGAAGACCCAAAATTGCTCCAACCTCCAATTTCTTCCTCTTCTTCTCTCAAAATCCAAACCTAAAAAATGATCTAAGGCTCTCTTAAATAGTCGGCCAAAACCCTAGGATTCTAATGCAATACATTTAAAACGCAACGTTTTAATAAATAGAAGAATTGCAGTTTTCTCTGTGGCGAAGAATAAACTTCGCCGCGGCATCGAATTGAAATCTCTCTGAACCATTTAACTCGAGGCTAGCTTGCCACGGCAGAGAATTATCTTTGCCGAGGCAAACTTTGCTCATCTTTCCTGAAATTACAAAACTGCCCTCCGCTTGCTTCTTCGCTTGAATCTTTGATCTTCATGATCCCCGATAAGAACAAGCTTCATAGTGCTTCCACTCCGCATCATAATTTCCTCGATTCCTAAATTTCTCTTGATTCCGGGTCCAGAAACTCAATTTCACTCGATTTTGCTCCAACTGCATGTTTTGGCCTGAAACGTAAAATATATGAGTTTAAGTTGCAATTCAAGCACAAAACAACTTAAGAAGTATCCAAAATCCTACCAAAAAGTATAGAAAAACAATATAATCCTAGGATTATAAAATACCCCTAAACTTAAGGTATGCTCGTCCTCGAGCATAAGGCACAAAATTAGAAACAACAGAAAAACAAAAAATTAAAACTTAAAATCAATCACAAAAGAGATGCCTAGAATTGATTGCAAATGCAAGTCTAAAAAATTGTTGAAACATTATTACAAGAAAATGCTTAACACTCCAAGAAGTTATAAATTGATTGACTATTTTTCACTATCGGTCCCCTACGTAGGTAATCCCCACTTCAATCCACTTTTCGACTACCCGGATTATTTTATACAGAAATGCAAAGTTTATCAAATTGTGGTAGACTCCGTTAGCCTAAGTATCGAACTACTCTCCACTAATGTGGACTAGACATCACTAAGGATCAAAGGTCTTTGCAAGCTTGTAATGTTAGGCTCGGGTAGTGGGCTCCAAGCAAAAGGATAGGATAGACAAAGTAAGAGAACTCAGTTTTTCTCATGCAAACACTAAGAGCTACATCAATCTCCGATTTCTTTCTCACCCACCAATCAAGGTGTCAACCATTTTATAACCCTCAAACATATGCATTTCTTATTTTTTATTTTGAAAACAACACATTAAGGTCAATTTCCCCTTCTTCTTGCCCTTTTTGCAACTCTTAGTGTCATACATTAGGTCCATAATTCTCTTAAAGGTATGATAAAGTGTTTAGGGTATAAGGATTGGAAAAATGTTGGTTTGCAAGAAAAATAAGGCAATGATAATCTCATAGGGCTCAAATGGGTGACTAGGGAAAGATTCATTCATGGGTTGGCTAGAAAGGCTCAAACGTTCCGAAAAATGCCTAAATCATTTCTTCAACAATGTCTAATCCTAGAATTTCGCCTCAAGCACTTCTCAACTAGGTTCTAAAATACAACAACATTATAAAGACTTCACCTAACCACATAAAATGTTTCTAAGCATGCCGAAAGAATGAAAATGGTGGTTGAACCACTCAACGAACCTCAAGCTAAATCAAGTCAACCATCCCAAACTTGAAGCAATGCTTCGCATTTTCTATAAATAAAATCCCAACAATCAAAATCTGATCATGGACTTATTTAAATCATCTAGGCAGCAAAAACAAGACCACAAACTAAATCAACACACAACCTAAAAACAATAAAACACACAAAGATAAAAGTTAATTAAAACATGCAAAAATTTCTAAATTTTTCTCTACCCCCAAATAGAAAATGGCATTGTCCTCAATGTCAATCAATAATGCACATTGGAGTAAAGAAAAACGATCATAAGGTGTGAGATACTCCCTGATTAATCCGTGAAGATCGAAGTGAGCTCAAATCTGGACATCCCTTCATCGTCTTCTCCATCAATGAAATCTATCAAAACACATAAACTCAAGTGTCCAAAATGTGTTAGAAAACCTCACAGATTATGGAAAAATCACATCTCATTCTCATACCTTAACCAACTAAACCTAAAACCTAAGAATGCAAAACAAAGTAAACATAAAAACAAGAAAAGCTGAGTTCCACTGTACAAAAATAAAACAAAACAAAAATGTATTCCAGGCTCATTCATCTGCATCCTCTCCATCAGCATCGTCCTCTTCCTCCATGGCATCATCCTAAATTTGATCTTCCTCTTCCTCTTGCTATTGGAAATCGGCTAAATTAATGCCCAGATTGGTGTAGCATTTCGATTGCATCTTGTACAATGTGCGGGTCTGATCTGTCGTCCAATTTTAACACCTTTCCATTTTGTACATCTTTTTCAGGATATGTTGTAACATCTCTTTTATCGTGGGAGATGGAGCAGGAGCTATGGTAGAGATTGTGGTTCTTAGTCTTTTTGAGCTTGAACTGGCTTCTCCAATGGTAGGATGATCTAGGAGCTTATAATAATTGACTTGGTCGAGGACTGGGGCAAGATGAAGAAGTGGTTCATCATCTGCCTTCTTGACTCCAGTTTTCATGCAAATTTTAGTGATGAGATTTGGGAAGGCAAAGCTCGCTCTCACTGGTTTGGCTGCATGCCTTATATTCTCCATTATGATATTCCCCACATCCATCTTCTTTCCAGTGGCAATGGCATAAAGTAAGATTGCTCGCTCAAAATCTACTGAACTATAGTGTGTTTCTGGAGCCATTTTCGCACAAACAAAATATTGCCAAATTCTAGCCATGTGAATCAAGTTAGTCCCTTTTATGCTTCTCCTTCCCTTCTTTGAGAATTCCCAAGAGGTACCTGGCTTTGCTAAAACCTTAAATATCTCATCATAATTAATCTCCTTAGCCTTGAATTCTACATACTCATCACAATCAATTGGATCAATCTGGTGGAATTCATTGATGATTTTTGCACTAAGTGGCACCTTAATACCTGTAACACCTCCTCTTTAATACTATTCTTATATACATACTATGTAAATTATACATAGCGTATGAAAGATAGTAGGCTCAAATTTTTCTTTACTCATAAAAACATAATTCTTTACAAATACAAAATACTATGTATTAAAAACTTTCTACTTAATACAAAACATCATAGCTGGTGGACAGTGGTGCCAATACTCTCCGCTCCTCGACATCCATCCGACCGTTGCTCCTATTTCCTGCAAAACAGGGAAGAACAATAGGGTGAGCACAACAAGGCTCAGTAAGTAAATCCTCTACTACCTGTCCCCGCAACTCACTTTTTGGTTCTTTCCTTACTTTATCGTTCTTCTATTTCTAATTCTCACTGTTTTTCTCTTTCTTTCTAATACTTTTATTCTCTTTAACTCCGTTCTGCTCTTTTTATTCTTTCTTTCTCTCTGTTCTTATTCTCTTTTCTCCTTCTCTTATTCTTACTCACCATGAAGGAAAATCATGGTTCTCTCTCTTATTCTTGTCATACTCACCATGAAGGAAAATCATGGTGCATGCCTGTATGAGCTGTACATGCAATTAATACAAAAGAACTGCATGTTTCTTTCTTCTACTCTCTATTCTTACTAGCTCAAACTCTCTCATTCTTTCTCATACTCTCTCTTTCTATCTCATTCTTTCTCAAGTTTTCTCATTCTTTAATTCTCTCTATTATCTTATAATTCATTTCTACTAACTCGCTCTTTGATTGTCACGACCCCATCTTACCGGAGGCACGGCCAGGACTTCTCCCACTCTACGTGACTTCTACTAATTCTCTTTTTATCTCTCTTTCTCATAACTCTTTTCTGTTAACTTCTGTTATAGGTCACGACCCCATCTTACCGGAGGCACGGCTGGGTACTCATCCCACTCTTTGTAACCCTACTCATTGTCTCTCTTTACCAGAGGCACGGTTGGGTGGAGATCACAAAGCACCAACCCACTCTTCGTGACTTCTACTCATTCTTTGCCGATCAGACTCGGTCATGCATGGATTCAGAACCCTTGGCCACTGAGTGTATAATCTCTCTCTCTCTGAATGTCACGGCCCCATCTTATCGAAAGCACGGCTGGAACCTCATGTTCCACTCTTCGTGACGGTCACGACCCCATCTTACCGGAAACACGGCTGGGGATCACAAAGCACCCACTGTCGTGACTTTACTTATCACTCACGGGCTCCCC
This sequence comes from Pistacia vera, assembly GCF_008641045.1. Taxonomy (NCBI): domain Eukaryota; kingdom Viridiplantae; phylum Streptophyta; class Magnoliopsida; order Sapindales; family Anacardiaceae; genus Pistacia; species Pistacia vera. Next base: position 1,715,809 of record NW_022196310.1, read on the forward strand.
ATCACATAACCTACTCTATTCTCTTCTTTTGCTCGTAGAGTAGTTTATTCACGAAGATCTCTACTCTTGCTCAAGCTAATACTCATTCTTTCTCAAGCTAGTACTCATAGTATAGCTTAACTCTTAGAGTAGTCTATTTACAAAGATCTCTACTCTTTCTCAAGCTATTACTCATAGTGTAGCTTATACTCAAAATTCTCTACTCTTTCTCAAGTTATTTCTTAATGCATAACCAATGCATATGGATGGCTCATTCTCATTAATGCACTCAAGAAATGCCAACATGCAATGTTGCAAGAATTAAGGTCCTCTACTCACACTCATGCTTCTCTTAGGCATTTCATCAAACAACTCAAGTGCATACAAAAACTCTTCTCTAACTATAACTCTACTTCTCTTTTTAACCATCGAAAATGGGAGGAAACTCTCTTCTATGGACATGGTTCCTATCATAGAAGAACACTCCCAAAATATCTACTCAATCTCCTCCAACTTCATCTCAAACTTATCACACATCAACACTTCCCATAAAGGAAATATCCAACAAACATAACATGAATACTCTTCTCAATTCAATTTCTCAACACATAGACATATATCTCAACTCAATTTCTCAACAAGTATAAATGAATAAAGAAATCTCTACTCAAGAATTTCTTAAACTTTAGCTTGAGTTGGATTTACTTACCTCATACTTGAGTAGTCTCCACTAAAGCTCTCTACTCTTGTTGGACCTTAGCTTTCCCTTATTTCCTAAGCATAAACTTAGTAAGAACTTAACCCTTACATAAATAAAACTCATATCTAGAATAGGGATTCTTACCTCTTCTTGCTTAGGATCAATTCTTTGTCAAATTCCAACTCAAAACTCTCAAAGATCCCTTGGAAGATTGAGTGAGGAATTAAGAGAAAATGAGGGATGAAGAGGCGGTGGAAATGGGTGAAATAAATGGGTTTAGAGAACTCAACCCTTATTAGCTCATATAATATACACTCTTTCCCATTTTGCCCTTACTCTTTCTTGAAATTTCCACCTTTATCCTTTAATTCTTTACAAACTCACCCCCATTTTACACTATTCTCCATGAAATTTCCTTGCATTTTACTCCCCACTTTTCCTGCTAATTAGGGGTAAAATGGTCATTTTCCCCTTAGGAAAGAATTCTCTAGAAAACTAAAACAAAACTCAGCCAGCCCTTCGCCGCGGCGAAGGATTCTCTGTCGCCCCAGCGAAGAATTACAGAATCGACATTGCAAATTCAGAGCCGACGTCGCCGTGGCGAAGCTTCTTCCTCACCCCAGCGAAGGCTGCAACTCCAAAATCCGCCAAGTCTTAATCAATTCCAGGGTAAACACTCAACCAAACCCAAAACATAAACTCAACCAAGGGCCAACCAAACAACATGAACAATATACAAACTCATTTAGGAGCAATTCAGTAACCCTTTAGGCCATACCATAAACAATGGCTACGTATCTCAAGTGGGGTGTTACAATACCCCTCACATATACATGCCCGGGCTCACACTCAGGGAAGTTCGCATAAAACTCTCTTACAATTGGTTCTATGGCTAAATGCTTAGGTTCAAGCAGAAAGATATCTCAACCTCTCCCTTTGATCCAAGCTCCTGCATTGATAGTGGTCAATCCTCTCTTAGCAACAAAACTCTTGTCTTTTCTTTGAATTGCTACTTCGAAATGCTACCTAGCCTTTTCATTCACAAATCTATTATCGACATGTTTGCCCTTACCCGTTGGAACTGCTTTGAGTGGAATTTTCTCTAAAAAGTACTCTTTACACTCTACCACCAAAATCAGCAATTCAACTGTCTACTCTAACACTATTGCACACGTCTCACAACTTCAATTCAATTCCTCAATACCTTATCAATTTCAAAATCAACAATCACACCCCAACAATCACCAAACTTCCTTATGCACTCTCAAACTTCATAAGCATACACCCAAACTTCCTGAACCACCAATCAATCAAAATCAACACTTCCACAATCCAAACACAAATCACAACTCTAAACGTGCAAGTAATATCCAAAAATTTCGAGTTCAGGCAATAATCTAAAGATTAATCATTCAAACCATGAAGTCTGTAAAAACAAAAGCATGAAAACTCGAAATCTTACCACACCCAAGCTTGATGAACCTTCAATTGCTCTAATTTTTCTCCAAATTGCAAAACCCCCAATTTTGGAAAACCTGGGGTTTCCAAAATTTTCTTCAAAATTGGCTAGATTTTGTGTAAGGGAAGGTTGTAAAAGTGTTTATGGAAGTGATGGTGTAGAATGGTGAAAGAAATTTTTGCTAGAAAAGGGTTAAAATTGAAAGTGAAATTTGTTTGTTCTTGGAAGCTTTTTGGAATACTCGCAAAAAATGAAGAAGTGACGCGAGTTTATATAGAAAATGGTTTTCGCCGTGGCGAAGTTCTTGAATTACTTGTGCGAACTGCTCGATGCCGCTGCAAAATTTGGGAAATTTTTCCTTAAGCATCACAGTACATACAATGTCGTGGCGAGATTCTTCTTTTGCCGCGGCGAAGTCTTGAAATTCCTTAAGGTCATAGTGTATACAGTGCCGCGACAATATCTGGAAATTCCTTAACTCTGAATTTGGCAGTGTGTACAATGCCACAGCGAGATTTTTATTTTGCCATGGCAAAGTCTTGAATTACATTAGCACTCATTTGGCTATGCATACAATGTTGCGACGAGATTCTTCTTTTGCCGCGGCGAAGTCTGGGAAATTTTGTTTCATGCCACATTTTGATCATTCACCTGAAACACCAAAAGGAAAACGAAATTAAACTATTTCCTAAGTTAGAAAATACATAAACAAATTTGAAACAACTCATTTGGATGTGCATACAATGTCGCGGTGAGATTCTTCTTTTGCTGTGGCGAAGTCTGGGAAATTTTGGTTCATGCCGCATTTTGATCATTCACCTGAAACACCAAAAGGAAAACAAAATTAAACTATTTCCTAAGTCAGAAAATACATAAACAAATTTGAAACAACTCAAAAATGAGAACGCTTGGGTTGCCTCCCAAGAAGCGCTTGTTTATAGTCGGAAGCTCGACTTTCTCAAGTCCTTCGTCAATCCAGACTATCCAGATGCATCTCGTCCCAAACATTTTCCCTGGATTGAGGCTTCAATTGTTGATAATTCTTGTCACATCGGGTCTTTGTTGAGAGCTTAACCACCCATTTCCATCCCTTGTTCATTCCTTTTAGGATTCGAGCATTCTCATCGACAACTTTTCGATTTTTTAACTTTCCATCAGCATTCTTGAACTGAGAAGTTCGTCCCTTGTGAAGACATTTGCTCGATTGTGGCTCATCTAGGTATGTTGTGTAAACTTTTGGTTTATGATCTTCATCTTCGATTTGCCTTGACTTGACCATGTATCCCTTAATTGGCGATTTAGGATCATCAATCTTGGAAGTTTTAATTGCCGACTGATCCATCGAGTCTATTTTGAAACATGAATCTTGCTTCAATGGAACTTTTAGAGTTTCAAGGACATTGAATGTCACTTCTTCCTCTTGTACCCTCATGATCAACTTCCCCTCTTGTACATCAATTAAGGCTGTTCCGATAGCAAGAAATGGTCGTCCCAAGATGAGAGGAATCTCCTTGTCTTCTTCCATATCCAACACAAAAAAGTCTGCCGTATAATGCCCCTTGGATGCTTAATGGATCTATCTGCAAGCTACATGGATATGGTTGTAAGCTTCACTTCACCAATCCTTAGTTTCCTGAAAACGAAAAAAGACATCAGATTAATACTAGCACCCAGATCACATAAAACTCTATCAAATGTAATATCTCCTATGACACAAGAGATAGTGAAACTTCCTGGATCTTTGAGTTTTGGTGGTAGCTTCTTTTGCATAATGGCACTGCACTCCTCTGTAAGCATCATTGTTTCCTTCTCATCCAGCTTTCTTTTGTTTGCCAGAATTTTCTTGAGGAACTTAGTGTAGCTTGGCATCTGCTGCAAGGCATCTGCAAAAGGAATGTTAATGTGCAGTTTTTTTAAATATATCAAGGAATTTCGTGAATTGCTTATCCTGATTTTGTTTTCTAAGCCTCTAAGGAAAACGAATAGAAGGGGTATGATATGCCAACTCCAACGGTATCTTAAGAAATGGCAATTTTTCCTTCTTTTGCTTTGGCATCTTTTCCCTCTTTTGTTCTTCTTCTTTGGGCCTCTAGCTTTTCCTCAACAATGATTTCTTCCTTGATTTCTTCACCAGACTCTTCCTTTTCTTTTGGTGGGTTCTCATCTTTCCCTTTTTGTTCAACCTCTTTCAAGATTGTTCCACTTCTTAAAGTTATTGCATTTACTTGTTCACATGGATTTGTCACTGTGTTACCTGGCAGGGAACCTTGAGGTTGCTCATTCAACTTTTCGGCTATTTGACCCATTTGTACTTCCAAGTTTCGAATCGACGCCCCTTGGTTTATGAAATTTTCCCTTGTCTCACTCATAAAACCTGTGGTCTCTTGCATGAACTTCCCGAACATATCCTCCAATTTCGAAACTCTTTGATCCCCTAGTTGATTATTCACCCCCACTTGATTGTTTGGCACTGTTCTTTGATTCCATTGATTATTCTGATTGCCTCAAGACAAGTTAGGATGATTTCTCCAACCAGGATTGTACGTTTTGGAGAAAGGATTGTTCTGTTGTCTCTAATTCCTAGCCAAATAATTGACTTGTTCTAATGATGAGGATGTTAAAGCAAAATTATTCCCCACTTGCCATTCAATGCTCGCATGGTTACCTGCACAAAAATCACATGTTACTTGAGGTGTTTGAATTGAATTTACTTGCATAACTCTTAATTGTTTCTAAAGTGCTATCAGTTGGGCTGAAATGGCAATGTAAGTGGTGTGCTGTCGTAGGCACCTAGAATTAAAACCTAAAAACACATGTAGCAGTGTGAGTTAGGGTCATTCCCATAGAGAGTGTCTAGCAGAATTTTTTGTTATGTGAACAAAGCTGAGGGGGATTTTAAGTAAAACAGAAACTTTTCCAGGAAAACAAAATAATTCAAATCGAATTCAATCAAAATAATGAACTTGGTCTCCGTCAACATCCACCATCGGAATCTTACAACTGATCATCGATGCAAAAAAAAATAAATCAATTCTTGCTTTGAATATTCACCGTTAGAACTATTTTCCTATCTCTCCTTAATTGTAATTAATTAGGAAACAAGCGATCTTAATTAATCTTACCACTAAACAACCCTAGACAAGTGCTCAAGATTTAATCTAGTGGCAGCCTTAAGAATTAGAGAAATCGATGAAGCTAAACAACACAAACACAAGCGTTGCAACAAATAATACACTAGTAGGCCTCCTAGTAATTAAATACATCAATCATGAAGATATGCACAGAATAACATTCAATACTCAAACATGAAAATTGAACACTAAAATAAAATAGATTAGATCTCACAGTTGGTTGATTCCGAGGTCTCTATTTCCTTCGACCAAGTTACAAAAATTAGCCACTCATGGCCATCACGAAAAATACCAAAGAGAAAATTTCCAGAACAGAGCCAAGAGAGACGTGTGTGTTTTTTCTCCAAAAACCCTAATCTCATCCCCTTAACAAAAATCTAGTTCAATTATTTGAATCCCACTAAATCTCCTAAAAGAAATATTCTAATATCCTAAAATAACATTAATCCTAATTTAATTCTAATTAATTGATAATAAGATAAAGTCCTAAAATAAAATAGGAAAGTGGTGATTTTGAGCTGTAACTTGCGTGCCAAATGTCCTCAAATCTTCCAATAATAAACTGCCTAATTGATTTGAATGACAAGGCAGAACGCTCCAGGACGTCGGTAGTGCAAGTGTGTCAACTTCAAGCCCGATTACAACCTTGATGCAGAGAGTATCCCTCCAAACTCAAAACATTAAAGTTGTAGATATCTTTCTTATGGTTCCACAAGATTTTTAATCATCTCAATCGGAGCTCGGATGAGAGAGTTATGCCCAGATTACGAAACAATGTCAAAATTGTCCGAATTCACTTAATTAGTTCTGTTTTGCAATTAACGCTTCCAATTGCTTCCTAAATCAAAATAGAATAATAATAAGTACATTTTAAGAAACAAATAAGTATAAAAGACTAGACATTAAGGAGGGTAAATATGACATTTTACATTCTCATCAGTAAGCATCTACTTCATGAATACTCATAGACTTCTTCGATGAATTCTTTCATCGGGTCTCTGGTAGTTGCTACTTGCCAAGACTTCAAGTAACTCATATGCTTCTTCAGGTGTCTTGTTTTCCAATGCTCCTCCAGATGCTGCATCCACCATTGTTTGCTCATTTGTTAGCAACTATAGAAAGTTTGGACTTGCATCCAAATAGGCAAACCATGGTGTGGACGCTTTCTTAGCAATTCCTTATATCTCTCCCATGCTTCATACAGTGACTCGTTCTCTTCCTATAGAAATGATGCGATATCATTTCTCATCTTTGCAGATTTCACTGGAGGGAAATATTTAGTCAGGAACTTTTGTGCCAATTCATTCCAGGTTGTGATTGTTCCTGCTAGTAATGCCATTAACCATCCCTTTGCTTTATCTCTCAATGAAAAGGGGAACAATCTTAACCTGATGGCATCATCTGACGCTCCATTTGCCTTGAATGTGTCACAGGTCTCTAAGAAGTTTACAATGTGTGAATTTGGATCTTCCTTTGCATCTCCGCCAAATTATACTGACTGTTGGATCATTTGGATGATTGTCAGCTTTATTTCAAAATTTTTGGCTTGCACTAGTGGTCTAGTGATACTTGGACCACTACCATCAACGGAGGGTACTGAGAATTCCTTCAAATTTCTGGTTTCAGCCATCTCAATGACTATTGCCTCTTGTTCTCTTCTCTCTCTAATAAGTCTTCTTGCGATTCTTTCAATCTCTGGATCAATGGGAACCACTGGATGTTGTCTTGCTCTTCGCATAAACTACACAAGATCACAAATGAATGAAAAGAAACACAAAATTAAACTAAACTAATTAAAAAAAAAAAAAAAACTCCAATGTAGTGAAAACTAAAAAACTTCAATATTAACACTAAATCAATCCCCGGCAACGGCGCCAAAAACTTGATGCGTGCTTTTGACAAACATGCAAATGTGTAGCAAGTGCACTAGTTGCAAAAAGTAATAAAATGATGAATAGAGTATCGTTCCCACGAGGATTGTATGTTAAGTACTAATTTTCCTAGTTTTGTGACTAGTTGAAGAAAATAAAGATTTTTGGATTTGCGGGAGACAAAAATAGAAATTAACACAAAATCAATAACGTAATTAAAATTCTAACAAATTAAGAAAATATCAATTCAAGACAAAGAGGTTAGGGTTTGACTTCACTAAGTTACTCTGATTCAATCTGTGGTTGATGTTGCTATTGAACTCACATGCGAGGATTATAAATCGAATTCCCTAAGTTGTAAAACATACCTTCTTAGGCTACATTTTCCTACTTATCCTATTAAGCTTCCGCACCCAACAAAATGAAGATTAATAGTTCAAAGTCTTTTAAGCTAAATGGAATAGTAAAGTGATTTCCTGGATCTCTAAACCTATCTCTAGCATTCATTAAACTATGGTATTTACTTAACAGGCTAACACATGAATCAGTTCTCAGTCTCATCATGCTCAACATTTAATTCAATTTCATTGAGAACAAGAATAAATACAAAATCCAATGCAATAGAACATAAAAACAACATCTAAAATAGATTAAACCATTGTAATCAAAGTTAGGTCAAAACCCTAACCCAAAGTGGATTAGTTCATATTTAAATTTAAGAAATTCGGACAGTAAACTATAAGTAAAGAATTCAACATACTAAAATAGTAAGAAGAGAATGAAATCTTCCTTAAATGAAGACCCAAAATTGCTCCAACCTCCAATTTCTTCCTCTTCTTCCCTCAAAATCCGAACCTCAAAAATGAGCTAAGGCTCTCTTAAATAGTCGACCAAAACCCTATGATTCTAATGTAATACATTTAAAACACAACGTTTTAATAAACAGAAGAATTGCAGTTTTCGCAACGGCGAAGAATAGACTTTGCTGCGGTAGAGAATTATCTTCGTCACGACGAACTTTGCTCATCTTTTCTGAAATTATGAAACTACCCCCCACTTGCTTCTTCACTTGAATCTTTGATCTTCGTGATCCCTGATAGGAACAAGCTTCATAGTGCTTCCACTCCGCATCAGAATTTCCCCGATTCCTATATTTCTCTTGATTCGGGGTCCAGGAACTCAATTTCGCTCAGTTTTGTTGCAATTGCATGTTTTGGCTCGAAACATAAAATATATGAGTTTAAGTTGCAATTCAGGCACAAAACAACTTAAGAAGTATCCAAAATCCTACCAAAAAGTATAGAAAAATGGTATAATCCTAGGATTATCACCATCCTCAAATGAGTGGACAAGTTGAACTGTCAAATAGGGAATTGAAGAAAATTCTAGAGAAGAAGGTAAATGCATCGAGGAAATATTGGTCACGGAAGTTAGATGATGCATTGTGGGCATACCAAACGGCATTTAAAACAATAATTGGAATATCCCCATATCGTCTTGTGTTTGGTAAAGTATGCCACTTGCCTATGGAAGTGGAGCATTGGGCTTATTGGGTAGTAAAAATGTTGAATATGGATTTACAAGCCACCGGAGAAGAAAGGATGCTTCAACTAAATCAAATAGATGAGTTTCACCACCAAGCTTATGAAAATGCAAGGATTTATAAGGAGAAAACCAAAATGTGGCATGACAAGCATATAATGAAGAAGAACTTTGAAGTGGGTCAGAACGTTTTGCTCTACAACTCGAGACTTAGGCTTTTCCCCAAAAAACTTAAGTCAAGATGGTCCGGACCCTTCCTAGTTACTAAAGTTCATCCATATGGAGCAATTGAGATTTTTCATGAGCAAAAAGGCACTTTTAAAGTCAATAGGTAGAGATTGAAGCCATACATTGATGGAGCTTTCAGTTGCAAGACATTGCCCATCAAGCTTGACATTTCGGAATGAGATCCGAGTAGAAAGTCGTGTTTTCAACTATAGACAAGCGCTTCTTGGGAGGCAACCCAAGCGTTTTTCATTTTGTGTGATTTTATTCTGTTTTACATGTTGTTTATGCTTTAATTGATTTAGGAAGTAATTAATTTTTTTTTTCTTTTGGTGTTTCAGGTGAAAAATTGAAGTTTGGCATGAAGAGCAAATTTCCAGACTCTGTCATAGCAAGGAGTTATTTTCGCCGCGGCAAGACATACATTGCCATCATAGTGCATAAAAATTTCTAGATTTTCACCACGGCAAGAAAAGGAGTTTGTTGCAGCAGCGTACACACTATGATTGTTATGCACAATTTTTCTAGAAGTTTGCCGCGACAAGAAAAAAAAAATTCGCGGCGACGAAGTTCATTTTCTATATAAACTCGCCCTTTTTCTCGCATTTTCACAAGAACTCAACCTAGCCTCCAAAGAGAAAAAAAATTTCATCTTCAATCTTCGACCTTTTCCATTTAATTTTCATACACCATTCCACTCCATTACATCCCTAAACACTCAAACAACCTTCCTTTGCAACAAATTTGGCAAATTTTGAAGAAATTTTAGAAACCCTAGGTTTTCCAAAAATTGGGGGTTTTGCGATTTGGAGCAATTGAGGGTTAGACAAGCTTGGGTGTGGTCAGATTTAGAGTTTCATGCTTTTGTTTTTATGGATTTCATGGTTTGAATGCTTGATTTTGAGATTTATGCACGAACTCACGTTTTTTATTTAATTTGAGTTTTTGGGTTTGTGATTTGTGTTTGGAGTGTGGGAAGTGTTGATTTTGAATTGATTTGTGTTGAGGAAGTTGGGTCTGTGACATTAAAGTTGTTAGAGTGAATTTGGAAGTTTGGTGATTTGGGGGGTTAATTGCGATGTTTGAATTGTTGTTATTGAATTGGAGATTTGATTGTTAGGTTGTGAGAAGTGTTGCATTAGTGCTTGATTTGTGAGTTAGATTGTTGAATTGTAATTGATTGAGTGTGGGTTGTGTTGGGTTAAGAAAAGTGGTAGATTGTGGTGATTTGTGTTGAGAGAAAAATGCCACTTAAATCCACTTCGAAGGGTAAAGGCGAGCAAGTAGACAATAAGTTTGTGAATTCTAAGGCTAAACAAAGTTATGAAGTAGCCGTTCAGAAAAAGGACAAGGGATTTATTCTAGAGAGGGATGACCAGTATCTTTGCAGAAGATTGGGCAAATTGAAGGAATTGAGTAACCTTTTTGGAAGAACCTAAGTATCTAGCTGTAGCACCCTTTGTATGAGAATTTTATGCTAACTTCCCTGAGTGTGACCCTAGGCATGTGTATGTGAGGGGTATCAAAGCTCCATTTAGTGCTCGGATCATCAACAAATTCTATAGAATTAGACCAATAGAACATGATGATTATCTGGAATTCAAGGCTAAGGACATTAATTTTGAGGATATTATTAGGGTAATAGCAAAGTCGGGTACTTCTTGGGAGATCACTAAGAAAGGAATGAGGAAGTTGAAGTGGATTGATTTGATAGTCATGGCTAGAATATGGCAATACTTCATTTGTTCGAGGATGATTCTAGAGACACATTACAGTTCAATGGATGCAGATAGAGCCATTTTACTTTATGCCATTGCAACTGGAAAAAAGATGGATGTGGGCGAGATCATAATGGAGAATATAAGGCATGCAACCATACTAGTGAGAGCTAGCTATGCTTTCCCGCATCTCATCATAGAGATTTGTACAAGAGCTGGAGTTTAGAAGTCAGATGATGAACCGCTTATTCATCCTACACCAATCCTTGACCAAGTTTATTACTAGAAACTCAAACATAAACCCACTGTTGAAAGAGCTAGCTCAAGCTCAAAAAGACCAAGATCAACTACAATTGCACCCTCACCCACAACAAAAGATTTATTGCTACAAATTCTAACCAAAGTGAACAGAATTGAGAGATGCCAAGATTAGGTGGGAGATCAAACCCGAATGTTGTACAAGATGCAGCATCAGTGTTGCACAAGTTAAGGCATAGATGTGTCCAACTTCCAATGGCAAAATTGGCAGGACAATGAAGATCAAATTCCTGATGATGCCATGGATGAAGATGACGAAGATGGGGGAGAGGATGAAGATGAATGAAGCCTGAAACACACTTATTTTTATTTTTGTTTTTGTTTTATTTTGTATAGTGGAACTCATTTTATTTCCTGTTTTATGTTTGCTTTGTTTTTGCATTCTTAGGTTTTAGGTTTAGTTTGCTAAGGTTTGAGATTGAGTGTAATTTTTCCATAATTTGTGAGGTTTTCTAACACATTTCGGACCCTTGAGTTTTAATGTGTTTTGACAGACATTGCTGATGAAGAAAACGATAAAGAGATGTGTAGATTTTGCACTCATTTTGATCTTCAAGGATTAATCAAGGGGGTATCTTATAACCTTAAGCTTGTTTTTCTACTCCTATGTTCATTGTTGTCTGACATTGAGGGCAATGTCATTTTCTGTTTGGGGGTAGAGAAAAATTTGAAAATTTTTGCATGTTTTAATTGACTTTTGTCATTGTGTGTTTTATGGTTCTTATGTTGTGTGTGTTTGATTTTGTATGTTTGTTGTTATTTATTTTTGTTGCCTAGATGAATGCATAAGTCCATGATGAGATTTTGATTGTTGGAATATTATTTATGGAAAATGCGAAGCATTTCTTCAAGTTTATGTTGGTTGACTTGGTTTAGCTTGAGGTTCGCTGAGTGGTTTAACCACCATGTTCATTCTTTTGGCATGCTTAGAAACATTTTATGTAGCTATGTGAAGTCTTGATAATGTTGGTAGAATCTAGAACCTAGCTGAGAGGTGCTTGAGGCAAAATTCTACGATTAGACACTATTGAGGAAATCATTTAGGCAATTTTTTGGAACATTTTAGCCTTTCTAGCCAACCCATGAATGAATTGTCCCTAGTCAACCGTTTGAGCCTTTTGATAGTTTTGCCTTCTTTTTCCTTCATGCAACTAAATTGTCCAAACCTTCTACCCTAAACACTTTATCATACCCTTTAGTAGAACTCAGGACCTTGTGTATAACATAAAAGAGCTTTGGAGGTGTGTGAATAAGTGATGGATTAAAAAGTTCAAGTTTGGGGGTTGTAAAAAGGGCAGTAAAAAGGTGCAAGTAACCTCATTTCTGATTGCATTGTTGTTTTTGGGAACATGAAAAAAAAAAAAAACTATGTTATAGTTTTAATAAAGTTCTGATTTACGTATGCATTTCCAATACAAAAAAAAAAAAAAAAAAAAAAAAAATGTATAGTTGGGGGTTGTAACAAGGGTTGATACTTTTGGTTGGTGATTGAGAAAGAAAATGCGCCACTGTAGCTCTTTGTGTTTGCATGAGGAAAACCGAGTTCTCTTGCTTTGTTTTTCCTATTTTTTCTTTGGAACCACTTATCCAAGCCTTACGTTACAATCTTACAAAGACCTTTTGATTCTTAGCGATGTCTAGCCTACATTAGTGGAGAGTAGTTTGATACTTAGGCTTATGAAGTCTACCACCATTTGATAAATTTTACATTTCTACATAAAATAATCCAGGAAGTCGGAAGGTGGATTGAAGTGAGGATTACCTACTTACGGGACCAATAGGAAAAGATAGTCAATTCAATTTATGACTTTTTGGAGTGCTAAGCATTTTCTTGTAATAATGTATCAACAATTTTTGAGACTTGTATTTGCAATCAATTCTGGGCATTTCTTTTGTGTTTGATTTTGATTTTCCTTTGCTATTTCAGTTTATGTTGTTTTTCTTTTGTTTCACTTTGTTTTTTATGCTCGAGGATGAGCATACCTTAAGTTTGGGGTAAATATGAAGAAAAAAAAATAGGCTAATTGAATAATCAATCATGTTATCTATTTAGGCTCACTCCCATACGTAATAGACATGTCAAATTCCATGTTCACAAAAGTTTAGTAATTTTCATAAAATATAATGCTTGAATGTGTATTGCAGTGCATAATCAATGGAGTATTTAAATATAAAATTTAAAAGTCTATATAGAAGAGGTTATATTCATTATATAACGTTTTACAATGTATATTAATTTGAAAGTCTATATAGAAGAGTGGTTATATTCATTATATAACGTTTTACAATATATATATTTGAGTCATAGGTAGTTAAATTGTGAAAAAAAAATTTGATAATTAGAAAGTAGAGCTGGGCAAAAAGCTTGGGCCCAAAAACCAGTCTATGTAGGACTGGTCCAGGGATCGGATCGGGCCCTAGGGAGTGGTGACTAGGCCCAGGCCGGTCCCTCCTCCAGGGCCTCGTGACCCAATTACCAAAACCCCATGACAAATACCCAAAACCCCCCTATAATATATAAATAAATAATAAATGTAAGGGTTAAAATGTAATTCTACAAAATATATTTTAAAAAAAAAATTGTTGCTTAACAGTCAGCAACAGTCAAAATTCAAAATGACCGTTGTTGAGGAAGGAAGTGCAAAAAAAACAAAATGCCTAACCTATAAATAAGCCTAATTTCCACCAATTTTTCTCACAAATCTCAACTCTCATTCTCTCTACTCCAATTCTCAAACTCTCTTCGATTTCATCTATTATTCAATTTATTATTTATATTTATCCATTATTCAATTTCATTCAATATTCAATTTCATCTATTATTCAATTTATTGTATATATTTATTCATTTTTCAATTTCATCCATTTTAGTTATTTATTATTTTATCATAATGGATTCCCCAAATCATGGATTTGGAGGATCATCATCCCCAAATGAGTATTATATTTTAATTCCTCCATCCACCCAAGAAATATAAGGGTTTGATCCATTTCACTATTTTCAGATGCAGCAACTCCAAATCTAGACACGGCTAGGACTACGTCCAGCCAAACACAGATGAGTTGCAACACCACTGCAAGACCGACAAAGAGGCCCATTTCCGAGGTATGGCAATTTTTCATTAAATCAAAATGGTTAAAGCCAAATGGGTTGGGGGAAAAGATGTGCGGGATATGTAATTTTTGTTAGACCACGATTAGCGTTGAGAATGGGACTTCTACGATGAGGCGGCACCTGGAGAAGAAGCACCCCCAATTAATGTAGCATGGTTCAAGCAGAACCGGTAAGCAAATACAAGCTCAACTTAATTTTAATCCACAATCTTTAACTCTCTCAACATGGCAATACAATTCAATCACTGTACGAGAGGAGGTTGCAAAATACATAATTGCTACGCACTCTCCCATTTCTTTATCTGAAATTATTTTGTTGATATGATTAGAAAGGCTTTTTGTCCACAATATAGGCCAGTTAGTAGAGGTAAAGTAGAAAGGAAATAATAAGACTTTATAATAAAATAAGTGATAAACTTAAAAAAGAATCTGAAAATTTTCAAAATATATCTATTGCACTTTCCTTCGACATATGGGTTGCTAGATCAAAAATAGATTTTTTGGGTGTCACAATACTTTACCTAGATCATAGTTGGAGTTTACAATAAAAATTGATAGGTTTTAAACCATTATATTCTAAATATAGTGCTAACACTATTTATACTACAATTATTGAAGTTTTCCAACATTATTTATTATCTGAGAGAGTTGTGGTGCTAACGTTTGATAATGCAGCTGCTAATACCAAGGTAATTTCTTTATTTCAAAAGAAATTGGATCCAGTTAGTGATGATTTTTTTTTTTCACTAGAGATGTGCTTGCCATATCATCAATTTGATTATTAAAACAAGTTTAGAAGCTATACATGGGAGGATTGATAAGGTGTGCACGACTATTGGATTCATTGCCAGTAGAAATACAAGATGGAATGAGTATGTCAAATATTGTCGCCAACAGGAGCCGTTGGTTCAACCAAAGAAGCTATGTTGTGACATGCTTGTCCGTTGGAACTCCACGTACTTGATGTTATGAAAACCTATGCCAACCACAAGACAAATTACAAATTTCATCAACCAGAAGAACTATTCGAACGAAGTTGTCAAAGATTCTGATTGGACTATTTGCAATATTTTTTATACATTTCTTAAAGTTTTTTACGATTCCACTAATACATTAAGTGGTATTTATCAAACTACTACTATATTAGCGTTAAATATTTTATTTCAAATTTGTAAAACTTTTGCTAGACATAGAGATAATTTAGACTTACTTTCAACTGTTTTAGATATGGAAGCAAAATACCAGAAATTTTGGTTAGATATTCCATTCTTATATGGATTAGGTCTTATTGTAGATCCTAGGTTTAGATTAAACGTATTTAATTTTATAGTTACTAAGATAGGCCAGCATTTAGAATATGACAGAAAATTGGAAAATCTTTTTTCTTTCTATCAGAATAGGTACAGTGGAACGCCCATCACAAACGAGGAGTAGGAAACTGATGAAGACATTCATCAATAGGGATCGAGCATCTGGACTTATATGGAGCTTAATACCATTAGTGGTGGATACAGCAGCTCTAGCTCGTACAGACATGGACCAAATGAGCTACAATGATATTTCAAATGGATATGTTCTACATGACCAAGAAGGAGAAACGCGATATGGATGTGCTTCAATGGTGGAACCAAAATGCAAGTCGACTCCCTATTGTAGCCCAAATGGCAAGTGACATTTTATATGTGCCAGTTTCCACAATTGCATCCAAGTCAACATTCTTAATTAGTGGCCACATTATTGAAGACAAAAGATGCTCTTTAACCACTAAGATGGTTGAAGTCATTACATGTTTATAGGATTGAATTCATGGAGACAGAAGGCTACAATACTACCTTGAAGATCCCGAACTACTAAACCTCTTCAAAAACACAAATTTCGATGATGTTAATTTTGACGATGTAAATTAATAATAAAATAAAAACAAATTTATTTAATTGTTTAAATTTAAATTAAATTTGCACATTGCGAACATTAGGCTAAAATTAAATTATCTCTTTAAATTAAAACCATATAAATTTATAACTATCCATTTATATTATTTAATTGTTTAAGTTTAAATTAAATTTTCAATTGCAAAACTAAAATTAAATTATTTCTTTAAATTAAAACCATTATAAATTTATAACCATTCATTTATATTTATTTACTAATTAATTAAAATTTTACAAATCACCCCCTGATAAATTACAAAAATCCCCTTACATAATGATCTATTTAGCCCAAATATATAAAAACATTAGGGAGCTAAATGAAAGTTTCCAGGCCGATAGGACCAGCCCTAAATAGGCCAAGCCTAGGCTTAGGACAGGTCTAGGTCCTCATAAAAGTGATGCGCCCGAGGACCGGTCCCATCCAATTTGGGCCCGAGCCTACTCACCTTTACTAGGAAATATTCTTTAACAATCCAATAATGTCAAACTTAAAGTCTACTTGTTTTGAAATAAAATGAAATTCTTTTTTTACCCTTGGTGATTTTGTTTGAAAATAATAATAAAAAAAGAATTACAACAAGTTGAATGCAAATACAAAATACAAAAATATATATAAATTCTTCTCCAGTGGCCAAGTTGGACTTGCTTTAAAAGCGGCCTATTCAAAGACATTGTGTATTGTTTTTAGAGATGGTCGTTTGCCCCGTTTTTCCAAGGACCCGCCCTACCCCACCTTGTACGGACGCGGATTCCCCAGAAAAATGGGGGACAAGAGCCAGAAAAATCCCCATCCCCAGGAGATAGATCCCAACAAGCCAAAATTCTGCATGCAACTGAGTTCAAAACATTTGAAAAATAATTCCAAGATGGACATACCGCTGAAACCACTTAATCCAGATGCAAAAGATCAACCTTAGTTTCCAACGAACCAATTAAACCCAAAGAAAAACCAGATATCCAATTCCTCATCGCCTGCTGTGTCATGAAGCCGTTTAAGCCTCTAACATTCCAATTCCCAATCATTGGAATTAGAAAGAAAACTCATGATAGTTACGACCCTGAGACCCCTTTCCCTTCTTAACCTTCCTTTTGGATGGACTAGGAGGGCTAGAACGTAAGGGTGCCCGGATCCGTTATATAAATAAGCCGATTCTTCCTTTCTTCTCCAATTTTGCGATCTTCTTCTCTCTTCTCACATTTGGACTTCAGTGAATCTATAATTATACAGAAGAAGCGGTCGCCATCATCGCCTCCTTCAGACAAATCGGGGAGATTTTTAGGTTAGTTTTCAAATTTTGGATTTATGGTTTCACATTGTTCCAGTTAATTTTGATAAACCCTTTGAACAGACTCTATTAAACTTTCTTCTTCTCTTTCACTCTTTTGTACAATATAAAACCATGAAATAGAAACAGAACCTAAACCAACTAAAGAAAAAGAAGTTAAAGAAGAAGTCGCGACAATGCTGTGGCTAAACCAGCCAAAGAAGAAGAAGTTAAAGAAGAAATCCAAGACTTTTACCCATTGTCCAGAGCAGGGCAGGGCGAGGCGGGGATCGAGGATGGAACAGGAAGGGGACGGGGAATGGGAAACCCGCCCCGCACCCATCCCTAATTGTTTTCCTTTTTCTTTCTAACCACTAGTTCTTGGTTGATAATGTATTAACGTGCGACCTTATTATTGATTATTACTCTAAAAACGTCTTGTTACAATTGAAGAAGAATGGAAGCAATATTTGATAAAATGTTTATATATGGTTGCAAAATATCCAATGAGTTTGTGAAAAATGTGTGAAAAAAAAATCGAAGAAATAAGATGGAAGAACTTAAAGTCAAAATGTGTTTAAGTTTGAAAGAGATGCTAAAACCCGTGTGAAATATATATATATATATATATATATATATATTTTTTAAATGAAGTAGATAAATGGTCACATTCGATTTGCTTTTAAAGCAAATGGCCAGATACTAGTCTGCTTCTAAAAATAAAAATTTGCAGTTTTTTTTAAAGAGCTTTGGCGGTATTTGGCTTCTATGTTTGTGTATTGCAAAGATTTCTGTGTATTGCAAAGATTTCTGGCTTCTATTGGTTGAAAAAGATGTGGTTAATTGTGTTTAACCCTCTCCATTTATGGTTAATTTTAGTGTACTGTCTTTCTTTTTTTATTATCACACTTGTCCTCCGATGTTCAAATATACGAGAACATAAGGGTGATTAGTGATCTTGGCCTTAATTATTAGTTCTATATTTATTTTGTTAGTTAATCTTATATAATTACTTTTGTTTAATATAATTTATTTATTATATAAAATAAATAATATGAAAAAAAATTAAGAATAATCAAAATTTAAGTAACCTAGTCCTAAAGTGATGAAAAGTAGCCTAAGGATAAAAAACAAGTTCATGTCCCACAGGGTACTTAACTTTCAGGAACATGGACCAGCATGATAAAATCTTATTACTTAAGGAAAGGACAACAAGGGAATCAATATGTAAAGAGAAGGTGAAGTTAAAAAGGTGATGAAAAAAGTTTATCAAAGACGTCAAGAATAGCCTCACTTATTTGCTTGTTAAGAACGCTTTAATTTCAATGATGTTTTGCTTGATTTCTTTTGGGCCTATCTTACAATGAAGCTAAATCCAAAAAATAAAAAATAAAAAATTAGCCTTTTAGAGAAAAATAATAAACCTACAAATTAAAAAAACAATTTTATGTGAAGACATGTATATCATAAGTTGACATATAATTATTTATTTGTTAATAATTAATTGATGCAACAACACTCCGTATACAAACTTGAAGAATGAAAAGTTTAACATTACTCATATGTTTATACATCAATTATTTGCAAAAAGAAACTGAGAGAGAATGAGAGAAATGAAATTGAAAAAGAAAAAAGAGTAATGTAGACTCATAAGAGTGGAGTAAAAATTCAATATCTTAAAGAATGATATTATATTTACAAAATTGGGATCCAAGTAATGTAACAGATTTTGTAATACATTCATCTTTTTATCATATAATCAATGTGATAGTAACATATAAACAGTCACATTTGTTGGGATTCCAATTTCTTAAATATATGATTATTATGTTTTAAATGATCAATCATATATTTATAGGGTCAGACTATTGTAACTCAATTTTTTGACTTAAATGAGACAAAAATTAACCACCTTCCTTCAAAAATCTAATCCAAGGGTTTAGAAAGATTTGAACAAAAAGAGATTACATATTACCCACTCTATTATTTCTCTAGTATAAAAGAAATTTAACTTAGGAAAATTTATTTTCCCTACTCCAATGAAGACTCCAATTCAATGATAGAAACCTCAAATTTTGGAGCCACTAAAATCAAACTTGGAAGAGATTTTGAATTGGTGGGTCTTAATTCAATGGTTTTCGTTATAGTAAACTTTTATATAGTAAAACCTCACTATAGTCATAATGTTGTGACAAACTAAATTTATTATTATGAAGAGGTTATAACTTAATAGAGGTGTAATTACAAAAATTATTGTTTTAATTTCTTATTTTATAATTCATGTTTTAGTAATATTAGGATTTCAATTCATTATTTTAGTAATATCAAGATAGTACAAAAATGGATATCAAATAATCATTGCAGAATTGAATGACCAGATTTGACAACTTCACTATACTAATCAAATAGATATTAATGTTTTTTTTAATCATCCAAATGAGCAACAAGTCGTGTATGCTTTAGCTAAAGAAAAAATCATTACCGAAATTAGACAAGAAGAGGAAGGAGATAATCATGAGGATGATAGTGCGGAAATACCAAATGACTCGTGCCAAGAATTTTTAAACATGCTTCAGAAGCTAGATATATTTTGGATTCAACAAGAAGGTGTCATACTAGAGACTTATTATATATCCACAAGATAAAAGATGTGATAACAATTTTAAAGCAAAAATCATTGTCCCAAATAACTTTAAATAAATATTTTTATTTCATCTTCAACCTTTAACGTAACATAACATATATTTTTTGCAATATACATATAATTATAACTATGTAGAGGCAAGTTCTTTAAGACGGTGTCTAGAAAAATTATTAACTTATTACAATGTGAAATTTATTCTTATTTATAACTGGTCCAAGTTGGACCAGAATTTTTTATGATTACATAAAGATTATTCATATATAGAGTATCACTATAAAGAGGTTCTACTGTATTATATTTCTTCTACTTCTCAATTAAAGGCCTACTAATACTCAATTCAGATTAATAAACTAAAACATTGTTGTCCATCTCATACTTAATCTATCATTAGAATGAATTTTATAAATCGAAGACGAATAACAATAGTTTAACAATACACTTAGAAGAGAACATAATCTTTAGAGAAAGACAAAAATTATATGGATGTATCCTTTTCAAGTTTAGCATCTTAATTCTTCAGCAATAACAATTAGAAAATACATAAATAATTTAATTCTTAAACGCATACCCGATTAATTAATAATAACGATGAAATAAGTTAACTTGTTCTTCTGAATTTGCTCGGTTTATTTTCAAAAACCCACGAATTAATTTTTTTTTTCCAAATTTGATTGAGTACCTTAACAGGTTAAAGTTTCTATAGAGTTTTTGCTGACTGGGTAATGAAAATAAAAGATCATCAGTTAAATCTCTTATAAACGAGGGAAATAATAGAGTAGGGGTAATATATAATGCCACTTTACTTAAGTTACTGTAAACCAGTGTATTAGATTTAGATGGAGGATAATTAATTCATATCTTATTTTAGGTAAAGAAATTGTGTTACAAAGCTTGACCTATATTTATAATAAAATCTTGTATTAGGACTACTATTGTCGTATGCTACATGAAAATTTGTAGCCCGACGCCATGCCCGCATACGCTAGCACATAACACATCCGATAAATACAATTATATAAGAAAGTTGAACCGCAAGTATTTGTCTTATCTCGTATAAAATAATACACACATAAAAATCCAAATTATCCGCGACATGTGCTATTATTGTAAGTTATTTTATGTATAGATTTTTAACAGCGTTTTTAGGAATGTTATGAAAAGTCCATCACGTTATTAAAATAATACGGCAACAGTCATCTTAAATAGAATATCAAAAAATAAGGACACTGAGCAACATCATTCGGGAATTGGGATCTTCCACTGTTGAGTACATTCCAACACATTCGACAAAGAGAAAATAATACTTATTGAATGTCTAGTTTCTATATTCCATTAACAAAATAAAATTCCAACTTTCAAGAGTAATTAAATAATGCTGTCAATTTTTTTTAATAATTCCTTGTAGAATGTGGCCACCTAATACCTAACCCCAGAATTAAAAAATAGTAATAATGAAAATGTAATCGCTGAAGTTCAGGTCAGGTGTCCTGTTGACATTCTGTATAAATTTTTTTCATGTTAAATTTCACTGCCATTTTTCTTAAAATAGAGTCTTGTATATATGTAATATCTTGACTCTATTTGTTTTTTTTTTTTTTTTTAAATCTCCTTTATTAGAACAAGTTAATTGTGTATATGAGGAATACTTTGTGTCTTGGCAGGAAATTTTGCATTGAATAATATAAAGGCAGAGGGCTGCGGAGCAGCAACGGTATCCAACATTTGTTTGTTAAGGTAATTAATCATAAAGAAACTCATGTCAGTCCTTTGGCAGTGTTGTCTTGCTTGTTGTCTTTTCTTTCTCTCTGCGGAATCATCAGCCCGTGACTTAAGAAAATGTAAATAGTCTTCTACTTCTAAATTTTCTGTTAGCCAAAGGTTATCTTTGCAATTTCTCCTTTTAGGAAACATCAAAGTGATGTTGTTTTGGTTATCTTTGTAATTGCTACTGTCAAGCTTCACTAAAGCTTACTCAGCTCTCTCTCTTGATTTAAAAAAGAGAAGTTGACCCATTGTATTTCACTTTTTTTATCGAATATATGAAACATACAGTTTCTACAAACTTCTCTCTTATTCTTCCTTTCTCCTTCTTCTAAAAACTCTCATGGTATCAGAGCCTAAGACACGCGTCTATGGTTGAGATTCCTGGAAATTTACAATCCTCTAATAATATGGAGAAATTGATTAGCAATTCCACTGGTTTTCACTCTTCCACATTCTCATCAAGTCTCCAAGTTATTAGTCCGAAACTGACAAGGGATAATTATAGAGACAATTACTGGTTTTGGCGATCTCAAGTGTTGTCTGCTGTAGGAGCTCGCGAACTTGAGGAACACTTGACCGGCTTTGTTCCTTGTTCCGAACCTCTGATTGTTTCCGATGGAGCGTCTTCATCTGAATTGAGTGCGAATAGCGTGAAGAAAACCCTAGCCAAAGAAAAGATCAATCCAGCCTACATTGCTTGGAAAAGAACCGATAAGTTCCTTGTTACATGGCTTTTAGCTTCAATTTCAGAATGTATATTCACTAATGTCTCTAAGTGTAAATCTGCTACTGAGATTTTGTTTGCATTAGAACATGAATTCTTAACTGAATCTAAAGCTAGAACTCTCCATTTGAAGAATTTGATTCAGAACACACAAAAAGGAAACCTCAGTGTTAGTGATTACATTAAGAAAATGAGAAGTATTGCTAAGAGCTTGTCGGCCAGTGGTCACATAATCATAGATGATGAGTTGCTTCAACATGTATTGGATGGCTTAGGTCCGGAATTTGATGCTGCCGTTGTTAATCTGACCTCCAGAATTGAGTCAAAATTTGACTCAGTCACTTTACAGGAAGCTCAATACCTGTTACAAAAGTATAAGATGAGATTAGAGAAATTCAACTCCCCTGATTTTCCACTAAGTTCAGTTCATGTTGCCTCACTGAACACCTCCACTAATAAAGCTTTATCTGTCACCACAGGGACAGTATCATCTAGCTTCCCTATCTCATCATCTCACACAACACATTTACCAACACCTTTGCCACATACCTCACAGCTTCCCTTTTATACTCCTCTTGTTGGTTTCTCTAATCCACTCCTTACTCATTATAGTTTACCAGAACAGATGAGCTTACTTGGTTAGTATGGTTCTTCTCTTTCTACTTATCGACCACCTGGCTTTAGCACAATGAATAGAGGAAGAGGCCAAGGAAACAATCGAGGCAAACCAGTCTACCAACTTTGCAACAAAATTGGCCATACCGCAGTGCTACCACCTTTGCAATTCAACTTATAATGGAGTTCCACCTCAACAACTTGGTTCACCCATCCAACAATTTGGTTCTAATCCTGGATTTCTCAATTTCAACAACAAACCTTCCAATAGCTTTCAACAATCTCATTTGACAAATAACTCTTATAGACTGAACTCACAACACTTTACTCAGCACATCAATCATCCTTCTCCATAGTTTAATCAGCCTCCACATCCCAGTCTACAAAACTCACAACCCTGTCCCCAACAATAGCAAGCACTAACGGTTCCCAGTCAACAATTAAACTCACCAAACCAAGCCTATTACACTGCAGATTCATCCTCCTTACCTTAGTCACTCACTATCCCACCTATGACCATTACCTCAACAACTCCACCTGATCCAGCCTGGTACATGGATTCAGGTGCCACTGACCATGTTACCTCGGATCTTAACTAGCTTGCCATCAGCAGGAGCTATGATGGGAGTAATCAATTGCAACTAGGTAGAGGTGAGTCCTTGAATATATCTCATCTTGGTTTCTCTCTTTTACCTATTTCTCTTCAATCTAAATGCATTTTCTTAAAAAATGTTTTATGTGTGCCTAGGATAACCAAAAATCTTCCTAGTATTTTTAAACTAACTCAAGATAATAGTGTTGTGGTTGAATTTGACTCCATTTATTGTACTGCTAAGGACAAGGCTACCAAGGTAGTGTTTCTACAAGGAGGACTTAAAGTGGGCCTATATCATTTGCATGTTCCTGCTAGTCTACCATTTAGACTTGAGTCTGCTCATTCTTAGTTTAAGTCCCCTATTTTCTTTACTCCCAAATCATTTGTTACTTTTCTCGGTGATAAGTCTGTCAACTTAGATGCTTGTAAGAATAATAATAATGAGTTGCAAGTTACTACTGCTGGTGATAAGTCTGTCAACTTAGATGCTTGTAAGAACAATAATAATGAGTTGCAAGTTACTAATGTTGATTGTAAATCCATTATATCTGAACTAAATTCGTGTAATTCTTTACTATTGAAGTCTGTCAATTCTGATGATTGTAAAAAGAATTCTTTTGATATGAATAAAACAAGTACCTTTGCCAATTCTTGTTTTGATTTACATAATTTTCATTCATCTGATTTACCTTCAATCGTAGATAAAACTGCTGAAAATTATCATTATTCTCTTGAAAGACATCATTTGCATTCTGCTCACTCAAGCACACAACCACTTAGTTCTGGTTCAGTTCACCAGAGTTCACAACCCACTAAGTTTCTCAGTTCTGGTTATTTAACCAAACCATCAACTAGCTTTAACACTGTTACCTTTCACACACAATCAACTTCTCCATCTGAAACTTCACCCTTAAACACACAACCTACTAACTCTCACCCCACTCTTCTGCATATTCAACCAACTGCTCTACTAGCAATTAAGCAGTTAAACTCACACTCAACAAGTTCTGATCATATTCATGACATAACATCTAATCACCTTCAGTCTTTCAAGTCACCAACACTAAGGATAATTCTCTAACACTTTGGCACAATAGACTTGGTCACCCTCATGCTGAAATCTTACACAAAATTCTGCTCAAGATAAATAAAAATTCGTCCACTCATTTAGCTGATCTCAACTCTTCATTAGGCTTTTGTGATGCTTGCAAAATGGGCAAGATACATATAAATTACTTTCCTATTTCTCATACTAGAGCAACTCAACCACTTGAAATTATTCATAGTGATATTTGGGGTCCAGCCCTTGTCACTTCCTTAGAAGGTTTTAAATACTATATACACTTCATTGATTATTATAGTAGATATACATGGATATTTCCTTTAAGAACTAAGGCTGAAGTACACTCTGTTTTTGTCAAATTTCATCATTTGGTTGAAAGACAATTCAATTATAAGTTGAAATGTTTACAATCTGATCAATGAGCTAAATACAATGGTTTAATTCCTTACTGAACTAATGCTAGCATACTTTTTAGGCTCTCTTGTGCTTATGTTCACCAACAAAGTGGTAGGAGTGAAAGAAAACATAGACATATTGTTGAAACTGGCCTTACTCTCCTTGCACATGCATTCATGCCTTTACACTTTTGGTGGTTGGCCTTTAATTCTGCTATATTTCTCATAAATAAACTGCCTACATCAGTATTGAATTATGTCTCTCCATATCAGACTTTGTTTTTTGCCGTGAGCCTCTTTACTCAACTCTTATAGTTTTTGGGTGTGCTTATTTTCCATACTTGAGACATTTTCAAAAACACAAGTGCAGTTTCCACTATTCCGAGTGTGTTTTTGTTGGTTATAGCCTTGTGCACAAGGGTTATAAATGTCTCGACTTTGATGGTAAAATTTTTATTGCACCTAGTGTTCAATTTAATGAGACAAAGTTTCCCTTCGCCTTTGGTTTCTATTCTGATGTGTCCAAGTCTTCCACTTCTCAAAGTTCTTTAGAGTCTTCCATTTCTTCAAGTCTTAAGTCTTTAGTCTCTTGTTTTCCTTTTGTTTCAATTCCATCAGCAACTGATAACAGGCCACAAGTTACTCCTGTAGTGGACTGCTCTCCATCAAATCCTTCTTCAGCAGTTGGTAAGTCATCTTCTTTTTCTTTGATTCATACTTCCTCTAATTTATCTCCTTGTTCTAATTCACCTATACACCATCCTATACACTCTTCAATATCACTTGTTTCCTCTGGTGATAGTCCCTTTCGTGTACCTAATACTAGCACTTCATTATGCATGCTCACTACATCTTTTTCAACTCTATCATCATGTCCTTTAGTTATTGATCTCACCTCATTTTCTCCCTTGACACACAAGTCTCAACAACAACCAACATTGAGACAATTTAATTCACCTAGGTACCCACTTATTATTGACTTGCACTCATCGCAGTTCCTTACTAAAATATGCCCACCAAATATCTCTTCCACCAATACACATCCCATGCAAACAAGAGCCAAGACAACCTCCCAACGAGCTCTTAGCAACCCAACCTTTTAACACATTATTAATCCTTGAAATACAGCCTCTAGAAACACTGATGTCCTTTAGCCAACATCTCAAAACACCACTGCTCTTATCATTTCAAAACCCACTCCCCTATCACCTAATTATTTAGAACCTTTAACAGTAACATAAGCTCTAGCTAATCCTAACTGGAATAAGGCAATGCAGGAAGAGTTTAATGTTTTAATGGCCAATGATACTTGGGTGTTAGTTCCTAAAACATCATATATGAATGTTGTTGGAAACAAATGGGTCTTTAGAACCAAGTTTCATGCTGATGGGAGTTTACAAAAGTATAAGGTTGGATTAGTAGCCAAAGGATTCCAACAAACTCCAGTGTTGGATTACTTTGAAACCTTTAGCCCTGTCATCAAACCCTCAACTATCCACATTATTTTCTCTCTTGCTATCTCAAGAGAATGGGATATACAGCAAATCGACATCAATAATGCCTTTCTCAATTGTACTCTAAGTGAAACAGTCTTTATGAAACAACCTGAAGGTTTTGAGAGTTCTCAGTACCCCTTTCTTAGAAAGTCACTTTATGGTCTTAAACAAGCCCCAAGGGCCTGGTTTGACAAGCTTAAACAAGCCTTGTTGGACATGAAGTTTGTGAACTGCATTTCTAACTCAAGTTTGTTCATCTACAAGGACAAATCTCAGGTTGTGTATGTCCTTATTTATGTGGATGACATACTTGTTATTGGTTTAGATACATCATCAATTCAATACCTTATTGAAGGATTGAATCATCAATTTGCATTAAAAAGTCTTGGATCAGTCTCTTATTTCTTGGGATTGGAAGCAACACGAAATGCAAAAGGGCTTCACCTAAAGCAAACTAAATATATCACTGATCCTCTTGTCAAAACAAAAATGCAAGATGATTATCCTTGTCCAACACTCATGGTTGTTGGAAACAAGTTGTTTATAGGTGACAATGAGTCATTCCAAGATCCTAGTCTCTATAGAAGCACTATCAGAGCTTTACAATATTTGACTTTAACTAGGAATACCCTTTACAGTAAATAAGATTAGTCAACATCTTCAAGCACCTTCTGAACTTCAATGGCAGGCTTGTAAAAGAGCGCTAAGATACATTAAAGGCACTCAGTTTCATGGATTACAATTTAGACCAGTTGCTTCTATGAGTATTGAGTGTGCTATGCTGATGTCAATTGGGGAAGTAATTTAGATGATCGGAGATCCACAAGTGGGTACTGTGTTTTCTTAGGTCCCAACTTGATTCAATGGAGTTCTCAGAAGCAAAAAGTGGTGGCTTTATTGTAATGACTTCTTTCTATTATCATATTCATATAATATATTAATAAAAACACAAGCATACTTATCAAAATAGTTGGGCCCAAAAAAATTTCTTTACTTAATATATACATTCTTTACATAGTACAGTATCATTTGTACAAAAATACTCTAAAAAATAATGGACAGTGTAGCCAAGTCTCCCCGCTTGCTGACCATCCGACCACGTCCTCACCTATGTCCTGCAAAAACATAGAAAATAACGGGGTGAGCACAAAGATGCTCAGTAAGTAAATCATCTACTCCACTATCCCGGTGAATCACTCTTCAATTCTTTCCTTACGCTTATCACTTTCTCTTAGTCAATCTCTCTTGTTCTTTCTCTATTTCTACTGTTCTTTTCTTTCTTTCTATTCTTTCTTTCTCTCTATTCTCATCACCCATGAGGGATATCATGATAACATGCATGGATGAGATGCATATGCACTAATGCAAAGCAATGCATTTTCTCTCTTTTCTTTTCTTTCTATTCTTTTCTTATGCTTCTCTCAAATTTTCTCATTCTTATTCTTTCTTTTATTCTTTTCCGATCGGTCTTGGTTGATGCATGGATTATAAACCCTTGGCCATGTGAGTGTACTCTCTCTCTCGTGTATAGCCCTCATCTGCATGTATTCTCACGGGCTATACGAATTCTTTTTTCTCATTCTCATTCCGCTCTCTCATGGCGGAGACCGCTCTCTCACGGCGGTTTACATGCGGGTAATTCTACAATCACGGGTTCCCCATCGCACAACCTATTTTCTTTTCTTTTCTTTAGCACTTTTATTCATTTTATTCTCTAGTGCTAATTCTTTCTTTCTCTTTATTCTAAGAGAATTAATTCTTTTCTTTATCTTTATTCTTAGAGTGCTTCTTTCTCATTACTCATATTTCTTTCTTTGATGATTACACATATAAACATATGCATATGGATGGCTCATGCCTAGAATCTTTCTTATATGCATTCATGAAATGCAAATATGCTATGTTGCATAAAGTAAGGTTCTCTACTTCTACTCATGCTTCTCTTAGGCATTTCATCAAATAATATGTGTGCCTACATAAACTCTACTCTAGCTATAATTCTACTTCTTTCTTAACCATCCCAAAATTGGAGTTCAACTCCTTCAAATCATCACACATCCTGCAAAGAAAACACACTTCAAGTATCCCTCTCAAATTCTTCTAATTCTATTCATACTTCTACCAAATTTTATCAACACAATCCACCCTTCTCATGGTGGAAATCTCTATAGAAATCAACACTGAACTCATTCATAAATCCATCAACTCATTTCAAACATAAAAATTCAAGCATTAATCATATACAAATCTCTATACTTCATTTAATTATGCAACTCATAACTTAGGTGGATTTACTTACCTTAGACTCAAGTAAAATCCACTTAAGCTCTTCACTCTTGATGGCTTGATGCTTTCTCTCAAACCTTAAACACAAACTTAGTAAGGATCCTACTCTTACACCAATAAAAATTCACACCTAAAGTAAGGATTCTTACCTTTAAGTGTTTAGGATCAACTTGTATCAAGTTGT
This sequence comes from Pistacia vera, assembly GCF_008641045.1. Classification (NCBI taxonomy): domain Eukaryota; kingdom Viridiplantae; phylum Streptophyta; class Magnoliopsida; order Sapindales; family Anacardiaceae; genus Pistacia; species Pistacia vera. The sequence continues at coordinate 1,744,828 of NW_022196310.1, forward strand.
ATCAACTTCTAATTAAAAGCCCTCCAAAACTCCTTGGAAAATTGAATGAAAGTTGAGAGAATTGAAGGATGGAAGAGGTGGTGGAAAAGAAAGAATGAAAGGGTTTCTAAAGTTAAACCCTTAATATCTCATATTTTTTCAACTCTTTCCCATTTTACCCTTACTCTTTCTTAGGAATTCCACCTTTGCCCTTTAATTCTTTGCAAATGCACCCCATTTAAACTATTCTCCATGCAATTTCCTTGCATTTCACTCCCCACTTTTCCTGCTAATTAGGGGTAGAAAGGTCATTGTGCCCCAAAGAAAGAATTCTCTAGAAACTCACTACACATTTTAGTCGGTTCTTTGCCACGGCGAAGACTCTTTCTTCGCCCCAGTGAAAAGTGACAGAACCTACCTCTTTGGTTTTAGGACCTCGTCGCCGCGGCGAAGATCATTCTTCGCCTCGTAGAAGTTTGTAACACCAAAACTTCACCAAGCCTTTACAATTTCAGGGCAACCACTCAACCAAATCAACTCATCAATCCAGCTAAGGGCCAACGAACTGAAAATAACGACATGCAAGCTCAAATGAGAACAAATCAATAAACATTCAAGCAATACAACACAATTTAACTACGTACCTCAAGTGGGGCGTTACATTTATCCTCCACAGAAGCTGAGTACAGAGCACTAGCACACACAACTATTGAATTAGCCTGGCAGGACAATTTGTTCTCTAAATTAGGAGTTTCCTTGAGCTCTTCACCAGTAATATGGTGTGATAACGTCAGTGCTAGAGCATTGGTAGCCAATCTTGTATTTCATGCATGCACAAAGCACATTGAAATTGATGCCCACTACATAAGGGATCAAGTGCTAGCTAAGAAACTTTCGGTGCAATATGTGCCTTCGAAACTTTAGATTGCTAACATTTTAACCAAGACATTATCTACTACTCAGTTTCAAGAACTGAAAAAGAAACTGAATGTGGTTGACGTAAATATGGTCAGATCAGTAGAAGAAAGAACTCAGCAATCCTCTTGAATTTCTATCACTTTTCTGGTTTGTTCTGGTCAGTTTAGTTGAGGATACTCAACTTGCTTCAAAGAATTGAAAAAGGAGCTGAATGTGGTTGAGCAAACTCTTTCAACTTAGTTCTGATTTTGATATACTTCAGGGCCGATATCCGATTTTTTTTATGTATTGCTTTACCTCAGTTCTCAGTTGTGATGATATGGTTACCAAAATGGGAAGTATCTAATTTTGTGGCATATTGTACTATTTCTCTCAATCAGCCACAATGAACTGCTGTTGTGATAGGCTGTCCAAAGTTGCTTGCCTTTGTCTTTGGTTTTAGCATTACTGCAGTTGTGATACTCTCAATTAGCTTCAATGAACTGCTATTGTGATAGGTTATCCAGAGTTGCTTGCCTTTGTCTTTGGTTTTCGCATTACTACGGTTGTGATACTCTCAATCAGCTTCAATGAACTGCTATTGTGATAGGTTGTCCAGAGTTGCTTGCCTTTGTCTTTGGTTTTCGCATTGCAAACTTTGAACTGTAGTTGTGATAGGTTGCCCAAAGTTGTTTGCATTATGAACTGCAGTTATAATAGGTTGTCCAGAGTTGTTTGCACTATGAACTGCAGTTATAATAGGCTATCTAGAGTTGTTTTCACTATGAATTGCAGTTGTGATAGGCTGTCTAAAGTTGTTTGCCTTTGCCTTTGGTTTGTTGTTTGTCTTTGCCTTTGCTTTTCTTTTGCATTGCAAGGGCTAAATTAATCTGAGTAGAGGCGGTATGAATTGAGAGGGAATGTTAGCCACAAGACGATCAGATCGAATTGCTCTAAGTAGAGATAGTATGGTTTGAGGGGGAATGTTAGCCAAAGGTTATCTTTGTAATTTCTCCTTTTAAGAAACATCAAAGTAATGTCGTTTTGGTTATCTTTGTAATTGTTACTGTCAAGCTTCAATAAAGCTTACTCAGCTCTCTCTCTCGATATAAAAAGAGAAGTTGACCCATTGTATTTCACCTTTTTATCGAATATATGAAAGATACAATTTCTACAAACTACTCTCTGATTCTTCATTTCTTCTTCTTCTGAAAACTCTCATTTTCAATTGTACTTCACTGCGTAGATTTGAAAGGATTCTTTTGATCTTTTCTTCTCAAGATGTTAGCCCTACTAGTTTACTAATAATGGGGTTTCCATGAGACAGTGAGTCAACAAGCTCATCTAAGATTTTCTTTTAAAGTATTAAAAATCTCATAATAGTAAAAGAGAAAATCTATAATACAACCCAATACCAACTTAACGTTTTGAGTTAGTATCATAAGCCATCCATAACTAGACTTCTGTTTATTTAACTAAAAATTAATAAACAATTGGGGATCAAATGGAGATGAGGCATGAAATGTAGGACCACATTAAAATAAGGAATAGGATTAAAATGTAAAAAATCAAATGCATGAACGGTTTTACTTCTCCACTTGTTTTCCAGCCAACAATATATGATTTACCGATAGTACTCTTAATGTACATGTTTTATTTTAAGAACAAATTTAGCCCAAAAAAAAAAAAAAAAAAAAAATCCAGTGACTTACTGATTATACTTTTAATGAAACAACAATTATTAATTCCTAATATATAACATTGACTATGCTAGACTCGATCGTCTAATTCGAGTCTAGCAGTATGGTTTCATAGTCTAATTAAAGCATGCTATACTATGCTAGATGGAGCTAGATTTGATAATCTAGCAAATTTAGGCTATTTTGTCCTTCTTTTTTTCGTTAAGGGCTATTAAGTTAAATCATGTGATTTTATGGTTAAATCTGTCATTTAAATAAAACCTTGACATTTGGGGAATTAATATTAGTAAAGATGAATATATACGGAAATATTTCATGAAATAAACCAAATTAGGGGAATGCATTATAATAATGCAAATGCAAATTAGGGGTGTTAAAAAAAAATGCAAAAATCGAACCGAACCGAATTTTCTATTATCCGAAAAAACCGGTTCGGTTTTAGTTCAAAGAAAATAAAAAACTGAATTTTTGATTCGTTTACCGGTATGAGAGAATATGGAAACCAGTTAACTGAAACCGGTTTTACTAACCGGTTTATTATAAAAATATTATCCTAACAAAAAAATTTATAAAATATTAAATTAAAATATAATATAAAAAAATATGGTTTATTATAAAAATATTAAATTTAAAAATATATAAAACATAAAATTAAAACCAATTCGGTTTAGGAAAATTCTTGAATCGAAAAACTAGTTCAGTTCACAAAATTGGGTAACCGGTTTTGATCACCCCTAATACAAATAGTTTAGATCATGATGGCTACATCTAAACCAAATAATAATAATAAGTTTATCAAAAGTTTAAATCAAATTTAAAATGATTTACATAACAAGACGTTTTAATTAAGATGAATTAAATAAAATTTAAAATGACAAACTATGAAAATGGAAAGCTATTAAAAAAAATTTTGGTCGAATCTTTCACCCTTTCGAGGCAAAACTGTTAATTTGTCGAAATGCTAGCACTATTGGATGGTGTTGATTCAAAGAGTCACCATGTTCTTACGTTGATGATAACAAACTAATACATTACTAGGCATATGTTCTAATGATTCTTGCTCAAGTGTGTTCTTAGATGAAAAAGTTCCCAATGCGTTCACTTGTGAAAGCTCATGACCTGTTTTACATGGATTCAAATCATCTAAGTCATGAAAAGTGAATTTTTGAAATGTTCAGCATTTGGCAACCAAAAGTCTCGATTTTTGTTCTTCATATTTTTCTAAGATTGCATGAATTTTTTTCATCCCCTAATAACTTTGATTGCTAGGTCAATGGTAATACTTAATTTTTATTTACAGAATGGGAAAACAATTTTGAACTATATTTGAAAATTTTACTTTTTTATTCACTTGGATTTTCATTTTATAGATATTTTTATGGAATCCAAAATGAGGGGTTATTTGTTTATTTACATAGTTTTAACTCTTTGCAGTTTAACCCTTCTAGTCAACCGAATAGGTTATTGGACAGTCAACTGAATTACAACAAATGCCATGTAATTTGCTTTGTCATCTTGTTAACTAGATAAGATATCCAATTGATAGGATAAACCATTCGGTCAATCGAATGTGATAACCAGCCAACCGTTTAGTGGTTGGAGCAGCCAACGGCTAGTGCCATACGATTCGATCGAAATTATAGTTGTTATGCCAAAAATCACATTTCAGCTTATAGCATTCGATCGATCGAATGCTATAAGCTGAAATGTGATTTTTGGCATAACAACTATAATTTCAAGGATTATCTATACAAACCCAACCAAACCCATATGAATGAACTTTTCACATTCTAAACTTGCAAAACCTTCATAACAAAAGTGTTTAACCATTTTAAAGAGCTTTCACTTGTGATTTTCTTACCCCAACTCAAACCTTTGTTACACCTTGTGGTTATATCTTTGTAGATTAGATTTCTTTTGGCTATACATTTACTAATCCACTCCATTGAAAGAGCTTTATTGTAAAAACCATCATATTGTCGAGGTGTAAAGTGTGTTACACTCTTTGGTTTATTTTTTAATAATAACTAAAGAAAGGAAGTCCTAGTGTGTGTGAGTGGTTTAATTGCATATTGTGAAACAATTGGGGATAAATGTTTAATAGTACTTACAAGAAAACTATTTGTATTTGACTTTTTTGTTTAGTTTATCAACTAAGGTGGACAATGGAATACTCGAACTATTGTGCAAAAGAGGAGCTAAAAGTACTAACTTGTTATTGCTCTTATGTTTGTAATATGCAGCGTTTTTAGGCAAAGTCTTAAAACACTGTGTTTTGTATTACTTTGTATTACACAGCAACTATAAAAGCATATGTGTACAGTTTTGTTAGTAAATGAAAAGCAAAACGAAATTCACTCAACGCAATCAGGTATTCTATCTTCTTTTCTCTTGAATTTTTCTTCAATACACAAATCTCTTCATGGTATTAGAGCCCTAGACACACGTCTATGGTGAATCCAAATTCTGATTTAGCTAATTCATCCTCAGTTTTAGGAGCGATGGACTCCATTTTTATGAGCCGTGCAGCTACAACTGCTACTCCTATTTTACCTTCAATCTCAATTAAGCTGTTGGAGAGGAATTATACATTCTGGAGGCCGCAAATTTTGCCCACTTTAACCTCTCATGGATTGGACGGCTTTGTTACAGGAGAGAAAGCTTGTCCTTCATTGTTTCTAATAGAGAAGTCAGATGAATCAGGGGAGACGATAAAGAAACCAAACCCTAACTACTTTACTTGGAAGAAATTTGATCAATTTCTTGTTGGTCGGTTATTTTCCACTATCTCTGAGTCAATGTTTAGACACGTAGCTAAATGCAATACTACTTATGAAATCTGGCACATTTTGGAATTGCACTTTCAATCAGTTTCTAAAGCTAGGATGCTACATTTAATAAACTTACTACAAACCACTAACAAAGATTCATGTAGTATTAGTGAATATGTACTTAAGATGAAAGAACTGGGAGATGAATTGGTTGCTAGTGGAGTGAATATAAACGATGAGGAGCTATTGTTGTACATTTTAGATGGGTTAGGACCAGAATATGATGTTGTGGTAGCTAACCTTACTTCTAATAGTAGTAGCACTACGTTACAAGAGGCGCAGTTCCTACTTCATAAGCACAAAATGCGACTTGAGAGACAACATAATGCCTACAATAGTCTTCATGATCAATTTGGTTCAGCTTTTGTAGTTTCTAAACAAGGATTCAGTCAAGGAAGCAATGATGTGTCCTTAGTATCTTAGAACAAAAACACCTTTGCATCAGATATGAATGGAGGTGTGAATTTGTCAAATCAAACCTTCATGGCATCTAATGTACTGTCTCCTAACATATCGATGCACTCCTTTGCATCAATGGTTTCTAATGTGCCTAATATGCCTCAGCTTGTTGGAAATCCCATGAGTCAAGGAAATCTGAAACCTGAATTTCCTTCACCTTACCAATCTCAGTTTGTATTAGCAAATAACTCATTCAGTAACTTTGACTCTGGCATTTTCCACATAATCCATATATGATGAGAAGTAGGGGTCGAGGCAGAGGCTACTTTAGGCCTAAACTAATCTGCCAGGTTTGTTGTAAAAGAGGACATTCTGCTGTACAATGCTATTACAAGTTCGATCAAGGATTTCAAGGTTTTCCTGTACCTGTTGCTAGCCCCTTAATGCCATCTCATAATAGTCAGAATTTTGGACAACTAAGTGAATCAGCTCAAGCCTTGTTTGCGGCAAAGAATCTGCTTGGACAGTCAATGCAACAATTAGCTTGCACTTACTCGAATCCTTCAAGTGTTCAAGGGAGTTTTCCATACTATCAAGGTTTTCAAAGTCTTCAAGGCTCTAGTTCAACAAACTTTCAGAATGGTTGTTCAGGTTTTACAAGATCTAATCATGAATATACAGGCATTCCTCAACAAAATCAGTTCTTTCAATCTCCTAGTTCTTCAACCAATGTTCCTGGCATGACTTCAATACTAGAGAATGCTCTTTCAGGTGTTTAAGGACAGCTTAGTCAATTGTCCATAGCTACTCCACAAACTGTTAATGACCAAACTTGGTATATGGATTCAGGAGCCACAAATCACATGACTGTCTATGCCACTAATCTACTGCTTAAAACTAATTATCAAGGGGGTTCCATAGTCCAAGTTGGGAATGGCCAATCTGTCCCTATTACACACACATGTGAGTCTCTTTTGCTTTCTAAGTCATCTTCAAGGTTATTGCATCTTAGAAACATGTTATGTGTTCTACATATAGCTAAGAACTTGCTAAGTATATCTCAAATAACCAAAGATAATGGTGTGATTGTTGAGTTTTATTCTGACCAATGCCTTGTTAAGGATAAACTCTCCAAAGAAGTACTACTCCGAGGCTCCCTGAAGAATGGTTTATATTAGCTTCAACTCTCACTTCCTAGGATGGCTTCCCTTTCACCTGGTGCTAGCACTAAAGCATGTGATGCACACTACTATGTTGTTGTTTCGGCTAACTCTGATGTCTCTTCTAGTAATAATAGTAGTCTACATGTTGAGAATCATAATGGTGATCATAATTGTATGAATAAAGATCGTTTGGAGGTTCATGTTAGTCTTCCAGCTCTGTGGCATGCTTGGTTAGGGCATCCACAAGAGAAAACTCTAAAGTTGATACTGAATAAAGTTCATGTATGTGATTTTGATAAGAATAAAAGCTTGAATTTTTGTGAAGCTTGCCAATTTGGCAAAATGCATCAGATTTCTTTTCCTGCCTCCAACCTTCAAACCAATGGTCCACTTGAATTGGGTATTCTAACTTATGGGGACCTGCACCAGTTTATTCTTTAGAGGGATTTCGATACTATATGCTATTTGTAGATGATTATAGTAGGTACATGTGGCTTTATCCATTGAAACTAAAATCTGAAGCCTTTAGAGTCTTTACTCAGTTTCATTGCTTTGCTGAAAATAACTTGAATGCCAAAATGAAATGGTTACAAACTGACTGGGGAGGTGAGTTTAGACCTTTTGCTGGTTATCTTCAACAACATGGCATCCATTTTAGGCATCCTTGTCCATGCTCACATCAGCAAAATGAAAGAATAGAGAGAAGGTATAGGATTATCACTGAATTTGGGTTGACTTTGCTAGCACATGCTGGCATGCCTCTTTGTTTCTAGTGCCAAGCCTTTAACACAACAACCTATCTTATCAATAGGCTGCCCTCAGCTCCACTTGCAAACTTGTCTCCTTTTCAGAATTTGTTCAAGCAAGAACCAATTTATACTGATCTTAAGGTCTTTGGATGCTGTTGTTATCCTTTTATTAGACCATACCAGTGACATAAGCTATCATATCACACTGAAAGATACAACAATGCACATAAAGGATATAAGTGTCTTTCAGCTTCAGGGAAGGTTTATATTATTCGACAGTGTAAATTTAATGAAACAACATTTCCTTTTAAAGATGGGTTTAACTGTTTTCTTTTCAAAGATTCTGATATTGCAGGCTCAAGTTCAAGCTTAGAGTCTAATGTAGCAGGAGATATTTCCTCATGGAACTTTAATCACTGCATCAACTCAAGCTCTAGTCCAGATTCTCTCACTATTATTGTTTCTGAATCTTCTCCTCTGGATGATTCAGTAGCAATCTGTAGAGAAACCATCAATACCTCTACTAACATCATGCCTTCTTCATCGGCACCTCATTTCACTTCTCATGCAATTCCTACTGGAAGCAGACCTGTAGAAATAGCAGCTACTGATATGACAACTTTCACTCACTCAAATGTGCCTCTTGACTTTTGTTCTCCTAGAATACAACTGGAAGTGGTGCTGCCTTTTACAAAAGAGAACGTGCTTGTTGCTGATCACACTATCATTCCTCCTTCAGCGCCTTATTCCACTTCTGATACACTTCCAACCACTGTTGTGATGTCTACGATTCACTCAAATGGTTCTCCTGATTCTTATTCCACTGGATTACAACTGGAAGTGGTGCTACCCTTTCCAAAAGAAACCATAACTACTAATCATCACCCTATGATGACTAGGTCCAAAACTTCAAAAGCTTTAACAAGCCACACTACAGGTCATGCTTATCTAACCACTCAGACTATACTTCCTGAACCAAAAACTGTTGCTGACGCCCTCACCATTCCATAATGGAAAATAGCAATGAAGGATGAATTTCAAGCTTTTCTAAGAAATAACACTTGGGAGCTAGTTCCTTCTACTTTAGGAATGAACTCTGTAGGCTACAAATGGGTTTTTAAAACCAAGTTAAAACCTGATGGCACACTTTAGAAATACAAGGCACGATTGGTAGCTAAGGGGTTTCAACAAACCCTAGGCCTTGACTACTTCAATACATTTTCTCCAGTGATTAAACCAGCCACAATCAAGATCATTCCATCACTAGTTGCTCATAATCAACGGGAAATTCAATAGTTAGACATTAACAATGCTTTCTTGAATGGTGAACTAACATAATCTATTTTCATGGTACAGCCTAAAGGCTTTGCTAATTTGCAATTCCCTCATCATGTTTGCAAGCTTAACAAAGCCTTGTATGGACTCAAGCAAGCCCTTAGAGCATGGTTTGACAACTGAAGAATTCTCTGATTGATTGGGGTTTCATCAGCTCTATTTCAGACAAAAGTCTGTTTTACTTCAAACAAGGCAATCAAATTGTCTACTTGCTTGTATACGTGGATGATATACTCATCACATGTACTGATCCCTCCTTGATTGCTCAGATTACGGAAGATCTAAACAACAAATTTGATTTGAAAGCTTTAGGTGCATTGAATTATTTCCTTGGGTTTGAGGTTGACAGAAATAGTTCAGGATTACTTCTAAAGGCTGGAATGGTAGATTGCAAAGCCTGCAATACTCCCATGGCAATAGGGATTAAATTAGGCAAAGAAGATAGTGATCCTTTTGATCAACCATCGGTTTATAGAAGCATTATAGGGGGTTTACAATACTTAACGCTTTCACAACCTGACTTAACTTTTTCCATAAACAGACTAAGTTAGTTCTTATAATACCCCATAGTTGCTCACTGGACAACCTGTAAGCGAATTCTCAAGTACATTAAGGGAACTGTTCAGCATGGTTTAATCTTTTCAAGAAACTAGAATTTTATCTTAGAAAGGTATACAGATGCTGACTAGGCAAGTGACATCACTGACAGATGATCAACTACTGGCTACAACATCTATCTTGGAGGAAATTTGGTTCAATGGTCTTCTCGCAAGCAGAAGGTTGTTGCCTTGTCTTCAACAGAGGTAGAGCATAGAGCCTTAAGTCAGGCAGCCACCGAATTGGTATGGATTCAGAATCTTTAGAGAACTTGGACTATAGATAAATAAGACCCTTGTACTCTGGTATGACAACATGAGTGCAGGAGCTCTCTCTTCAAACCCCCTTTTCACGATAGGTCGAAACATATTGAAATAGATGTTCATTATGTGCGAGAGTTGGTTGCTGAAAAGAAATTGTGTGTTCAATAGGTAGCTTGAAAGTATCAAATTGCTGATGCTCTTACAAAAACTCTGCCTGGACAAAGGTTCACCATTCTTAGAGAAAAGTTGAATGTGACTGATTCTCTGTAAAGAACTAGTTAATCATTAACGTAATAGACCCTTAAAGTTTAAAAGCACGTGGTACAGTGCAAACAGTTCTTTTTTTTTTCGTTGCTCCTTTGTTTTACTTTCGGGATTGATTATAGAAGATAAGGAAGGTTGTAGTAAATGATAAAAAATAAAAATAAAAATAAAATTGTTGAAGAGAAGTTTGTTTTGAGGGGAGATATTGAGCAGAGATTAAGATGAAGAGAAGTCTGTTTTGAGGGGAGATATTGAGCAGAGAATGAGATGAAGAGAAGTCTGTTTTAAGGGAAGATATTGTGCAGAAGAGGAACTAAAAGTACTAACTTGTTATTGCTCTTATGTTTGTAATACGCAATGTTTTTAGGCAAAGTCTTAAAACACTGCGTTTTGTATTACATAGCAACTATAAAGGCATATGTGTACAGTTTTGTTAGTAAATGAAAAACAGAACAAAATTCACTTCACACAGTCGCGTATTCTATCTTCTTTTCTCTTGAATTTTTCTTTAATTTTTCTTCAATGCACAAATCTCTTCACGAACGGGGATAACTTGAAGGAATGGACGTAGGCTAGTTTGGGTCGAACCACTATATATTGATTGTGTTTGATTTTCTCTTTCATTATTTTTTACTATGTGCAATTTATTTCATATTTGTTCATACTTGCTTGCCAGAAATTGTTAATAGTCACATCGCACTAGAAGAGCCCGTAGGTGACAAAAAGTCATATTTTGCTCATTTAGCAAAAAAGTGATCTTACGAAACCCTATCAAATTAAATAAAACTTATTGAAAACGAGAGCATTGAGACTAGAGGAAGCGTATTTCTTCGGCCTCATTGCCCCAAAAGCTCACCTAGAAGTACTATTATAATTTCTCGGTTGAATTGAGCGACGGAGAGCCAACACTGGTAATCCCCACTACCGGTTGAGCTCCTAATGCAGTGTTTTCTTTCTTAGCAGGGCAAAGTTAAGTCTCACTATAGTTCAAAAACTCAAAAGACATCAAGCTCATAGCATCGCCTTACACTAGTTGACCCTAGGATCAGTTTTTCGGTGTCAATAGTTACATTTAACTAGTACATTTTTGAAAGGATCATTGAATATTTCTGTTTAACTTGTTGAGATACCATTCACTGTTTTTAGGTTTATGGTTATAAGGATAAAGGAGTTCGCGGTCTTAAGAGCATGTCTTAATTTAAGTTAAAATAATCTTATGGCTATATTTGTTTAGTAAATTCTACATGACAAATTTTTGTAATTTCTAGTAGTGAGAAATTTAGTCGAGAGTTTATCTTTCAGTATGGATTAATACATTACTTGGTTAATAAATGGTCATGGAGGGGAAGAAGATGCCAAAGAAGTTAAATTTGAATTTACGTAAAAGAAAAAAATAAAGAAAGGAAATTACATATGAAAAACTATATTCCATATCTTTTCAGGAATGAATCTATATATATAATACCTTACATCGAAAAAATTTGATTTTTTTGATGTTTGATAATAGTTTCAACATTCAAATTACTCTGCGAAGCCAAAGAAGCAAAATATACGCAGTCATTTATATTTCCAGAGTAGCTCTTCATGTTATCATTTCATCAATTTTTCTCTTTTTCACAACTACGTACTCTTACCATTAATATGAGTATTGTATGGATTTTGGTCTCTGCAAAACTTGTAACTATTGCTGCATTAAGTAACACATTGACGAAAAACAAACAAAATGGACTGTACTATGCCACCATATATCTAAAATATTAGAAAGTTCAGGCGTTTAAACAGGGATTTATCAAAACCCCGCGTACACTTGAGAGCAACCAAAAGAAAACACGGCTCGAAGAAACTTAAGCTGATGTGCTTGGTGAAGTACTAGAAAACTCCTTCGTCTTGAAAGATCTAGCTGAATACGAGAAGTTTCCTTCTCATGCAGCAAGTTGAATGCATCTTCATCGAACTGCCCAAGTGAAATTAATAGTTAATTTAAAAAGGTGCATGTTGTTTGCAAAACATGTGGAAAATTTCTCAAAGTCAAGTAAATTTATTTGTTTCAACACTATGACAAGAATTAAAGGGTAAAGAAAAAACAAAAACAAAAAAAAGTCATCAAAACAGTATTTATAACGAAGTAGACAATTATCAACGTGGAACACAAAATTCTATTTCAGTACGCATTTAAGGTTACTAATAAAACTGTGCATATAAATATTTTTTTCCAAAACATGTTTACAGTACACAATAGTATGCCTTTATATAGGCTAATATAATATACAAATATGGAATAAAATCATAAATAAAAAGAATTACATATCTTATAATATCATCCTAAGAATATCCTGATTTTATTCTCTATATACATATAACAAAAACCATTCAAAAAAGATAAATTAAAACATGTCTTACTCTACACCCTTTATTAATTAGTTTGATTATTTAGTTCACTTTCATTCATGAAATATGCCTTTAGAAAAGAATCTAGACTCCCAATATAGTGTCTAACCTTTAGACAAAGTAAAGAAAAAAATTATGTTTGGATGCAGAAAAAACGTACATTGATCTTTGACGTTGGATAATATAGGTTTGGCTTGAAATGTCTTTTCTCTTTTAAAAAGTTGTAATATCATGTTCTACTGTTTTAAGCTAAGAAAAATGAGAAGAATTAAAGTAAAAGGAAGCTTTTCCATAATTTGTGGGGTTTATAAAGAAAGCATGCCCAATAGAATCTTGCATGAATAGATACGTCAAGTCACTTACATACCCTATAACTATTCAATCTGATTTCTAACTTGGCGATTTGAATTATTTTATGGTCGAGTAACAAAGTAATACTTGTCACGGGCTTATCGACTATTGACCACAGAGTTGAGTGCCTATAAATAATTTCACTTGTTTCCAAGTTCTATTTTTTATACACCCTTATAAATAATTATAATAGAGCATCAGATGTTATGTTTAAAAGGTAAAAACTAATAATTAGGAAACTTTTCCTATATATTCTTAAAAAAAAAAATAATAATAATAATTAGGAAATCCTCCATCCATGTTCTAAGAATATATAGGAAAAGTTTACCATCAGATGTTATGTTTAAAAGATAAAAACTAATTATTATTATTATTATTATTATTATTTTACAATGCACTGTTGTTTCATAAACTAATATAACACTAAGATTTCAATAAATGGTAATGTTAATCGACAGACTGAATCAAAGAATTAAAAAAAAAAAAAAAAATTTCTAACTCTTAGAAACTAACATGTAACCTTACGGTAACTACAGAAATTTATTTTTATTTTGTTATGTTAATGGTTTAGAGATAACTAATTGTAAATGGAAGAGAATCGAAGATATTTTTAGAGTATCCTATGAAGTGTGAGAAGCTCTCGTGACTCTGCCAGCTCAAAACGAAAACGAAAAAGAAAAAACAGGAAAAAGAAAATAAAAACAAAAAGACAAGAAGAGAAACAAAACCCATATGTACTCCAACTCACGACTGCCCCATGAAACACAATGTGTCAGAGAAATTACAAATATTATTTATTTTAACATTCAACAGTAGAAAGCATTTACACACACTTACCTATGCAATCCAGATTTACTTTTAATCATAGATAATCATTTTCATTTTTAACACGTCACCGAAGAAAGGGATCTACGTACCTGTACTTTAACTCATCCTTTTCTTGACTGAAAACTCCCACCTCCTCCAAAAGATTGGCTTGTCGGCGCTGCTCCCATATTTCTCTCTGAATCCAAGGAGCTCACATCAATTCCATGTTGATGTTGTGGTTGTTGCTTTTCCCTTTGAGAAAATCCTCCACTCATGCTTCTCACAATTTGCCCCACTCCAAGAAAGTCTCTTGTCATTCTATCAGACCCACCAATCCCCGCATTCAGATTTTGGTGCAATTTCGCTTCATCCATGTTGCTAAAACGTTTATCCGAGTCTATATTAGTTCTGTTTGGATTGTATCCGCCATAAGGATTTTGATCTTGCGCATGTCCGCTACCGTATGCATTCACTTCTCCAGACCCAGTTCCGAAAATTGAAGAATTACCACTGGCAAATGTGTTCATTAAGTCATGAAGATTGTTGTCATTTTCGCCAAAAATGCCGCTGAAGTTGGCCTTGTTATCGCTTGAAGAAGGGCTGCCGAAACTCCTTAGTAATGACGCCGTATTATTGCTTGAACTAGAACCCATTTGAGCAGCCTTTTGGAGCAGTGCTGTGGCGGACATATGAGGGACTATGTTTTCGCTTTGAACTGATGAACTGAAAAGGGAAGGGACGCCGGAGCTAATTTGATCATTGATTAGGTTGTTTGAGAACACGTTGGACCCTTCAACACCACCACCAGCAGTGCCATTCTCGTTGCTGAAGTGACCGGGGATCAATAAACTTGAAGATTGCAGATTGCCATTGGTGTTGTTAGCGTTGTTGCTGTTATTTAAGCTGCTAGTAGTGCTACTGTTGGAGAGGAAGCTGAGGTTGAAGAGGTTGCCTGAGGAGGGTGGGTTATTTGTGTTGTTTGGAAGATCCGGAAACTGCATTAATCCATGGAATGGTTTGTTTGGCAGCAAGCCTTGCTGAGATTGGTGTTCGTCATGGTAATTCTGGCTTGATTCTTGCATGAAAAAGGCAGGTGAAGTCATGGTCTGTTGTGGTCGAAATGATGATGAAGAACCGATGGATGGAGGAAGGAGATGGTCAAATTGCGTTGACCGTGAGCCACCACCGAGTCGTAAAATGTCATTCGATTGAGCATTTTGGTCTTTTATTGATGAAATTTGAGGACCCACTTGAGATAAGCCTAAGCCCATGTTGCTACTTCCGTATAAATGGCTGCCAATGGTGCTCAAACTGGGTGGGTGTCTTGCACTTTCTTGAGCCAGTGCATCACAGAAGGCTCTATGAGTGATAAAACTGTCACGCCTGACACAATTATTTGGAAAGAAGCCATTAGAACAGCTCTCATAGATAGTATAATGGCATCATAAAAAGAGAAATCGCAACAAAATTGAACAGGAATTCATGTCTGGTACCTAAACTACATGAAATTATAGAATATTGACCCCAAAAGAAACAAAAAATGATGTAAAATTTGATATTAATCCAAGGGGCACGTATTATATGTACCATTAAAACAGTAATATATAGGCCCACTGGTTTCTCCAAAGAATTTGATTGAAAAAATATAGTCCAAATGAAATCATGACAGAATATGAAACAGCTATGTGACTGATCGGCTGTGACTAGTTTTAGATTTCATGCGTTCTCTTAATTCTTATCTTCCATCCCATCTTCAATAATGCTTCCATCTTGCATGTCTGAAACATCAATTATATGGTTACCTTATGAAGACCAGAACCATAAATTTAGGGTTTCATAGCTAACGTCAAACTATAAAACAATCAACGATAACGGAAACCCTAAATGATTTTTAGAAAGGGAGCCTATTATAACAACCCAATAGAAGTAGGTAGAGAAGAATATGAAGTTGTAAAGTTAAATCTAATCTCCCAAGAAGACAGAGATATAATTAAGAAGGTAGGTGGAATAATTTCGCTAAAACTCGGAAATGATTAACCAATCAACCGCGAAATTCTATTTCAAGAACTGGCTGTTCAAGAAATGGAACAAGAGAATGTGTTCAACCTTACGAAAAATCATCCATCAATCAAGAAACCATTTCAAGTAGAGAACTGTGAACTGGCCAAGTGGGTAAAGGTAGAAAAAAGAAAGAGATCTAAAGCTGGAAAATAAACCACCCAGAGCTCACGGGAATATTCAATGAGCCCTTGAAACAGAAGAGACTGCATATGGATTAAGATTGAAGAGCACAACGTCGAGACTGCAATGAAGGGAGAAGAGAGAGAAACGTTATCATGAAAAAGGGTACCTGCGAGGCCACAGTCCTGAGCGCATCTAGCCAATTCATAAGAGAACAAACCTGGGAAACAACACAGCAACCCTCTACATGCCGTAGCAACACGTGAATAGGAAAAGGTAAAGAACGAAAAAAGGCGGTGTTTCCGAGGACAAAGAAAAGAAGAACAGTTTTTTCTTCTTCTTTTTTTTTTTTTTTTTTTTGAATTTTTTTTTAACAGTAGGAAGAATTTCTTGGTTGAATTGAAACATCTACGACCATCGCAGTTTCAACGGATTATTCACGTGGGGGCATTTTTCTGCTGCCTTTCCTTCTCTTCTCAATTAGTAGTACCATTGAACTTGAGAATTCGAAAAGATAGAAAAATAAATAAATAAATAAAGTAGAAGGAGACCCGCTTGCAAGAAAACTTAAAAGAGAAGGACAAAAAAAAGGCATCAAAAACTTTTTCTTCTCTTGTCACTTGAGGAATCTAAGCACTACACCAAAGAAGCCAAGCATTACTTATAACGCCTCTGCCAATTTCTTGTCTTTCTGTTTCTCTCCCTATAAACCAAAGAAGATGATGAAGATTATAATGCAAAAGGTTGATTATAAAATTTGGAGATTGAAACGTTTATTACCTTGAAAAAAGAGTACCACAATCACATCTGTATTCTCTAGTACCACAAGTTTTTGAATGAGCTTTCCAATCAGATTGAACAGCATATCTCTTAGAACACTTCTCACACTTCCATTTCTTCTCACCATGTTTTCTAGAGTAATGTTTTTTGATGCCAGTAAGGTCACCAAGAGCTCTAGAAGGGTCATGGTGGACGCATGTGGGCTCAGGGCACAAATAAACCTTCCTCTTCACTTCTTTTGTAGTCTTCTGCTTTAGCTTCCAAGGCAGGTTGTGTCCTCTTCTGTGGAGTTGTAGGTTTTGCTCCCTTTGAAACCCTTTATTGCACACCTCACATATGAACCTGTTTGTTGCCATTAGGGTCTTGGGAGATAGTGCTATCACCTCCGCATCTGGATCTGCTTTGGAAAAATGACAAACAATATAATAAATTATAAGAAAATTCTAAATTAAATACAATTGAAAAAGATTTTATCATCTAAATTTCATTCCAAATTTTTTCAATATTAGGGTTTTCTTTTGCTGGAAAAGGCGGCCAAAAATTAGGAAGAAATTATATGGCCAATTCCTTAAAATCATTTGTTATTCAGATAAGGTAGATCTTAGATAAAATTGATTGATACTTGCTTGGTGTTCCAGGTTGGTTTCTCTTTTTCTTCTGGGTTGGTGGAGCTGGAGCTGAAGATGAAGTTGGTGTTGAGGAATGCTGCAACTTCATCTGGTTTTGATCTTCTTCTCTAATTTCAAAGAAAGGAGCTGAAGAAGACGCAGACATATTAGTATTCAACCTTTACTTTCTTTCTTCTTTTTCTTCTTCTTCTTCTTCTTCAAGTTGTGTAGTGGTGCTTGCTTGTTCTTGTTCTATATTCTTCCTGTACTAGCCAATTAATCTCTGAAATCTACAAACCACAAAACCCTACATTAAAATTTTGATATTTCTCTGAAATCATATCTCAAGAAGCCGAAAAAGGGCTATCCAAGCTTTTGAGTATCGATTAATGAGAAGTAAACAAAAAGGAAAATATCTGGACAGAAAAGCTGAAATCAAGAGAGAAGATGCAGAGAGAGTAAGAAAGAAAGAAAAAAAGGGGAATCAAGTTTTTCTCTACAGTTTCAGTAGTTTTAAATACCGAAATTTAAACAAAGGTTGTTCTCTGATTCGGTGTCATGCAGATAAACCAACACATATACACATAAAGCTTAATTTTTTTTTTTTCATTTTATCTCTTTATTTTTATGTATTATATTTATTTGGATTCGCAAAATGAATTTCATGAATTTGCTCAATTATTCACAAAATAAAATGACAGAAAGAGAGAGAGAGAGAGAGAAAGGGTAAGGCCTACAGGTCGGTGGACCCAATCCACAGCCGCAAAACGACACAGGATGGTGCGTGAGAGAAGCATGAACAGCTACATATACATTACCCTCTTTCTCTCTCACTCATTTTCGTATCTTCTTTCTCACTTCCAGACAAACTCACCTTCATCACCCTTTCTCTCTCATTGCCCCACACAGTAAATTTACAAAATTTTCAAATTAATTAAAACAACTTTTAACATGAATTAATTTGAATCTTTATTTATACATTTATAGCAAACACCTGACAGTTGATTGGGTGTTCCCTGGTTGAAGCTGTTGGCTGAATTTCTGCTTAAATAGTATACTGTTACCGTTTGAGAGGGCAATTGGTCACTGACATCCCGAGGGCAAATAAGGGTCTAGCCTCTTTGTTGTGCTTAGCGACCCCATTGGTGGGGGAGACCGTGCTGGCAGTCACATCACCAAATAAGGGCATTTATGTAATTTCCATTAAACTTTCTAACCCAGAAAAAATTTGAAATCACAATCAAGACCTAATACAACTACTGGCTATAAACAAATTAAACATTATCACAGCTAAGTTTCGACCCTTGATTTAATAGTGAAATCAAGAAACACAATTGTCAAAAAGGTAAAGATGATATAATAAAGTGATAAGAGAATTAATGTAGTCAAGAGGATGATGCTAATAAACTATATTTAATACTTTTTTTGTGGAATTTTAAGTCTTGATTTAGACAGTTTTTTATTATCATTTAATTTGTTTCCATAGTTTGACAGTTTTTATTCCTTGCCAACTACACTTATTTTCATTTGCATGACAGTTTTCATTCTTTAAAACAATGACAGCTTAACAATTACCATGCATCTCACTGTCAAGTATCACTCTCTTAATCTGAAGACGATGCGCTGTAAATTTCTGAGTGGATGACATTTGTATCTAGAGATCAGCTGACTTCTTCATCTCAAACCATCGCCTCTAAACTGCTAAAAAGGTACGTAGTAATCTATTTAGTCTTAGGCGTTACTATTTTGATTGGATATATAATAAATATATATAAAGAAATTATTCATTCATAACGTTGAAATGTTCTTGACATTTTTCTGACTTTCTCTTCAAAAACTTTTGTCCAAAAAATTTTGAGAAATTACCTGTAAAATATAAACAACATTAGTTCTGGATATATACCTGGACTGGACTATCAAAATCTTGATCGTGAAGTTAGCAACTGTTTAAACAACTTCAACTTCAACTAAAATGTGTTTCAAGAAGACACAGCAAACAAAGTTCAAGAAAATAGTACTTTCAACGATTAAAATCTACATTTTCGTATTGCAAAGAAAGCAAAAAAGCAACGTAATAATCAAAATTTCAACCTTAGTTAAGTATGTTTCATACCCATATTTCCATTTTTTTTTTTAATTTATCTATTTGATAGAGAAAATGATATATATGTGAATGCATTGGATAACATTATATGTATATACGTGTGCTTACGTAGGTGATTAAATACAGTTGAAAAGAGTTATAATTGCAAAAGAATATTATATGTATAAATACAATAAAGAAATGAAAAAGATATAAAAAGTAAAACTTCAGTTACAAAGAAATGTCAAAACTCATACAAAACTAACAACACAATAAAGAAACCTGGACTTAGAGGTGAGAGTGAAACATTACAAAAACCATTAAGTGACAGCACAACACTCTGTTTCGCAACACGAGGTCGATGGTTTTGGTAAGAGATGGACACGCTTCAATTCAACAACGGCGCCATCTTTTTTTCACATTAACCACCCTTCACATATCTTCCTATTCCTTCCATGTCCTCTTTGATGCCCACCTTAATCACTCTCTCTCTCTCAATTTAACTAGGTTTTGGCTTTAGTTAATTTAACAACATCGAAGTTTGAGCCAAAAGAGTGGTTTCAGCCCCATTTTATTCGGCAAAGGTTAGAGAGAAAAACTTTATCCACCCTAAGGTTTTGATCAATTATTCTAGGTCCTACCTTTTAAAATACTAGACTTATCACCTTTAAATTTAACAAATGTTTACATAATCTATTAATTGAGATATTTTTCAACCCACATTTTTATATTATCAAAATATTAACATAAGGGGAATATATCCCAATATTTTAAACTGCAGGACTCAGAAGTAGTAGAACTAAAAATTAAAAAGCAAGGGAAACTTCTTGGAAGGCTCATGTGAGGAGAATTGAATTAGTACAATATGATAAATAAAATCAATATAAATTTGTACGTTTGGAGTAAGTGACAAGATTTAAAAGGTTATTTCCTTAAAGTAACAACATTCTCACCACGCAAGCTAAAAGGAAACAACACTGGTATTGTAAAGCTGGAAACCGACAATATTAATGTCATGATGACATGAATACTAGAAAAAGATTAAAGAGACACCTCGCTCGATCGCCAAAAGATCAGTCACGGGTCCTGGTTTCAACGATTTCTGAAATATATTCAACGTCTCCGCAGAGTAAACAATTGATATCAGTAATCTATGGGAATCCTCGTCGCCTGGATATTGTTGGACAAGTTTAAGTTGGAAGGGACATTCCTTTTATAAATGGTGTTGCTTCATTCATTAAAATTTAATTTAACAAGCTAGTTGAAAATCAAGAACTAGTATGAATGTAAACTTTTTTTTTTAATAAAAATTTGCAAGTTTTTAGATCTATTGTAATGTTATTCTAATTCAAACTAATTTAAACGTAAACCTACTTGATTAGTTTTAACTTTAAATAAAGTTAAACTAAACTAATAAAGTAACAAATTTAAACTAAGAGAACTATAATTGATTTCTACTAATTAGAAAATTTAATTGACGACACTTATTAAGGAATCTAAATCCATAAATATTATATTTCTAATTTTCTAGTTATTAGTTAATTTCCAATATATATATATATGACAGTTATGAATTCAATCAAGATTCGACACCAAAGTATTTAATGAGCAAGCCCAATTTTATTAACTCTTCAGTCTAAGGTATGATTCTTTAGCATTTAACTTATTCAATAAATTGAAAAGTACGAATCAAAACTCATAATCGCAAGGCTTGATTAATTATATAATCTTTAATTAGCTATCAATTAAACATGATATTATAGTAATATTCTTAATCATTCAATTAAAAAATGTATCACTAATCATAAATGCTATAATTAATAGGTTATTTGAAAAGTAGTAATAAGATTTCTTTTCTCTGAATATAATTATTTCACAATAATCTCTTTTAAAATAGATACAATAATTACGTAAGCTGCCAGAAAAAAATATATTTATAAATGGTGTTGCTTCACTGATCAACTTTGAATTTAATCAGGTTGTTGAAAATTAAGAAGTGTGTGTTTTTGTTTTAGTAAAAGCTTACAAGCGAATGACCTTTATTTAAGCATAGATTGGTTGTTCATAAGGTTAAATATATGGATTGCTAACTGTTGATATCCCAATATAAACCTGAATTAATTCAATTACTAATTTAGTTAAGCAAAGAATTAGTAAAAGTGGATAAAATATTACATTGCCTGGAACAAAGGTAATTTTAATTGTCATTTGATGAGATGAATATGGACTAGCCCAAATATATTGTACACTGAATATGGTGGCCACAGAATTCACGGTAGCCAAAGTGTTAAGTTCAAGACTAAGGGGGCAAACAACTGAGTTTATAGAGACTAAATTGATAATCTTCTATATAAACGTTGCTCTCCAGGAGACAATATAAAATCACATGAGAAATAAAATACCAGGATAGAGAATTTCAAAAGGAACTTTCTTATTTCATTGATAAAAGTTTGATTTACAATTGAAGGAGTACAACCCTTTTTATAATGGATCGATCCTAAATTAATTAAAATATATATGATAAACATAAGCAAGATGAAATCAAAGATAAGGATAAAATAAAATAAGTTGATTATAAAAACAAAATAAATTAACAAACTTCACATCGTTTTCCTTCTAAATAGGTGAAACGAACACATTTCCTTTATCATTAATGTTATGTGAAACTTCACTCTTTGCTGGCTTCACCAAAATAAATCTTCAAGCTCCTCGAAGCTTGCTTGAGTCTATATATAGATTATGATACTTACATACCTTTTCTGCTTCTCCCTAAAAAACGAAACCATCGGGTTGCGTCATATAGACATCCTCCGTAGAGTTTTCATTCAGAAAAGCAGTTTTGACACCTATCTACCAAATCTCATAAGCATGGTATGCAACAATTGAAAGCAAAATCCGAATGAACTTTAGCATCGCAACTGGCGAAAAAGTTTCATCGTAGTCAATGTCATGTTTTTGTTTGAAACCTCTAGTAACCAAACGTGCCTTATAAGATTGTACGTTACCATCTATGTCAATGTTTTTTTCTTGAAGGCCTATTTACACTTTATGGGTTTTACCCTTCAAGTGTGTATATGTGTGTGTGTGTGTGTGTGTGTGTAGATTCTTACAAAAAGATGTAGATTTTTATAATTCAATATATCTTTTAAATTATAAGAATCTACATCTTTTTGTTTTTCTTCAGATAAAATTAATTCTTTAAGTTTTAATAAATATTCTCTCTTAATATCCTCATCCTGAATCTTATCGATAATATCTAATAAAAATTATTTTGATTTAGTGATAACATTTATTGACTTAGGTCTAGAGGTTGATATCATATTTATTTATTTCATTGCACAGTAGCAAGGCCTACATGGGTCACTACTATTAGGGTTTTGTAGAGATTTACTCTTAATATCTAGAGAATTTTCTATATCTACGGATGAATTATTGTTTAATTTATCATAATTATTTTGAATAAGGTTTAATGATTGTTGTTTTTGTCTTTTAGTTGGACATTGTGTCCTTCTTGTTTGCATTTCCAACATTTTATTCTTTTGCCTTTATTATTGTAGTAAGAACATTTTCTTTTCCTATAATTTTGTTCTAGTTGGACAAAAAACTCAAAACGATGTCATTCAACAATAATAGTTGAAAAAACGACAGCGTTCTGCTCTTCAATAGCTTAAGCTTAGCTGCTCCACTTAATTTACTTACACTGTTCTTCTTCTTAAAATTGTCAATGTATAAATTGAAAACAGTGTGTAAAGTTCTCTTTAATAAAAAATTAGATCGAAAATTCCCGATTATTCTCTGCTCTTCCAAATCATTTCTCTTCACTTCTCACATGGTATCAGAGCCTTGACAAGTGTCAATGGCTGACATTTTCGACTCTTCTAAGCTCTTCAACGCTGAAAAAATGTTGAATAGCTCTAGCAGTTCCAACAATTTTGCTCCTTCTATGTTTTCGTTTGGATTATAGGTTGTTAACCCTAAACTCACATGAGATAACTACTGGTTCTAGAGATCGCAAATCCTCTTCGCGGTTGGAGCTCATGAACTGGAGGATTACTTAACTGGTAATAACTCTTGCCCTCCTCCTATAATTTTTACCAAGCAAAACGTTTCTACACATTGATGATCCTAAAGAGAAAGAGGGTGAAATTAAAGAGGAAATTAATCCTACCTATGTCAACTAGAAGCGTATAGACAAATTCTTGGTCAGTTGGCTATTAGCATCAATTTCAGAAAGTATGTTTGAGTATGTCTCTAAATGTCATCATTCACATGAAATCTTGTCTGCTCTTGAACATGAGTTTGTGATCGATTCTAAAGCTCGTGCTTTGCATTTAAAGAATTTGTTACAAACTACGCAAAAGAAACATTTAAGCATAGATAACTAAATTCAAAAAATGAAGGAAATAACATCAAGCCTATCTGCAAGTGGACAATCAATCTCTGATGAGGATTTACTCCAATATGTACTTGATGGACTTAGTCTAGAGTATGATGCGGCAGTCGTAAACCTTACTTCAAGAATTGAGTCAAAACTTGACTATGTCACTTTACAAGAAGCGAAATTCTTGTTGCAAAAATATGAGGTTCGACTTGAGAAGTTTAACTCACTAGAGTTCTCAAATTGTTCAGCTAATATAGGCATAACCAATCAACAAGTGTCCTCTGGAAAACATGAGAATGCTAATGGTCATTCTCTGAGTATATTACACACTCAGATTCCTCACTCTCCATATCTAGTGCCTGTGAATTTATCCAATCAATTTTAGTTGCCTTCTTCACAATATGAAGCTCTTTGGAACAACTATAGGCCTCCAATGGTTAATAATTTTGGAAGAGGCGAAGGCTGATTAAACAGTCGAGGGAGACCAATCTGCCAAGTGTGTGGCAAGCTTGGACACACGACTGTCTAGTGCTATCACCGGTATGACTCTTCTTATACTAGTGGGTTTCAATCTGGAAATGGCTTTCAACCTGGAAGTTTTCAATCTGGAAACTTTCAGTCTTTACCACAACCTTATACTGGTGGATTTCAACCTGGAAATTGATTTCAATTTGGAGGTTTTCAATCCTCTCCACAGGTCACTAATTGTGGTCCTTAGCCAAGCATGTCTAATATGATTTTTCAGCCAAATCAACAGTTTACAAAGTCTTCAACTGTTCTTGGAGCAATACCTTCAAGTACTGGTCAAGCCTCTCACTCAGTAAATCCATCTTCAACCATGCCATCTTCTATCACATCAGTTGTCACTGGTCTGCCAAGTCAATAGCTGTCTACTGGTCCTAGTCTGCAAGCAAATATTGCTTTCTATCCACAACAATTTGCTCCTTTATCCTTTGCAAATTCAACTACTCCTACTAATCCAATTTAGTACATGGATTCAGGAGCAACGAACCACATCTCATCTGATCCTACATAGCTAAATGTCAGCAAAACTTATGAAGGGTCAAATCAATTACAAGTAGGAAATGGTGAGTTGTTGCACATCTCTCACATTGGTAACTCCTCTTTACCTAGTCCTTTACAATCTAAATGTCTATACCCGAAAAATATCTTATGTGTTCCAAAAATTACAAAAATATTGTTAATGTAACACCCACATCGAGGTACGTAACTCTACTTATGTCTTAATGCCCTTAGTATTATTTTTTCCAAGGTGAAAGAAAGAAAATTGGCATTTTCACTTTTCGTCGCGACAAAGGAATTTTGTCGCCGTGGCAATGAACTCACTGCCCAAATTCGTGTGTCGAAAATTTCGGACTTCCCCAAGGAAAAGAAAAAAGTTCGTTGGGGCAAAGAACTCCTTGGAATTTTTGAGAAAATTCTGTAAAACTTGCTTAAGAGTAAAATGGCCATTCCACCCATAATTAGTTGAAAGTGTGGGGAGTGAAAAGAAGTAGAATTACATGGAGAATGCAATGGAAATGAGGACATTATTGTAATTGACTAAAGGGCAAATATGGAATTTCTTAGAAAGTGCAAGGGTAAAATGGGAAAGTATAAATAATAATAATAATATGTGATAATAAGGGTTCAAGAGTTGAAACCCTAGCCACTTCTACCCCCTTTCACGCCACCTTCATCCCCAAAAGCTCTCAAATTTTCTCCAATTACTTTCCAAGGAAATCCATAGAATTTGGTTCACTTTTGGTAGAATTTCAATCCAAAGCATCCATAGGTAAGATTCTTCCACTAAAGTATGAGATTAATTTGTTAAAAGTGTTGAATTCTTATGGTTTATATGCTTAGGGTTTAAGAGAAGAAGAGTTGTATCAAGGGAAGACTAAAGTGTTTGTGTTGCTCACATCTAAGGTAAGTAAATCCAACCCTAGTTATGATTTGAGTAATAATT
Organism: Pistacia vera; assembly: GCF_008641045.1. Classification (NCBI taxonomy): domain Eukaryota; kingdom Viridiplantae; phylum Streptophyta; class Magnoliopsida; order Sapindales; family Anacardiaceae; genus Pistacia; species Pistacia vera. Next base: position 1,770,553 of record NW_022196310.1, read on the forward strand.
GTGTAGAGAGATTCTTATATGTATGTATGTGTTTGTATGTTGAGAATTGTTGATGGAATTGATGATGAATGATGGTTAGAATTCAACCATGAGAAGTAGTGTTTATGTATGTGGTGAATTGGTGGAAGTTTGGATGACTTATGAAAGAATTGGAGTAGAATTGTGGAGTGTGGTTTCCTGGCCAGGTTTGAAGTTGATTTTAGGGAGTTTTGCTCCAAATTTTGGTTGCTTGAGAGAGATGTAGAAGTGTAGCCAATTTAGTGTTTGTATGTGCATGCAAATTACTTGATGAAATTTCTAAGTGAAATGCATGCATGAATATGATAGCTTGTTATCTTGATATGAGTTTGTAGATGGTAGAGAATGACATGTCCACTTGCTATATTGCATTCTTGCATTGAAACATTTGAATTTAGAAAGAATAACAAGAATAAGCCCATCTACATGCATACATACATATATGAGAACGCTAAAGAACAAAGAGAAGGAAAGAAAAGAAAATTCATTATAGATTCAATTATTAAAGAAAAGAAAAGAAACTAAATTCTTACTTTAGAGAGAGATAAGAGAAGAGAAGGTTGTTGCGATGGTGAGCACGTGAGTGACAGAGAAACAAAATAGCCCCACATGCACGCCGCCTTCAGTGAGCGGCCTTAGAATAGAAAGAAGAATTTGTACAGTCCATTAGAAGTGCATGTGGATGAAGACTGTACCCAGAAAGAATTTCATAATACACTCACACAGCCAGGGTTCCAAATCCATGCCTCAACCGAGTCCAATCGGCAAAACTAGAATAGAAGAGAAAAGAAAGAAAGAAAGAAAGAAGAGAAACAGAAAAAGAAAGAAACACAGAAATAGAAAACAAATAGAAATAGAAAACAGAAATACAGAAAAGAAAATGCATCTCCTATGCATTTGGTGCATATGCATTATGCCATTTCTACTATCCAGAATTAGTTTTACTAATTGTGCTTACATATCAGTAAGTGAGAAACCAGAATCTTAAAGAGAGCAGAGAAGACTAGAGAAGTTTGATGTAAGGAAAGAAATTCAGAATATGAGTAACGGAGGAAGAAGAGTAACGTAGTGGGTTTACTTACTGGGCAATTAGTACTTACTCCGTTGATTTCACTATTTTTGCAGGGAATAGATGAGATGCGGTCAGATGGAACGTCAAGAAGCGAAGGAGTTTGGCAACACTGTCTAATTGTACCTTGAGTTTATGTTTGCGAGACTTTGTTCCTTGATGTAGAAATTTATATATGAAAATAAAATTAGTTTTAGGCCCACTATCTTATACTTATATACATGTATGTTTTTCTATGACATATCTAGTGAGTTTCACTTTATATTTCCCAAAGTATACTAGCTAGAGAGAACTATTACAGTTAAGCATTTCAAAATTTACAAAGGATAACAATGTAGTTGTGGAGTTTAATTCTAGCTGCTGTGTTATGAAGGACAAAATTACCAGGTTAGTTCTACTGCAAGGAGACCTTAAAGCTAGGCTTTACCAGCTAGTGATACCTCCACATATGTCAATTCCAACCCCCACTCCTTTAGCAAACCACCTGTCAAATACACATTCTGGAAATGTTGTACTGTCTCTTACTTTTGTCTCTCAAAATTTAGTGATACTATCTCTCAAAGTCCAATGAATAATGTCTTCAGGTCATCATTAGAGTTGAGTCCTAGAAATAATTCCAACAGTCTTAGTATCTATAATGATTCTCCTAGCTGTCATGTTTTAGGTGATCACTGTGATCAAGATACAACTACTTGTTATGATAATGTTCATGTTTCAAGTGATCAAGATGATCACTTTCCAATTGATTGTATGTCACCTTTTAGTAATAAAAATAAAAACATTTCTAGAGTTTCTTATACTAAAAATGTTCAAAATTCAAGTGATGGATTATGTTGCTGATTGTGTTTTAAACATATCTAATTACACTCATAAAAATATGCAAGTTATGTAACTTATGCTAATCATTTAAGTTGTGACTCTGCTGAAACTAATGCTGGTCATTCAAGTGTTCCTTTTACTAAAATTGTTCAAAATACAAGTGATATTGACTGTGATGTTGATCATGTTCAAAACACATTCAATTGCACTCATACTAGAATAACTTCAGATTGTAAACCTGATCAACCTGCACACGTTTATAACTCTGCATGTTCTAATTATGTTTCTGTTGCAATTAAGCGTAATCTCAATCCTAATTAACATCAAACTGGACAGCACAATAACAATTCACGACCTCATCATGTGCACATGACTAAATCATTATCTGTTTGTGCTTTGACGGTTAACAATCACTCTAGTTATTTAATGTGTCATCAAAGATTAGTGCACCCTCATATTAGAGCATATCAGCATATAATGAGTGCTTTACCAAGTAAATCTCATTTAAAACCTGTTGAATTTTGTGATGCATGCCAATTAGGAAAAATGCACCAAACTAATTTTCCAAGATCATCTTCTAGAGCAACTTTGCCTCTTGAACTCATTCATAGTGACTTATGGGGCCCTGCACCAATTCCTTCTATTGAAGGATTCAGATATTATGTGCAATTTCTAGACGATTTTAGTCGGTTCACTTGGCTCTTCCCTCTTAGGACCAAAGCTAAAGTCAGGTCTGTTTTCATAAAATTTCACCAGTTGGCCGAAAGACAATTTGGTTACAAACTAAAATGTATCTAATCCGATCAAGGAGGTGAGTATAAGAGCTTAATTCCTTACTTAACTGGTGAAGGAATTCAATTTAGGCATTCTTGTGCCTATGTTCACCAAAAAATGGAAGGAGTGAAAGAAAATATAGGCACATAGTGGAGACTAGTTTAACTTTGCTAGCTCATGCATTCATGCCATTGCATTTTTGGTGGCTTGCCTTTGACACTACAATTTATTTGATTTATAGGATGCCTACAGAAGCTTTACAAAATGCATCACCGTATCAAGTGTTGTTTAAGTTTTCACCTTCCTATGAAACTTTGAAAGTGTTTGGTTGTGCATGTTTTCCATTTTTGCGTGTCTTTAACAAACATAAGTTCAGTTTTCATTCATGAAATGTGTCTTTGTAGGGTATAGTTTGGTTCATAAAGGGTACAAGTGCCTTAGTCCTGATGGTAGGATTTTTGTCACCCCAAGTGTAAAATTCAATGAAAGTGAGTTTCCCTTCTTTAGTTTTTCCAACATTAGTCCAACCATAGTTTCCTCCAATGAGTCTACTCATACCACACCTCAATTCTTTCCATTTGTGTCAATGAATCATCCAAAATCCTCACATCACACAGCTGGTCCTGCTGGTTTTGCTACTCTTATAGTGATATGTTCTGTTAATGATTCTCTTTCACCAAGTAGTGAACATTTGAATTCCACTTCAATTGCTAATCCTACAAATATCACTTCACCTCAATCAGCCACTTCTTCACCTAAACAACAAACTCAACAACAAAAATCACAACCCATCAAACAGCCAACACACTTACTTGGAACCATTACAATTGATCTAACAGGCTACCAAACAGCCCATCAAACATCAGCCTATCGCAAATCTGTCCCTAACACTGAACAGAACACAACTTCTACCTTTTCTTCATCTCTCCCTAAACAATCACTTTTATCACAGCCCACATATCCAATACATTTACTTGGAAACCTTACAGTAGATTTAATAGCCTATTCACCATCTATCTCTGCAACCTGTCCCGATAAACCAATTACCACTGCATTGTTAGAGTAGATGCTCTAGAGCCAATCAATTATTGTAGAATTGACTCTTTGTAATAATGTTCATTAATCAATAAGAGGCATTTTATACTATATCGCGTAAATCATTATTATTGTAATATGTATTGATATATGTCCTTAGAATGGTAGAATCGTGACGAGGGTATCAAGTGTTTCAAATCTTGATAGTGAGAACCCTATGAGCACATATGGTGGCCATTCTAGAAACATCCGTAGCCCCAGTATTGTTCTGAAGTAATGGCACAAATAATACAGTAAGGTTATCATAGTGTTGAACGACCCTGTCGAAAGACAGTGACTGATCTCACTTGTCAAGGTTGTTTGGTGACAACCTGGTGCAACACATGGGTTCTTGCTGTAGACGATTACACCGCAGCAAGGTCATTGGACTGACCCACCAGAGGATTCTATATGGATGGTAATCCCAGTGTCTATGGAACAAATCCTCTAACGAATGGTGGTGCATATGATCCTTAGACTTGAGATCACCGGAGCGCCTTGTGCATCGATTGGTGTAGTTTGACACTAGCCTAACACAGTTCTTTTCAGAGCTGTCAATACGGTGGTGATTGGCTGCATCAAGGAGTGTATGAAGACTATGGTGGATTGACAGAGGATTCATCACTCCCGGGTATGGGAGAAAGTTATCTCATGGCGCAATTCAGTATATGGCAATGACACTAAAACTATGGCCACAGTGGGATTGAGTTGTTGCTCTATCCAGTTTATAATACGGGTCATTGGTCCAGAAACTGAATAAATAATATCGAGAGTAACCGAAGGTTGACACTATTTCTATGCCTTCGTCTCGTCGAGATAACGTATGATGAAAGGATCGAATTGCACGGTAACCATATCGTTGACAGGTAGCTACTTTGCTGAATCCGAATCTATCGGGTGGCCATGATGCCTTGCTAGGGGCCAATCTTGGTCTGTGTATTAGTGAGACGATTAATTGGTGTTAATCGCAATACTATACACTGCCGATATGATGAGGAGCCTAAGGGTCACACACATAGAAGACAATTTAAGATGCAAGAAGAAAGAAGGGCGTTTTCGTCTTTTAAGGCGAAAGGGTATTTTGGTAATTTCACAGTGCAATTAAATTTGCTGAGGTCGTAGCCTTTATTTAATTTGTTAGAAAAATTAAATAAGTGAAATTACGTTTAAATGTGTGTTCGCACATATTTAAATATATTATCATTATTGTTAAATGTTAATATATATTTAAATATATATATTAATTGATTTTAATTGAGATAATGATGGAAATTAAAATAAATCAAATTGGGAGTGTTTGGCAACATGGGGCGTTTGGGTTGGAGCCCAAGCCTATTCCGTATGGGATTAGGGCAAATTGTTTTTTACTCTAAAAAAAAAGTGTGTTAATTAAAATAAGGAGATTTTTTTGAAAAACAAAAACACACAGCCCCCATTTGACACTCCCACGCAGAAACCTTTCTTTGGCCTAAATCAATTCAATTTGATTTTTTTCTTCTAATCTTGAAGCCAAAGAGGATCTAGCAAATACCTCTTTGGTTCTTTTGAGATTGTCTTCGTGTAGACTACGTGGGTTCGATCTTACACTTAGACGGTAGCAAAACGTTCAAAGAGAATCGTGTGGAGCCTCCAAACGTCGTATGGTTTCTAAACACAGATTTATAATTTCTGCAGATTCTTGCTTAATATGAATTGTAAAATTATACCCTTGATCTTGGCTCATGTAAACGATCCTATAAATTTGTTTCCGCTGCGTATACGGGACGTTTATAACATGCACCATCATGTACTATTGGTATTGATCTGACTTTGATGGGAATGCAAAATGTCATATTTACCCCCCTTAATGTCTAGTCTTTATACTTTATTGCTGCCTAATATACTCATTATATCTATTTTGATTTAGGATGCAAATGGAGGCTTAATTGCAAACGAACTAATTAAGTAAATTCGGACGTTTCGACAGTTGCTTGTTCGTAATATGGGAATAACTCTCTCATCCGAGCTCGATTGAGATGATTCAAAATGATCTGGAACGCTAAGAAAGAGATCTACAACTTTCAGTTTTGAGTTTTGAGAGATACTCGCTGCATCAAGGTTGTAATCGAGCTTGAAGTTGACGCATCTGCACTAGACGTCCTGGAACATTCTGCCTTGTCATGCAAATCAATTGGGCAATATTATTGGAGACATGTGGCAAGCAAGTTACAGCTCAGAGTCACCACTTTCCTATTTTATTTGGGACTTTATCTTATTATCAAGTATTAGAATTAAATTAGGATTAATGTTATTTAGGATAGGAGAATATTTCTTTTGGAGATTGAGTGGGATTCGAATTCTAAAACTGGATTTTTGCAAAGGGATCCGATTAGGGTTTTGAGGGACACCGTGCCTCTCTTTCTTCTTTGCTCTGGAATTTTCTTTCTCTTGAGTTTTGTTATGGCCATGAGCGGCTAGAACTTTGGTAACTTGGTCGAAGGAAACGAAGGCCTCGGAATCATTAAACTGTGAGATCTAATATATTTTTCTTAGTGTCAATTTTCATGTTTGAGTATTGGATGTTTTTCTATGCCTAATTTTATGATTGTTTCGTTTAATTACTAGGGAGGTATAGTTTATTAATTGTTGCAATCTACTGCTAAGTTGATATAAATCAGATTTGTTTGATCCCTCTAACGTGGAAGCAATTAGGGTTAATAATTCGCTGCGTCAGGAATTAGTAATCTTAAGAAGAACATTCAACTAAATTAAACAACCGCTTGTGTTTGTGTTGTTTAGCTTCATCGATTTCTCTAATTCTTAAGGCAGCCACTAGATTAAATCTTAAGCGCTGTCTAGGGTGTTTAGTGGTAAGATTAATTAAGATCGTGTGTTTCTTGATTAATTACATTAAGGAGAGATAGGAAAATAGTTCCAACGGTGAATATTCAGGTATGGATTGATTTAATTTTGCATAATGATCAGTTGTAAGATTCATGGCGGATGTTGTCTGAGACCAAGTTTTGTTATATTAATTGATTTCGATTTAAATTGTTTTTGTTTTGATTTTTGCTAAGACTGTTTTCTGTTTCACTCAAACCCCCCCAGCCTTGTTCACATCATCGAAAATTCGGCTAGACACTCTTCGTGGGATCGACCCTTGCTTACCCTATTTACAGTTTAGTAGTTAGGTTAGAAAGGTTATTAATCTTGGTTGCCTACGACAGCACACCAGACTTCTTCAGGTTCTGCTGTCATTTCAAGTACCTCAGAGACCCTTAATAATATCCATCCAATGATTACAAGGTCCAAGGTAGCTAAGCTAAGCTCTCTGCCACTTAAATCATCTATTCAACCTACAAATGTTCAACCTACAGCACTTATACTTATTGGTTCAGTGGTTTCAGAACCCAATTCTGTTTAGGAAGCTCTAAATAGCTCTGAGTGGAAATTGGCTATGTAGAATGAATATGATGCTTTGATTGCAAATAACACTTGGACACTGGTTCCCTTCTCACCTGAAATGAATGTTGTTGGTAACAAATGCATCTACAAAGTAAAATACAATACAGATGGCTCTTTACAAAAGTACAAGGCCAGGTTGTTTGCCAAAGGTTTTCAACAAACTCTTGGCCAAGATTATGTTGACACATTCAATCCAGTAATCAAGCCTTCAACAATCAGAATCATTCTTACCTTGGCTGTCACTTATAATTGGGATGTTCAACAAATTGATGTGAACAATGCTTTTCTCAATGGTACTCTCAATGAGGTGGTGTATATGGTACAACCTCCTGGATTTGAAGATCCCACAAAATCACAGTATGTCTGCAAGCTTAACAAGGTGCTTTATGGGCTAAAACAAGCACCCAGAGCCTAGTTTACGGACTTAAGCAAGCTTTACTAGATAAGGGCTTTACAAACTCAGTATCGGATTGCAGTTTATTCATTCTTCATCAAGATTCACAAGTAACTTATGTGTTAGTTTATGTTGATGACATTTTACTATCCGGTTCTGATATGACATATGTGAATACATTAGTGCAGGAACTTAATTTTCAATTTGCTCTAAAGGCACTTGGCTCTCAAAAATATTTTCTTGGCCTTAAAGCTACAAGAACAGCCACTGCAATTCATATGAGGCAAACAAAATATGCCACAGATTTGTTGCAAAAAACAAAAATGATTGAAGTTCACTCATGTCCCACTCTTATGACTACATGCTCAAAATTGTTTCCAAGAGATAGTGAACTGTTCTCCAATCCTAGTCTATACAGAAGTACAGTGGAGGCCCTACAATATCTTACTTTAACAAGACCCAATCTTAGCTATACTGTAAATAAACTAAGCCAATTTCTTCAGTCATCCACTGACCTCCATTGTTAAGCTTGTAAAAGGGTCTTAAGGTACATCCAAGGTACAAAGGATCATGGACTTAAGTTCACAGCAGCTGTTTCCTTGGAAATTGAGTGTTATGCTAATGCTAATTGGGAAAGTAACATCGAGGATAGACGATCTATTAGTGGGTATTGTGTATTCTTAGGCCCAAACATAATTCAATGGAGCTCCAAAAAATAAAAAGTTGTAGCTCTCTTTTCTACTGAAGCCCAGTACAGGGCATTAGTACATACAGCCACTAAAATTGCTTGGCTCAATAGTATGTTCACTGAGTTAGGAATGTCTTTTACTAAAACCCTAATAATATGGTGTGATAATGTGAGTGCATGAGCTTTAGCTTCTAATCTTGTATTCCATGCTAGAACCAAACATATAGAAATCGACACTCATTACATCAGAGAACAAGTTCTAGCTCATAAGATTGTTGTGCAATATGTACCCTACCTGCTACTCAATTTGAAGAATTAAAGAGGAAGTTAACGGTTGTCCCTTCCTTACTTGATTAATGTAGCTTTCTTAATGTTGATTGAATGTGCTCTTACTTGCTGAAAATAGAGTGTTGAAGTATGCTGACACATGGTTGCAATTACTTGTTACAAGATTGATTATGATGGTGAAAGTTGATAATTGTATTTGTTGCAGTCTATGAGATTTGTTGTAGTGTGATGATGGAAGTTAATGATTGAGTCTGTTGCAGTTTATGTAATGGTGAAAATTGGAAATTGAATATGCTACAGTTTATGAGGAATGTTGCAGTCTCTTCAGTAACAGACTTGATTACGTTCAGCTATAAAGTTTTTTTTTTTTTTTAAATACTATCTCTCTTTGTTTACTTCAAGAAGGTATTTGATCTTGAAGAAGAAATAGTTTTTCAAGCTTGAATTGCAGAGTAGTCTAGCTTGAGGGAGGTTGTTGGATAGAAAACTAAAAACGATGTCATTCAACAATAATAGTTGAAAAAACGATAGCGTTCTACTCTTCAATAGCTTAAGCTCAGCTGCTCTATTTACTTTACTTACATTGTTCTTCTTCTTAAAATTGTCAATGTATAAATTGAAAACAGTGTGTAAAGTTCTCTTTAATAAAAAATCAGATCGAAAATTCTCGATTATTCTCTGCTCTTCCAAATCATTTCTCTTCACTTCTCACAGTTCTTTTATTGGGGTTGATTTTGAAAGGACATTAATGTCTAATTTGGAGGGTGATAATTCATTAAGTTTTTAACAGTTTGATTGAATAATTTAGGTAGACCATCTAGGAACCTTTCTTTCCAATAGGGTTTCCTATAGTCTGTTCTTGTAAATACCTTTTGGAAAAACATATCCTTATACCATCTAAAATCTACCATGGTTGGACATCTTAAGTTTGATAATATTTCTTGTGATTTTTTCTGAAAGTTTGTTGGGTCTCCTACAAAGTTTTTGGTTATTGCATAAATTAATGTAGGTATAATGTCTCCTTCTTCTTGTTCATACTCCATTTAACTAGTACCTTCTATTTTTACTATTTATTGTTGTTCATACTCCATTTGACTAGTACCTTCTGTTTTTAAAAACTTGAGGAATGTAATAAAAGAAATGTATTGAAAATGAATAGTAAATGTTCTTGTAATAATAAATGTGAAAAGAAATGAAATAATGTAAAATAATGAAAAGAAACGAAATAGTGAGTAATAACTTACAAGTAGAAGTTTTGATGAAGAAACGTTTTATTGCTTGATGATTTTTACAAAGTGTTTATCAAAGGAAAATTTTTTTCTCTCTCACTTCTTGTTCTCTCGTTTTCTGTCTTTTTTCGCATTCTGCTCTTGCATTCTAAGTGATACATATTTATATTACAAAAGGATCAGATTTCAAATACATTTGAATCCGTCTTCATTATTACAATACAGAATAAAATATAAAGTAGTTGATAAGTTGATGAGCTGCCTTGAATTATTGAGAACTCGTTCTGATATTAGCCAACAAAATGATCTTGTTGATAAGGAGAATCTTGAAAATCTTTATATCCACTGAAAGTAATGAACATGTGATATAGCTGGTGCTAAGTCATTGTCCTTTCTTTTATTGAAATCATAATTAATCATGGAACATTGCATAATAGTCATCTTCGTCTTGATCACTTGGTGACTTGGTGTTGTGCGAATTTGCTTTTTCAGATGAGGAAGATCCAATGGCCATAATGATTTTGTCCATTTCTTGGGTGGTTTGGCATTGAGCCAACTCAGCCACAAGTTTTGATTTTTGCGTCAGAAATGTTGATTGCTGTTGAGGTTGACATGAATGAGGGTATTGAGAAATCCAAACTTGCACTGCTGGTAGGCTAACATTTTGGACGAAAAAGCTAGGCCACCATTTAATAAAGAATTTTCTTTTTAATTCTCTGAATTTTGGAAGAGGAGGTGTAGTGATATAAAATTGCCAACTCATTATCCAAGCAATTAAAAAATTGCTGGAAAATGCCAGCAAGGTTCTTCGCTGTTATTGAAATTTTTGGCGAATAATTGATATCCTTCCCAAACCGAAGGTGGGAGAATACTTTTATTTAAACTAAAAAAATTGAACCATTGTTGAAACCATTTTGGAACAGTTTTTGGACAAGTTTTGTCAAATATAAAGAACCAAGAATGTATTGTATGTGATAAATATAAAGTATAAAACCAGGCTTTTTGATAATCTTTATATGAAAATTCTTGAGGAATAAATGTTTGAGAAAATTGGCGTTTTTTATAAATTCCAATACGCTAATCTTTTGGTCTCAAGACTTTTTTTATTTTGCATTTTGAAAAAGCAATTTTATTTGGATCATTTCTATCTGGATTATATGTAATTTCAATTGAATTAGTATTAACTAAAATAAATTCATAAAAGGTTCTTGTTTTTAATAGATCATTAGGAATAAAATAAAAATCTAGAGGGAAAATTTTTTATAAGGTTTCTTGAAAAGTTTGTCCCTAGAATTCGGGTTCAATAATACAAATTGATTGGGTTGTTTCTTTTTCAATGTATTGAAAAGTTGGATTAATGTTAACAGGCTTTGATGGAGAATGTTAATAAGATGTTGGTATTGTAAAGGCTTGTTGGTAAATTTTTGGTGGTGATGAAGAAATAGATTCTTCATCTAGAAGAGTGAACTGTTTGGTTGGGTAATAATGGTTTTCTGTTTATTGGGAAGGTTTTGATTGTGAGGTAATAGGTTGTTAAGGTGGTAGCATTGCATACGATGTTAGAGTAGATGCCCTAGAGCCAATCAATTATTGTAGAATTGACTCTTTGTAATAATGTTCATTAATCAATAAAAAGGCATTTTATATTATATCGCGTAAATCATTATTATTGCAATATGTATTGATATATGTCCTTAGAATGGTAGAACCGTGACGAGGGTATCAAGTGTTTCAAATCTTGATAGTGAGAACCCTATGAGCACATATGGTGGCCATTCTAGAAACGTCCGTAGCCCTAGTATTATTCTGAAGTAAGGGCACAGATAATACGGTAAGGCTATCATAGTGTTGAACGACCCTGTCGAAAGGCAGTGACTGATCTCACTTGTCAAGGTTGTTTGGTGACAACCTGGTGCAACACATGGGTGCTTGTTGTAGGCGGATATACCGCAGCAAGTTCACTGGACTGACCCACCAGAGGATTCCATATGGATGGTAACCCCAGTGTCTATGGAACAAATCCTCTAACGAATGGTGGTGCATGTGATCCTTAGACTTGAGGTCACCGGAGTGCCTTGTGCACCGACTGGTACAGTTTGACACTAGCCTAACGCAGTTCTATTCAGAGCTGTCAGTACGGTGGTGATTGGCTATATCAAGAAGTGTATCAAGACTATGGTGGATTGACAAAGGATTCATCACTCCCGGGTACGGGAGAAGTTATCTCACGGCGCAATTCAGTATATGGCAATGACACTAAAACTGTGGCCACAGTGGGATTGAGTTGTTGCTCTATCCAGATTATAATACGGGTCATTGGTCCAGAAACTGAATATATAATATCGAGAGTAACCGAAGGTTGACACTATTTCTATGCCTTCGTCTCGTCGAGATAACGTATGATGAAAGGATCGAATTGTACGGTAACCATATCGTTGACAGGTAGCTACTTTGCTGAATCCGAATCTATCGGGTGGCCATGATGCCTTGCTAGGGGCCAATCTTGGTCTGTGTATTAGTGAGACGATTAATTGGTGTTAATCGCGATACTATACACTACCGATATGATGAGGAGCCTATGGGTCACACACATAGAAGATAATTTAAGAGTCAGGAAGAAAGAATGGCGTTTTCGTCTTTTTGGGCGAAAGGGTATTTTGGTAATTTCACAGTGCAATTAAATTTGCTGAGGTCGTAACCTTTATTTAATTTAATTTTTTAGAAAATTAAATAAGTGAAATTCCGTTTAAATATGTGTTCGCATATATTTAAATAAATTATCATTATTGTTAAATGTTAATATATATATATATATATTAAATATATATTAATTGATTTTAATTGAGATAATGATGAATTAATTAAAATATCTAATTGGGAGTGTTTGGCAAATTTGGGGGTGTTTGGGTTGGAGCCCAAGCCCATTCCATATGGGAATAGGGTAACTAATTTTACTATAAAAGAAAATGTTTCTTTGTAAAAAAAAATGAATAACTTTTCATTCATCACTATTTTCATTGAAAAGGAAGAAATACAGCAGCCCAAAAACACTCTCCCACGCCACTTTCACTGTTTGATTGAAAATCAAACTTTTTCCTTTTGTTCTTCTTGATTTCTTAAGGCCAAGGAGGATCTAGCAAATCCCTCCTTGGTTCTTGTTGATTGTCTTCGTGTGGACCTCTACGGTTCAATCCTACACTTGGATCGGTAGAAAACACGTTCAGAGACAATATTGGTGGAGCCTCCAAACGTGGGTATGAATCTAAACTTTGGATTTATTTTTCTGCAGATTCTTATAAAACATAAACTGTAATTTTCTATGCCCTGATTTTGGGTTCTAAGGAATGATCTATGGTTGTAATTTTTGTTTTCTGCAGCGCAACCGGGTCGTTTCCTAACATACGATGCTTTTGATTTTGGATTATTTTGGGGTTTGATGGGAGTGCCCATCTTTTCCTTACTTTCTCTCAAAATTATCTCGTCTTGGAAGTTATTATGGGAGAGACTATTAGAGTAAAAAAAAAATTGACTCTTGTATTTTATTGAAAACATGATTTTGAAAATTTTTAAATTTTAATGCAAAAAGTTTAAAACACGTTTTTGTAATTCAAGCATCCAAAATTTTTCTAGTATCGAGCCATTCTCTTGTAGGAACAATTTCTAGACTCTCTAATTTAGTAATAGCATTTATCCTAGATATTGAAATATTTTTTAAATTACTAATGTCCTTTACTAATGGAGGATTAGCAAATTCAAATATTACATGTTGTCCTAAAATATTTGTTGTAATTCCTTTGATTGTAAAAGGGTAAATTTGAGTAATAAAGGAAGTACCTAATATAACATCTTGATCTAAATCTTTTGCTAGAATAAAAGGATTTTTAATACAAAAATTTTGTATACATACATGAGCATTGGATCATTTATAATTAATGTTTAATTGTTGACCATTAGCTCCATGTAATCTTTCTTTTGTTTTTTCATAATATTTTGTTGGAATTAATCCTTCTCTCATACAATTTTGATCTACTCTTGTGTCTACTAAGGCTTGTGTAATAATATCTAATTCATGATTAATAGTAATCCTAATGTAAACATGCCATTTTTGAAATTGAATTCCAGAGATTTCATTAATAAATTAGTCTTCCATTTCTTCAACAATTTTTAATTCTGATTTTGAGGTTGATGGTTGTCCTATAGTTTCTTTAGAGGCTTTTAAGCATAATAAGTCTGTCTTAATTTCCAAATTATCTTTTTGTAATTCTTTGACTTGATTTTTCAGAATATTAATTTCTTCTTGTAGGTCACTTAGAGTAACTTGTGTGGGTTTTTCAAATCTTTTTAATATATCTTTTAAATTATAAGAATTTACATCTTTTTATTTTTCTTCAGATAAAATTAATTCTTTAAGTTTTAATAAATATTCTTTTTTAATATCTTCATCTTGAATTTTATCAATAATGTCTGTTGGGGATTGGTTAAACCACTTTGGCTTTGGATTACCCATTTTAAGGTGCAGCGGAATATTTACTAAGTAGATTTAAACATTTTCAATTTTTAACCAAATCAAACACAAGTGCAGAAAGTAAAGAACACAACCATATACATGGTTTGGCTAAATCGACTTTTAGCCTACATCCATGGGACCTTGTTCAAATCGAAACAATCCACTAAGTTAAAAACACATTACAAGATAACGTTCAAAGTTGATTTAAGTTACAGTAAAAAGAACTTCATGTTCAACTTTACACTTAGCACCACACTACGAATCCTTAACATGTACCAACTTCTTCAGATCTTCTCCACACTGGGAACACAGCCGAGAGTAGCTTGTGAAACACCAAGCTTCAAGCAATGAGACCACGCACCAACATCATCAAAGGAACCACGTTCCAAAAGCCATCAAGTCTATGTTTGATATGGTGAGGTTTTGGCACAAAATGGAAAATTAACCTTGAAACTTAAGAGAATGAATACTCTAAGAAATTTAGAGTAAGAACAAAATAAAAGATCAAAAGGTTAGATTCATTCATGCAAAGTATTATATAATGAAAGGTTTCTTGCTCAACAATATAGTTTCACGTCAACCAACAAGGGGTTGGCCCATGTTTGTCCAAATAAGGAAAGTATTCCTTCTTTTAGTTTGGACCACAAAATAAATTGGGAAAGATAACTTTATTCCCTAGGACCACCTAGGCATGTTATGACATATGTAAAAAGGTCCTAAAAAGCAAGAGACAAAGATAACCAATATCTTTTTCCCTTTATCAAACATGCAACTCGTGCTGGGTTGCAGATATATGAAGTGAGAGTGTAAGCACAAACCATTGTGCACACACACTCAAAACGAACCAAGCCAAGACATAAGTCTAGCAACTTGTGTGCATGCAGAATTGATGTGCACACACATAACTCATAAGTTTGACAAATATGAATATTCCACATTCTCCCCCTTTGTTAAACTTATGAACAAAGAACATAACAGAGGAGATCAAATGCAAACCTGTTTCAATCAACCAATTAAGAACCGCATATTTGCACAAACACAAACAAAATAACCAAAACAGCACAAATGTAAACACATGATTAGAAGATAAAACAAATAAAACAAAAAGGTAAGATAACTAAGGAGTTCAGAGAGAACAAAAACTAAAAACAATAGCAACCAAAGTAATAAACTCCCTCATGGAGAGATAACAAAAAAGTTAGCAAAAAAATAAAAATAAAATAAAACTCAAGATAAACTCTCCCCCATGCTTCTTACTCTCCCTCTTTGTTCATAAGTCTTGAAGACTTTCGAGAGGGTAGAGAAGAGTGACCAACTTTCCTTTTCGTTCTACGTGTTGAAGGGGCAGTGATGGTGACATGAGAGTCCTCCACTTGAACTTCTAAAATCACAGTAGGGGAGGTGTCAACAACTTTATCTTGAATTGGAGGGACATCATTAGTGTGCACATAGGAATCTGTTTGAGCACCTACATCTTCATCTCCAGGTTTTTGTGCATCCTCATCACCAGTTTTTTCTTCCTCCTTATCAGCAGTGTCTTCCTCATCTTCATCAGCTGCCTGTTCTTCTTCAACTTGAATTTTAGGAGTGGCATTTTCAACAAGCATGGCAGAAGCAGGAGTGACAGCAGGAGCAACCGAAGGAACATGAGGTACTACATCCTGATCAGTTGGTTTTGTCAGAACAGTCTTTTTTTTTCTTTTTTTGCTTCTTCTTCATATTAGCCTCCCATTTGTCCATCCATGAGCAGAGAGAAATGTGAATTTCCTTCACATATTGAAGGATAGACTCCATTGAAGTTTCCAAGTCCTGCATGGCAACAAAAAGCTTAGACTGTCAAGTGTTAGTCCTAGTTTGATCGATTGAGGAAGATGGGGACAAGTTCCCTGTAGGCTGTCTAAAAGACTTTTTGGTGACAATCTTTATCTTCAAAACAGGTTCCACTTCATAGGATTTTGGCTTGTAAATGGAAATGATCTTGTAGATTAAGGAAGGAAAACACAAAATCTACAGAGAATGAGTTGATTTTGCTGCTACAACTCTTATACTAGTGAAAATCAACTCAGCCAAATCAATGTTTTTCCCTTGAGCTATTCCATAAAGGAGTTGTGCTCGTTCGTCTAACAGTCGAATTGTGCATGGAAGGAGACCAATTTGTCAAAGAGATTTTAAACAATAGTCTATAAAATGGTGTGAGCACATCGGGCTGAAGAACACCAGTTCTCGGCAAACAGCAATTGAACCACCAATAATGACTTTGATAATTTTGTCTAAGTCTAAACTTTTCAAATCAAAATTCTTTTTGCTCTTCTTCAAATCAAGAGCATCCCTAACAACATTCTTCGTAAACAAAACCCAATGTCCTCTAACATAAACTCTGTCATTGTGCTTGTTCGAGTTTGGTTCAGCATTGTCCAAACCAAAATTGGCATAAAACTCTTAGACAAGGGCAGTCAAACCAGTGACAGTCCCTAACCAATTCCTTTCTTTCATCAAAGCATGGAATTCATCAAAGTCTTCTAGTCTAACATTTGATTTGCTCACAATTGTCTTTTTGACAATGTGGCTCTTAAATCTATTCTCAACAGTAGGTAAAACAAAATGAGAGATTTTACCAGACGAAGGCTCCTCCATAATGACTTTTCCTTTCTTTTTCTCCAATTCTGCTGGAGTCAGAGACTTTGAAGGCATGCCCTTTGAAGAACCTTCTTTGCGCAATTTCAGAGTGGCTATCGGCGTGTTCTCTAAGGCACTATCTGACGCAGAAGAGGATTTTTTAGGCATCTTCTCAGGTAAGGTAGATGTAGACTTCTTTCGTGAGCGTTCCGAGTTTTGGTGATCACTAGAAACAGGGGATGAACCAGGGGAGGTTGAGTGATTTGATTCATTCTTTTGACTTCCCTCTTCAGAATCTGAATCATTTGTTGGAAGAGTAGGGTTTTTTGACGGCATTTGACTGTGTAATCTTGCTTTCTTCATTGCTAAGAATCCCTTTCCCAAAGATTCTTCTCTTCTTTTCAAATCCTCCAAAGCTTTCTTTCTTGATTCCATGTGAAAACAAAGAAAAATCAGTGAGATTTTTGAGAGAAAAAGAAAATAATGAACAACAAGGAACACAGGCAGCACAATAGGGTTTTTAGAAAATGAAGACTGATGCAAAAACAAAAAAAAATTAGGGCAAACACATTTATGGCAGGCGGTAATTCTGAAGCACAGAAAAAGAGTTATACCAAAAATAGAACTCTATCCTAAATGAATGTTCATGTACAATCGTGTGAGCACACAACATCCCAAAAGAATATTAGAAATTTTCAAAAGACTAGACTTTATTTGAACAAATTTTAAAAACACAAAATTAAAATGATGAAATGCTTCACATAAATTTTTTAGAATCAAGAGAGTCAATCTGTGCAATTTATCCTAATAAATCAAAATTTTCAATCTTAAAGAGGCACAAAAACTCATAAGGAAGTTGTCAACATTATACAATCAAAATAACACTTCCTTAATCACACACAAGTGAGATAAATTTTCAAGAGCTTGTCTTAGTGTGTGATAGTGTCCTAAAGGGGGTAAAATGACACATTGGTCAATTTTAAATTTTGCAAGAGAAGCTCCCCTTCCCTCATGCCCAACAATATTTTGCATTTTCCTTTTTCAGAAAAGAAGATACAGATTTTTCTTTTCATTTTTTGATTAAAAGGCAAATAACTCTCATAAACATAACCAAAATGTAGCTTTCACACTTGCAAGAAAGTAGTCCTCTTAATGGTAGATTTTCCAAAATATAGGGGTCTCTACAAATAAAAAAATTACTCAAAACAACTTTGACATTTCATGCAAGGTAGCTCTTTCATAATGGTGACAAGAATGGACAATCAGCTCATGATGCAATAAGTTCATGTTATAGAGAGAGTCTTAGTGGACACAAATACCAAAGTTAGCACACAGATAAGAGAAAATAAATGACAATTAGAATGCTAGCACATATCAAGGAGTCTTGAAAAACAAAAATAAAAGTAGCATGTTCATGCTTTATTCATCAACTGAAATGAAAAACTATTCAGGTTGAAGTAGTCCAATGGACTTCCTCAAGAAAGCAAAAGTATCATAGTCAAGTGCTTTTGTAAATAAATTGGCCAATTGGGATTTTGTGTTCACATGAGCAAGTGCAATGATATTCTCCTCAACTAACTTCTAATGAAATGATGTCCAATGTCAATGTGTTTAGTCTTAGAATACTAGACTGTATTCATAGAGATGTTAATGGCACTCGTGTTATCACAAAAAATTGTCACACAATCTTAATCAACACCATAATCATTCAACATTTGCTTTAACCATAAAATTTGAGTGCAAAAACTTCCTGTGGCAATGTACTCCGCCTTGGCAATGGATAGGGAGTTTGCATTTTGCTTCTTGTTGTGCCATGTGAGAAGATTGTTTCTAAGATAAAAACATCCACCCGAAGTACTCTTCCTATCATCCAAATTTCCTGCCCAATCCGCATCACTATATCCAACTAAACAATTGTTAGAATCAAATGAGTACCAAAGGCCAAAATCATACGTACCTGAAACATATTTCATGATTCTTTTCACTGCATTCAAGTGCAACTCAGATGGATTAGTTTGAAACCTAGCACAAACACCAACAGTAAAGCAAATATTCGGCTGGCTCGCAGTTAAGTAAAAAATACTTCCTATCATGCTTCGGTACATCTTATTGTCTACCTTTTTACCATGTTCATCTTTGGACAGTTTAAGGGTAGCACTCATAGGGGTTCTAGCATGCTTTGCATTCTCAAGACAAAATCTTTTCAACATGTTTCTAGCATACTTTGATTGGGAAACAGACATGCCATTTTCCATTTGTTTAATTTGAAGTCCAAGAAACATATTAAATTCCCCTACCATACTCATCTCAAACTCATTTTTCATCAGGCTAATGAATTCAAGTGCATGTGAATGAGATGTAAAACCAAACACAATATCATCAACGTAAATCTGTGCAAAAATGATTCCATTGTTAGCACGCTTGATAAAGAGGGTTTTGTCGACATTATCTCTTTCATAGTTATACTCAAGAAGGAAAGTTGTCAACCTCTCATACCAGGCCTGTAGGGTTTGTTTTAAACCATAGAGAGCTTTCTTCAATCTGAATACATGATCAGGTTTGTGGGGGTCTTGAAAGCCAATTGATTGTTCAACATACACTTCTTCGATGAGCATTCCATTTAAGAAGGCACTTTGACATCCATTTGGAACAATTTGATCTTGAGGCAGTAGGCAATAGAAAGCAGCAAGCGGGTTGATTCAAGTCGAGTAACAAGGGCAAAGGTTTCATCAAATTTGATTCCCTCAATTTGAGTATATCTTTGAGCTACAAGCCTAGCTTTGTTCTTGAAAACATTACCAAACTCATCAATTTTATTTTTGAAAACCCATTTGGTACCTATTATGTTGATTCCCTTTAGTCTTGGTACAAGCATCCATGCATCATTCCTTTCAAATTTTTCTAGTTCTTCTTGCATTGCTTCAATCCAATTTTCATCTTCCAAAGCTTGTTTGGCATTCTTCGATTCTGCAAGAGACACCTAACAAAGATGGTTAATTTCATTTTGTCTTCATCTTCTTGTAACCATTACCTCATTTTGTCTTCATCTTCTTGTAACCATTACCTTATGTTGGTGGATCTTTTCTTCTTTGATTTCTCCTTTGACGGTTTTCATCCGAAAGATCAACAACCAGCTCTATCCCCTCATTTTGCAATGATGAATCAATAGATGATTCTTTGATGGAGCAAATCCCGTTCCTGTAGCACCAGAAGTAGGTTCATGAGATTCAGCAATGTTCACACCATCTTGTATGGGCACACGAGGAACAAATTGGTCTTGAATTTCACATTCTTGAGAATACTCTAAAAAATCTTCTGCATCACTAAACACAACATTAATGGATTCTAAGACCTTTATAATGCATGTTATAGATCCAAAATGCACAGCAATTGGAAGAACATTGGTGTGTTGTCTTAGGCAACCAAGATTAAAAACCTTCCTAACCTAACTACTGAACTGTAAATAGGGTAAGCAAGAGCCGATCCCACGAAGAGTGTCTAGCCAAATTTTCGATGATGTGAATAAGGCTGGGGGGTTTTGAGTAAAACAGAAAACAATCTTAGCCAAAAACAAAAACAAAAACAATTCAATTCGAAATCAATTAATATAACGAAACTTGGTCTCTGTCAACATCCACCATCGGAATCTTACAACTGATCATTGATGCAAAAGTAAATCAATTCTTACTTTGAATATTCACCGTTGGAACTATTTTCCTATCTCTCCTTAATTGTAATTAATTAGGAAACAAGCGATCTTAATTAATCTTACCATTAAACAACCCTAGACAAGCGCTAAAGATTTAATCTAATGGCAGCCTTAAGAATTAGAGAGATCTATGGAGCTAAACAACACAAACTTAAGCGGTTGTATTTAATTTATTCGAGTGTTCCTCTTAAGATTACTAATTCCTGACGCAGCAAATTAATAACCCTAATTGCTTCACAAGTTAGAGGGATCAAACAATTACGGATTTGATATCTAACTTAGCAGTAGATTGTAACAAATAATAACCTAGTAGGCCTCCTAGCAATTAAATGAAACAATCATGAAAATAAGCATAGAAGAACATCCAATACTCAAAGCATAAAATTGAACACTGAAATAAAACGGATTAGATCTCACAGCTATTGATTCCAAGGCCTCTGTTTCCTTCGACCAAGTTATAAAATTTAGCCACTCATGGCCATCACGAATATTCCAAGGAAAAACAAAAATCCACCAGAGAGAGAAGAGAGAGGCGTGTGTGATATGTGTATAATCCCTAATCTGATCTCTCTCTCCAAAAATCCAATTCGAATTTGAATTCTACTAAATCTAAATCTCCTAAAAATATTCTAAAATCCCAAAATAACCTTTATCATCCTAATCTGAGTAATTGAAAATAAAATAAAGTCTTAATAAAAAATAGGAAAATGGTGTGTCCAGCTGTAATTTTCGTGCAATAGGTCTTCAAATCTTCCAATAAAAATCTGCCTATTTGAATTGCATGACAAGGCAGAATGTTCCAGAACGTCCAGTGCAGATGCGTCAACTTCAAGCTCGATTACAACCTTGATGCGGCGAGTATCTCTCCAAACTCAAAACATAAAAGTTTTATATCTCTTTCTTATCGTTCCACAGCATTTTGAATCATCACAATCGGAGCTTGGAAGAGAGAGTTATGCCCAGATTACAAAACAATGTCGAAACTGTCGTCTAAATTCACTTAATTAGTTCCGTTTTGCAATTAACGCCTCCATTTGCATCCTAAATCAAAATAGAATAATAATGAGTATATTTAGGCAGCAAATAAGTATAAAAGACTAGACATTAAGGGGGTAAATATGACATTTTGCATTCTCATCAAGTATCCAATAAAAATTCCTTTGTCACTCCTAGAATCAAACTTACCTAGATTCTCTCCATCATTCAAGATGTAACATTTGCATCTAAACACATGAAAGTAAGAGAGATCAGGTTTCTTACTTGTCCACAACTCATAAGGAGTTTGAACAGAACCTTTTCTAAGGTAAACACTATTGGAAATATGACATGTCATGTTAATGGGTTCTACCCAAATCTTGTAGGAAACGTTTTGGCATTAAGCATTACCCTATCCATCTCTTGAAGCACTCTGTTTTTTCTTTCCACAACACCATTTTGTTAAGGTGTTTTTGGTGCTGAAAATTCATGAAATATGCCCTACAATTCACAAAAGTTAGCAAAATCCACATTCTCAAATTCCTTTCCATAATCACTCCTAATTCTCACAATCTTTGTAGCCTTTGAACTCTTCTCAACAAGCAACCTTTTAGCCAATTTCTGAAAAGCATTGAACGAATCAGATTTATCACGTAGAAAATCAACCCAAGCATATCTTGAAAAATCATCAACATGAACAAACACATATCTCTTACCTCCCAAACTCTCGGTTTGCATAGGACCCAATAGATCCATATGAAGCAATTCCAAAACACAGGGCGTATTGAGATTAGATAAAGTTTATGTGATATTCTGGTTTGCTTACCATGTTGGCATGGACCACACACATTACCTTTTAGAAGTTCAAGTTTTGGTAGTCCTTTAACAACTTCCTTCTTTGAAAGTCTTACCAAGTCCTTGAAGTTTATGTGACCAAGTTTCTCATGCCACAAATTTGTGGAATCTGTTTTAGAACTAAAACAGGACATACGGTTAGAAAGCAAGTAACAATTGTCATCTGACCTTTTTCCTTCAAGTAGAGAAACACCTTTACCATTCAAGATTTGATACTTGTTCTTTGAGAATTGAACCATAAAATCTTTGTCACAAATTTGACTAATACTAATCAAATTAGCTTTCAAACCATCAACAAGAAAGACATCTTTCAAAACAAGAAAATTAGGAAGTACAATTGATCATTTGCCAAGAATTTTACCTTTCTTTCCATCTCCATAAATGACATGTCCACTATCAACCGATTCAAGTTCAGTCAAGAGAGATTTATTGCCTATCATATGCCTTGAACAACCACTGTCTAGATACCAAAGATCATTTTTGAAATGCAAGCAAGTAAGTATGAGACACAAAACAGTTCACATCAGCTTTAGGTTTCCAAACTCTTTTGGAAGAAAAACCATTGTTCGCATTATGATTTACATTAGCAACAAAACTATGGTTTTTAAAAACATTCTTCAAATAAGCAATGAACCTAAAGCATTTGGGTCTAATGTGACCTTTTATGTTACAAAAATGACAAATAGGAATGAATTTTGATACTTTTGTAAGTTATCTCATAGCAGTTTAGCAGGAGTTCCGATGGCTTTCACAAACATGTTAGCACCAACTTTCGATGTGCTAGCACCAAGACTAAATCCCAAACCATACCAATCTCCGAAAGATTTTCCTTGACCAAGCACTTCATCAAGCTTAAGAGAACCTGCATTCAACTTATCAATGATAGCCTTAGCCTCAGTTAGTTCAGTAGTAAGGACAACAATCTTTTCAGATAAGGCTTTCTTTTGTTTCAACAAGGAAGCATTCTCAATACCAAGAGATTGCAACTTTTTCACAACCTTTAGCCATTGGTCATACATCTTATCATATGCCTCTTGTTGCTCAGCATAGATATCTTCAGTGTCATCTGAAACATCACCCTTCCCATCTTCTTGATTCACAGTGTAGGCTAAAACATTCTCATCATCACCCGAATCACCATCATCACTCTCATCATGCTCACTCTCACTTAAAGTGGCAGCCATGGCTTTACCTTTCTTCTTTTTCAATGTGTTAGCACACTCAGATTGTATGCATTCAAAACACTTGATACCTTTATTTTTCTTTTCTTTGTCTTTTGAAAACTTCTTTGTAAAGGTACCCAGGATTTGATGGTCATAAGGCTTTTTCACAAAAGGTTTTCAGCCATAACCACTATTATGTGGCTTTTTCATGCTTTTCTTTAAAAACTTTGCAAAATTCTTTATAAGTAAAGCACAATTTTCATCATCCAACGAACTTATATCACAGTCATCAAAAGGATCAGAATCAACCTCATGTTTGTGAGCCAAACCTTTGCTCGATTTCTATTTTTTCCATCGTTATAGATTCAGGTCAGAGGTTTGGAAAGAGCCAATGAGTTCATCAATGTCCATAGCATCCAAATCTCGGCATTCTTCAATGGTAGTGACCTTTGACATAAACCTCTGGGGCAAAGAGCAAAGTACTTTCCTAACAAGTTCAGCATTAGAATACGTTCTTCTTAAACCAAAATATTCATTAGAAATATCACAAACTCTACCATAAAAATAAGTTATAGTCTCATCCTCTTCCATGTTCAAATTCTCAAAATCAGTCACAAGCCTTCTCAGCCTATTTTGTTTCACGATACTAGTTCCCTCATTCTTGACTTGAAGTCTATCCAAAGCATCTTTAGCAAGCTCACATTAGCTATGACTTTCATTTGGTTCATATTAACAACATTAAAAAAGCATGAAGGGCTTTAGAGTTATAATTAGCGAGAGTTATTTCATCAACAGTCCAACTAGCAACAGGTTTTTGTCTAGACACTTCATTTTCAACAATAACCGAGGCTGTCCAACCATTCACAACTGTGGACCATACTCTTTCATCTATGTTAGAGTATGTGCCCTAAAGCCAATCAATTAGTGTAGAATTGACTCTTTGTAATAATGTTCATTGATCAATAAAAGACATTTTATTCTATATCTCGTAAATCATTATTGTATGTATTGATATATATCCTTAGAATGGTAGAACCGTGACGAGGATATTAAGTGTTTCAAATCTTGATAGTGAGAACTCTATGAGCACATATGGTGGCCATTCTAGAAACGTCCGTAGCCCTAGTATTATTCAGAAGTAAGGGCACAGATAATACGGTAAGGCTATCATAGTGTTAAACGACCCTGTCAAAAGGCAGTGACTGATCTCACTTATCAAGGTTGTTTGGTGACAACCTGGTGCAACACATGGGTGCTTGCTGTAGGCAAGTTCACTGGACTGACCCACCAGAGGATTTCATATGAATGGTAACCCCAATGTCTATAGAACAAATCATCTAACGAATGGTGGTGCATGTAATCCTTAGACTTGAGATCACCGGAGCGCCTTGTGCACCGATTGGTGCAGTTTGACACTAGCCCAATATAGTTCTATTCAGAGCTATCAATACGGTAGTGATTGGCTGCATCAAGGAGTGTATCAAGACTATGGCGGATCGACAGAGGATTCATCACTCCCGGGTATGGGGGGAAGTTATCTCACGGCGCAATTCAGTAAATGACAATTACTCTAAAACTGTGGCCACAGTGGGATTGAATTGTTGCTCTATCCAATTTATAATTCTGATCATTGGTCCAGTAACTGAATACATACATATCGAGAGTAACTGAGGTTGACACTATTTCTATGCCTCGGTCTCATTAAGATAACGGATGATGAAAGGATTGGATTGTACGGTAACCATATCGTTAATAGGTAGCTACTTCACTGAATCTGAATCTATCGGGTGGCCATGATGCCTTGCCAAGGGCCAATCTTGGTCTGTGTATAGTGAGATGATTAATTGGTGTTAATCGCGATACTACACACTACCAGTATGATAAGGAGCCTACGGGTCACACACATAGAAGATAATTTAAGAACCAGATTATAAGAAGGGCGTTTTCGTCTTTTTAGGCAAAAGGGTATTTTGGCAATCTCACAGTGCAATTAAATTTGTTGAGGTCGTAGCCTTTATTTAATTTGATATTAAAATTAAATAAGTGAGATTATATTTAAATATGTGTTCGCATATATTTAAATGAATTATCATTATTGTTAAATGTTAATATATATATATATATATTAATTGAATTTAATTGAAATAATGATAATTAAAATTAAAATATCTAAATGGGGGGCTGTTTGGATATAAGGGGTGTTTGGGTTGGTGCCCAAGCCTATTCCATGATGGAATAGGGCAAAGTGTGCACTATATAAGTGCACCACTTGTGAATTAAAGAATAATTTCATTCAATCATTTAGACTAAAATTCCAACCCCCTTTTTCTCTCTTCACACCAGTTTTCCTTTTGGTTGAATCAAATATTATTTGATTCTTCTTGGTTCTTAAGGCTAAAGAGATCTAGCAATCCCTTTTTGTTCCTCAGGGTTAGCTACGTGTGGACTACATGGTTTGATCCTACCCTTGGGTTGGTAGCGAAATTCGTTCAAGAGACAAGTTAGAGGAACCTCCAAATGTGTGTATGATTCTTTAATTCTAGATTGAATTTCTGTAGATTCTAATTTATTATATAAACTGTAAATTTGTGCCCTGATCTTGGTTCTAAGGAATGATCCATGTTGGAAATTTTTGTTTTCCGCTGATAATCCGTAAATTATACAGTTTTTATTTGATCTTTTGTCGGATTTCAGGTACTTTCTAGTGCATTTTTACTGAATTGGTGCGTAATTCTCTACTTCGTGTTTCAGGTTAAAATGGACTCTTTTAGTGAATAAAGACAAAATTTGACATTTTGAATCAGAATTGAAGGATTCAGAGATAGGAGAGTTTCGGAGTAGGACAATGCACGATGAAGCTTTCCAAGGTGGAGAGTCGAAAATAGAAACGGACGAAGAGGCAAGCAGAGTGCGAGTTCTGTAAATTTCAGAACTTTTGAAGAAGCTTCGCCCCTGCGAAGAAATTGTCTTCGCCGCAGCGAAGTTGGGCAGAGTCGAATTTGGATTTTCATTCTTCGCCGCGGCGACGTTAAAATTTTCAGTTTTGTAAACGCACAGTTTCGTGTGTGCTTGTTTTTGACTGGGTTTAGGACTAGGTATAAAAGAAAACTTTAACTTTTTAGAAAGGGTGGAACTGTTAGGTTGAGCCGTCTTTTACATTTTCCTTAGAGAAAAAGCTTGAGTTTTTCAGATTGTTAGAGAGAAGGTTCGATTTTGACTGGAAGATTCATCTTTTGGGAGATTTCTATTCTTTCATCTTAGTTTCATTATGTTTATTCTGTTTACTTTATTTTTCCGTTTTTATTCTGTTAAATTAGCTATGAACTAATCTTCTGGTTAGGGTTTTGATTGTAGTTTGGATTTGAAATGGTTGATATGTGATTGTGCTATTTCCATGTGAATGAGCTGTGGTTGTGTGTTACTTGATTAATTGTTGTATGTGATGAACATGATGAGATTGAGAAATAATTATGTTAAGCTTCATGGGTAATAACCATTATAATATTGGATGCTAGAGATAGATTCAAGCATTAATGAAATCAATTTAGGATTCTTGTGCTTCATGATTTAGAATTATTAACTTTCAATTTGTTGGGTGCGGAATGTTAATAATGATGAATAGGAAAACATAGCCGAGAGGGTATGTTATCATAGTAGTGAATCCGATTTACAACCATTGCAAGTGATGTGAAAATGTGTAACTCTTAGGTTTGACCCATAAATAATCCAAACGAAGTCAAAACCCTACCCGTTTACTTAAACTGAATTTCTGTGTTTCATTTGTTTTCCTTTTAAGAATTACTTCTTTGTTAAATTTTATTTTGTTTTTAGTTTAATAGCAAATTGCTCCCACAAATCCAAGATTTTCGGTTGCTTCAACTTGTTAACGTTAGGAACTTAGTGCTTAGCTACCAGTCCTCGTGGGAACGATATCCTACCCATCACTCTATTACTTGAATGACTAGTGCACTTGCTAGTTTTGCATGTTGTAGTAAACACGCATCATCCGCTACCATGACTTGATCGTTGCCTAACAATCTATAGACTTAAGGCACGCATCCTAGGTCTCCATGTGTAATAGTTACGTCCTTCTAACAGAGGAGGTCTATGAGTAGATCCACCTTCTATGAAGAAACTCATGATGAAAAACAGTCAGACAGATGCTAACATAGTAAACGACAGTGCACACATAGACAAACAACAGATCTAAAATAAAAATGCAACATAGACCAAACTTCGTCCAACAACCAGACCACTCAAATGCACACAAAAACAAGTAAAATGGGTAAGGATCTACTAAAGTAACTTATTAGAACATGCTCTTATACCACTTGTTGGGGATTGATTAAACCACTTTGGTTTTGGATTACCCATTTTAAGGTGCAGCGAAATATTTACCAAGTAGATTAAGACATTTCCGGTTTTTATCCACATCAAACACAGGTGCCGAAAGTAAAGAACACAACCATATAATGGTTCGACTAAATCCACTTTTAGCCTACATCCATGGGACCTTGTCCAGATCAAAGCAATCCACTAAGTTAAAAACACATTACAAGATAACATTCAAAGTTGATCTAAGTTACAGTAAAAAGAACTCCATGTTCAACTTTACACTTAGCACTACACTCTGAATCCTTAACATGTACCAACTTCTTGGGATCTTTTTCACACTGGGAACACACCCGAGAACAGCTTGCGAAACACCAAGCTTCAAGCAATGACGCCACGCACCAGCATCATCAAAGGAACCACATTCCAAGAGCCATCAAATCTATGTTTGATACGGTGAGGTTTTGGCACAAAATGGAAAATGAACCTTGAACATTAAGAGAAAGAATACTCTAAGAAATTTAGAGTAAGAATGAAATAAAAGATCAAAAGGTTAGATTCATTCATGCAAGAAAGAGTATTAAATAATTAAAGGTTTCATGCTCAACAATATAGTGCCACGTCAGCCAACAAGGGGTTGACCCATGTTTGTCCAAATAAGGAAAATATTTCTTCTTTTATTTTGGACCACAAAATAAATTGGGAAAGATAACTTTATTCCCTAGGACCACCTAAGCATGTTATGACATATGTAAAAAGGTCCTAAAAAGCAAGAGACAATGATAACCAATATCTTTTTCCCTTTATCAGACATGCAACTCGTGCTGGATTGCAAATATCTGAAGTGAGAGTATAAGCACAAACCATTGTGCACACACACTCGAAACGAACCAAGCCAAGACATAAGTCTGGCAACTTGTGTGCACACAGAATTGATGTGCACACACACAACTCATAAGTTTGACAAATATGAATATTCCACAATATCTAACAAAAATTCTTTTGATTTAGTGATAACATTTATTGACTTAGGTCTAGCGGTTGATATCATAATTATTGATTTCATTGCACAGTAGCAAGACTTATATGGGTCACTACTATTAGGGTTTTGTAGAGATTTACTCTTAATATCTAGAGAGTTTTCTATATCTACGGATGAATTACTAGATTCTTTATCAGAATTATTTTGAATAAGGCTTAATGGTTGTTGTTTTTGTGTTTTAGTTGGACACTTGAGAGCACTGTGTCCTTCTTGTTTGCATTTCCAACATTTTATTCTTTTACCTTTATTATTATAATAAGAACGTTTTCTTTTTCTATAATTTTGTTCTTTTATTGGGGTTGATTTTGAAAGGACATTAATGTTAGATTTAGAGGTGATAATTCACTAAGTTTTTTACTAATAGATTCTAAAATAATATTGTGATTATTGAATTTAACAATTTCTTCTTTTCGTATATCGAAAAGTTCAAAAAATAGTTTAACATATTTTTTGTGAATAAAGAGGTGTTGAATTAGAAGTTGAATTTCCTATTTCTACTATCTCCTTCCCAGGGGTTTTTGAAAATTTTGTTATTAATGTGTAGTATTATCTTCTATCCTATTCATTTGTTGACTAATAGTGTAGAGAATTTGATTAGAGTAATTGTTTTGATGTTGAATATTTTTAATGTCTCTTAAAGTTGGTTGTTTTTTAACATCATCTATCTTATTAATTTTTTCAAAGGGTGATGCTATTATTTCTGCTTGTTGATGGTCTATTTTTATTTCTTTTAAAGGTGGATGTACAGATGTAATAGTTTTATTTGTTGATGTTTGCTAATTTTTGTTGTATTAGTGGTTACAAAAATAGTTTCTTTTCACTTAAATTTTGATAATATTTTCTATTATCTAACCAATTAAAGAAATAAATATTTTGTTTTAATTTTTCTTGTGTATTGTACCATTTAGATCTAAGGGTATTTTGTTCTTCTAGTTTAAATATCGTAAAGAAAATTTGTCTTTTTTCTTTATTATAATTTTGTAGAAATTCTTGTCTTAGTAAATCTTTGTTAATTTCAAAGGGTTTAGCTATTGTGTTAACTTGACTATAATTTCCTAATACTTTTGATTGTGTTGGTGAACTAGGTGGAGTTGATGTGTTTTCATATGCAGGTTTTGGTACTGGAGGAGAGTAATTTACTCATACTAATTTACTTGTTGAACTTGCTGATGAGGGCCTAGGTGTAGTAATTTCTTCAATCCTAGGGTTGTGATGATCTTTATTAGTAATTATGGGTTGATTTTGTTCTAAGGAAGTTTCTCTAAGTTTTAATCTTATTGTATCATCTGGTTCTTGTATTATTTGTTGTATTTCATATTCATTTTGATCATGTAAAGGTTTTGGAGGGCATAATTTTTCTAATTTCCAATCCATTTGTTTAATAATTTCATCCCAAGCTAATCTTTTTGGTGTAAAAGTTTTATGTTTTGTTCTATCAGCTTCCATAATAACTGTGTGTCCTAGTGGTGACATCCTAATAGCTCTTGGACTTATTGTGGTATTCATAACTTTGTAATAAATCCTATTTATTAATGCTACTGGTTGGGCTTTATCTTGATAAGTAAGATTAAAAGCTTTTAATAAATTAATAGTTAATGCAGACATTATTGTTGGATCATATAAACCTACGGTAAAGTTTGGATAACAATCAAAATATACTGGACCGCTTTCTAAATTAGAATTTAATACTGCTAATAAAGAGTTATTGAAGTTTAAATTTCTTGCATCTCTTAAAATTACTAATATTGGAATGTTTTGTCCTAATCTAAATAATGGTTTTACTGCTACTTGTATTAATCCTATGTGTAAAAATTTATAATTGTTTTGTCTGTGTTTATGCATTCCTTCTTCAGAAAAAAGTTGAATTTCTTCAACCTTTTCTTCGGTTATCATTATTGTGCCTTCTGTTGTTTTAATAGAGTAATCTAAAATAAATTCAAAACTACCTATTTAATATATTGTGTCTTTCCTAACTGGTGGTATGTTCTAGTTATGTAAGTGTTGATCAATTTTGCCATATTAATTTCTTGTGTGTTAATTGATTTCATTAATTCTTGATTATTGCTTGTGTTTTGTTGTTGATTATTAATTCTAATTGCGTTACTGCTACTACTATCATCTCGCTTACTGCTACTACTATCATCTAGCTTACTGCTACTTCCTAATCTCCTTAAGAAATTAGACATCTCTAAAATAATTCTAACCTAAAAGTTCCAGTTTTTCTCCTAGATTACGAGACCACCAAGGTACAGGACCACCTAACACAGCTGACCAACGGTTACAGGCTAACCAAGTGCACCCTCTAGGCTGACCAAACGCAACCTAGAATCAATTCTAGAGTTCTTCTAGATTAAAACCTTTTAGATTTATCAAATCCTTAATTTAATTAAAAAATGAATAATGCTATAGACACATAGTAATGAATAGTAAACTACTACAGTGTGTGAACAGTAACAGTGAACAGTGATGAACATTGATGGTGAACATTATTTTTGCTACAGTAACTATGGTAATGGCAGTTAATTTGTTAAGATCTTGATTCCTAAGTCCTCACTTCTAATGACTCTTGGCTTTAAGACCATATAAAAACTTGAGGAATGTAATAAAAGAAATGTGTTTAAAATGAATAGTAAATGTGAAAAGAAATGAAATAATGTAAATAGTGAAAATTAAAGAAATAGTGAGTAATAACTTACAAGTAGAAGTTTTGATGAAGAAATGTTTTATTCCTTTATGATTTTCACAAAGTGTTTTTCAAAGGACACTATAAATTTTTTCTCTCTCACTTTTTGTTCTCTCGTTTTCTTTTTTTTTTTTTTTTTTTCCCATTCCACTCTTGCATTCTAAGTGATACATATTTATATTACAAGGGAACGAATTTCAAATACATTTGAATCCGCCTTCATTATTACAATACAGAATAAAACATAAAGTAGTTGATAAGTTGATGAGCTGTCTTGAATACATGTCTTGAATTATTGAGAACTTGTCTTAATATTGGCTGACAAAATGATCTTGTTGATAAGGAGAATCTTGAAAATCTTGATATCCACAGAAAGTATTGAACATGTGATAAAGCTGGTGTTGAGTCATTGTCCTTTCTTTTATTGAAATCATAATTGAACATGGAACATTGCATAACAGTCATCTTCGTCTTGATCACTTGGTGACTTAGTGTTGTCCGAATCTACTTTTTGAGATGAGGAAGATCCAATGGCCATAATGATTTTGTCCATATCTTGAGTGGTTTGGCATTGAGCCAATTCAGCCAGAAGTTTTGATTTTTGCGTTAGAAATGTTGATTGTTGTTGAGGTTGACAAAAATGAGGGTGTTGAGAAATCCATACTTGCATGGCTGGTGGGCCAACATTTTGGATAGAAAAGCTTGCCCACCATTTAATAAAGAATTTTCTTCGTAATTCTCTGAATTTTGGAGGAGGAGGTATAGTGATATAAAATTGTCAGCTCATTATCTAAGCAATTAAGAAATTGCTAGAAAATGCTTGCAAAGGTTCTTCACTGTTATTGAAATTTTTGATGAATAATTGATATCCTTCCCAAACCGAAGGTGGGAGAATTTTTTCATTTAAACCGAAAAAATTGAACCATTGTTGAAACCATTTTGGAAAAGTTTTTGGACAAGTTTTGTTAAATATAAAGAACCAAGAATGTGTTGTATGTGATAAACAAAAAGTATAAAACCATGCTTTTTCATAATCTTTATATGAAAATTCTTGAGGAAAAAAGGTTTGAGAAAATGGGTGTTTTTTATAAATTCCAATACACCAATCTTGTGGTCTCAAGACTTTTCTGATTTTGCATTTTGAAAAAGCAATTTTATTTGGATCATTTCTATCTGGATTATGTGAAATTTCAATTGAATCAGTATCAACTAAAATAAATTCATAAAAGGTTCTTATTTTTAATATATCATCAGGAATAAAATAAAAATCTGGAGAGAAATTTTTTTATAAGGTTTCTTAAAAAGTTTGTCCCCAGAATTCGAGTTCAATAATACAAATTGATTGGGTTGTTTCTTTTTCAATGTATTGAAAATTTGGATTAATGTTAACAGGTTTTGATGGAGAATGTGAATAAGATGTTGGCATTGTAAAGGCTTGTTGGTAAATTTTTGGTGGTGATAGAGAAACAGATTCTTCATCTAGAAGAGTGAACCAATTTGGTTGGGTAATAATGATTTTCTATTTATTGGGAAGGTTTTGAGTGTGCGGTAATAGGTTGTTGAGGTGGTAGCATTGCATACGAAGCTTTTGATTTTGGATTATTTTGGGGTTTGATGGGAGTGCCCGTCTTTTCCTCACTTTCTCTCAAAATTATCTCGTCTTGAAAGTTATTATGAGAGAGACTATTAGAGTAAAAAAAAAAAATTTACTCTTGTATTTTATTGAAAACAGGATTTTGAACATTTTTAAATTTTAATGCAAAAAGTTTAAAACATGTTTTTGTAATGCAAGCATCCAAAATTTTCTAGTATTGAGCCATTTTCTTGTAGGAACAATTTCTAGACTCTCTAATTTAGTAATAGCATTTATCCTAAATATTGAAATATTTTTCAAATTACTAATGTCCTTTACAAATGGAGGATTAGCAAATTCAAATGTTACATCTTGTCCTAAAATATTTGTTGTAATTCCTTTATTATTAACTGCAAAAGGGTAAATTTGAGTAATAAAAGTGGTACCTAATATAACATCATCTTGATCTAAATCTTTTGCTAGAATAAAAGTATTTTTAAAACCAAAAATTTGTATACATACATGAGCATTGGATAATTTATAATTAATGTTTAATTGTTGACAATTAGCTCCATGTAATATTTCTTTTGTTTTTTCATAATATTTTGTTGGAATTAATCCTTCTCTCATACAATTTTGATATACTCCTATGTCTACTAAGGCTTACGTAATAATATCTAATTCATAATTAATATTAATCCTAATATAAACATGCCATTTTTTAAATTAAATTCTAGAGATTTCATTAATAAATAATTTTTCCGATTCTTCAACAATTTTTAATTCTGATTTTGAGGTTGATGGTTGTCCTATAGTTTCTTTAGAGGCTTTTAAGCATAATAAATCTGTCTTAATTTCAAAATTATCTTTTTGTAATTCTTTGACTTGATTTTTCAGAATATTAATTTCTTCTTGTAAGTCACTTAGAGTAACTTGTGTGAGTTTTTCAAATCTTTTTAATATATCTTTTAAATTATAAGAATCTACATCTTTTTGTTTTTCTTCAGATAAAATTAATTCTTTAAGTTTTAATAAATATTCTCTCTTAATATCTTCATCCTAAATCTTATCAATAATATCTAATAAAAATTCTTTTGATTTAGTGATAACATTTATTGACTTAGGTCTAGAGGTTGATATCATATTTATTGATTTTATTGCACAGTAACAAGGCCTACATGGGTCGATACTATTAGGGTTTTATAGAGATTTACTCTAAATATCTGGAAGTTATCTATATCTACGGATGAATTACCGGATTCTTTTTCAGAATTATTTTGAATAAGGTTTAATGATTGTTGTTTTTGTGTTTTAGTTGGACACTTGAGAGCATTGTGTCCTTCTCGTTTGCATTTCTAACATTTTATTCTTTTACCTTTATTATTATAATAAAAACGTTTTCTTTTTCTATAATTTTGTTCTTTTATTGGGGTTGATTTTGAAAGGACATTAATTTAGACTTAGAGAGTGATAATTTACTAAGTTTTTTACTAATAGATTCTAAAATGGTATTGTGATTATTGAATTTAACAATTTCTTCTCTTGGTATATCGAAAGGTTCGAAAAATGGTTTAACATATTTTTATGAATAAAGAGGTGTTGAATTAGAAGTTGAATTTCCTATTTCTACTATCTCCTTCATGGGGGTTTTTGAAAATTTTGTTATTATATGTGTAGTATTATATTATATCATATTCATTTGTTGACTAATAATGTGGAGAATTTGATTAGAGTAATTGTTTTGAAAAAAGAGAGAAAACGAGAGAACACAAAGTGAGAGAGAAAAAAATTGTCCTTTGACAAACACTTTGTAAAAATCATCAAGCAATAAAACGTTTCTTCATCAAAACTTCTACTTGTTAGTTATTACTCACTATTTCTTTTCTTTTCATTATTTCTTTTCTTTTCACATTTATTATTACAAGAACATTTACTATTCATTTTCAATACATTTATTTGATTACATTCCTCAAGTTTTTAAAGATCTTGCCTTAGAAGTGAGGAATTAGGAATCAAAATCTTCACAAATTAACTGCCATTACCGTAGATACTGTAGCAAATACTGTTCATCATCACTATTCACGCACTGTAGTAGTTTACTGTTCATTACTGTGTGTCTGTAGTACTATTCATTTCTTAGTTAAATTAAGGATGAGATAAATCTAGAAGGTTTTAATCTAGAAGAACTCTAGAATTGATTCTAGGTTGCGCTTGGTCAGCCTGTAACCATTGGTCAGCCATGTTAGATGGTCCCAAGGGTGGTCCCGTACCTTGGTGGACCTGTAATCTAGGAGAAAAACTAGAACTTTTAGGTTAGAATTATTTTAGAGATGTCTAATTTCTTAAAGAGATTAGGAAGTAGCAGTAGTAGCAGTAACGCTATTAGAATTAATAATCAACAACAAAACACAAACAATAATCAAGAATTAATGAAATCTATTAACACACAAGAAATTAAGATGGCAAAAATTGATCAACACTTACATAATTAGAACATACCACCAGTTAGGAAAGACACAATATATCAAATAGATGGTTTTGAATTTATGTCAGATTACTCTATTAAAACAACAAAAGACACAATAATGATAACCAAAGAAAAGGTTGAAGAAATTAAACTTTTTTTCTGGAGAAGCAATACATAAACATAGACAAAACAATTATAATTTTTTACACATAGGATTAGTTCAAGTAGCAGTAAAACCATTAATTAGATTAGGATAAAACATTCCAATATTAGTAATGTTAAGAGATGCAAGAAATTTAAACTTCAATAACTCTTTATTAGCAGTATTAAATTCTAATTTAGAAAGTTGTCCAGTATATTTTGATTGTTATCCAAACTTTACAGTAGGTTTATATGATCCAACAATAATGTCTGCATTAACTATTAATTTAAAAGCTTCTAATCTTACTTATCAAGATAAAGCCCAACCGGTAGCATTAATATATAGGATTTATTACAAAGTTATGAATACTATAAAACTATTAGGATGTCCCTACTAGGACACACAGTTATTATGGAAGCTAATAGAACAAAACACAAAACTTTTACACCAAAAAGATTAGCTTGTGATGAAATTATTAAACAAATGGATTGGAAATTAGAAAAATTATGCCCTCCAATACCTTTACATGATCAAAATGAATCTGAAATACAACAAATAATACAAGAACTAGATGGTACAATAAGATTAAAATTTAGAGAAACTCCCTTAGAACAAAATCAACCCATAATTACTAATAAAGATCATCACAACCCTAGGATTGAAGAAATCACTACACCTAGGCCTTCATCAGCAAATTCAACAAGTAAATTAATAGGTGTAAATTACTCCGCTTATGTACCAAAACCTGCACATGAAAACACATCAAGTCCACCTAGTTCACCAACACAATCAAAAGTATTAGAAAATTATAGTCAAATTAACACAATAACAAAACCCTTTGAAATTAACAAAGAATTATTAAAACAAGAATTCCTACAAAATTATAAAAAAAAAAAAAGACAA
This sequence comes from Pistacia vera, assembly GCF_008641045.1. Classification (NCBI taxonomy): domain Eukaryota; kingdom Viridiplantae; phylum Streptophyta; class Magnoliopsida; order Sapindales; family Anacardiaceae; genus Pistacia; species Pistacia vera. The sequence continues at coordinate 1,807,317 of NW_022196310.1, forward strand.
ATATTCTTTACAAAATTTAAAAAAAAAGAACAAAATAGCCTTAGATCTGAATGGTACAATACACAAGAAAAATTAAAACAAAATATTTATTTCTTTAATTGACAAAAAAAATCGAAAATATTATCAAAATTTAAGTGAAAAGAAAACTATTTTTGTAACAACTAATACAACAAAAAATTAGCAAACATTAACAAATAAAATTATTACATATGTACATCCACCTTTAGAAGAAATTAAAATAGAACATCAACAAGCAGAAATAATAGCATCACCCTTTAAAAAAATTCATAAGATTGATGATGATAAAAAACAATCAACTTTAAGAGATATTAAAAATATTCAACATCAAAGCAATTACTCTAATAAAATTTTCCACACTATTAGTCAACAAATGAATAGGATAGAAGATAATACCACACATATAATAACAAAATTTTCAAAAACCCCCGGGAAGGAGATAGTAGAAATAGGAAATTCAACTTCTAATTCAACACCTCTTTATTCATAAAAATATTTTAAACCATTTTTTGAACCTTTTGATATACCAAAAGAAGAAATTGTTAAATTCAATAATGACAATACTATTTTAGAATCTATTAGTAAAAAACTCAATGAATTATCACCCTCTAAATCTAACATTAATGTCCTTTCAAAATCAACCCCAATAAAAGAACAAAATTATAGAAAAAGAAAACGTTGTTATTATAATAATAAAGGTAAAAGAATAAAATGTTGGAAATGCAAACAAGGACATAATGCTCTCAAGGGTCCAACTAAAACACAAAAACAACAATCATTAAACCTTATTCAAAATAATTCTAATAAAGAATCCAATAATTCATCCGTAGATATAGAAAACTCTCCAAATATTAAGAGTAAATCTCTACAAAACCCTAATAGTAGTGACCCATATAGGCCTTGCTACTGTGCAATGAAATCAATAAGTATGATATCAACCTCTAGACCTAAGTCAATAAATTTTATCACTAAATCAAAAGAATTTTTATTTTATATATATATATATAAGTCATAATTAAACGTTTTAATATTTAAAGTTAAAACGTCTAGTATATTTTGGTCATCTAAGCAGACCGTGAAATCAGGATAACAATTGAAATAAATTGGTCCATTGGACAGGCTGGATTCTATCGTTCCTAAAAGAGAATCTCTAAATCTTAGCCATCTACAATCTCTTAAACAAGCAAAGATGGCAGTGTCTAAGCCTTCAATGCTTAGAGGTTTGATTCCTATTTGGACAAGTCCTATATGAAGATAATTATAACTCTTTTTGTATTTTTTAATCATTTCGTTAGATAATAATTGAGTGACTTGAGAAGAATTGTTTATCTTAAGAGTTTTTTCTTCTGTTTTAATTATGTATTTTGATTTGTTTAAAGGGTTAACTCTATTGAGACTTGATAATTTTCCTTCTTTGTAAACATCTGTTACAGAAATTTTGGGAATGTTCCATTTATCAAAATGTTTTTGTAAATCTTGAGGTCTTATGACCTGTTTATCTTTTTGTGTACAAGCATGACTTGTTTCAATTATGTTGTCATTTTGATTTATACAAATATCTTCTTGATGAACAATCTATTAATCTCTAGTATTAGAACTAAAAGTAGACATTGATCTAGAAAAGTTTTCCATTTTGTAAATTACTTATTTCTTTCCTTACAGTGGTTGATCTAAGGGACTTACAACGGCAAAACCCTACAGCCCTACACAACCCAAAATGACTCAGTACTCAAAATAATAAATAAACTAAATTTTAACAATCCTAAATCCCTGCCTCCTCACTGGCTCTGATACCAGAAGGGACACAGGATCGTTGCACACAAAGAGGAGATATGCAGAGATTAAATAAAACTTAAATAAACATAAAACTTAAATAAACTTAAAATAAACTTAAATAAACATTAATTTAAATAATCTTACAACTTAATAAGACAACGGCGGCAGAGCCGCACAGAAATCATATTAAGAAGTGAGATTAACACTTAACTAGGTAACGGCGGCAGTGCCGCACTGGAACCAAATTAAATGATGAACAAAAATTTAAAGAAACAAAGAACACAAATAAAAACTTAAATAAACATTAAAATCAAACATGATGAATGATTATTAAAAGAACTTTAACTTACAATGAAAGCTTTCTTTTTGGAGAGCTTTTGGGAAGTTTACATCAAAGGAAAGTCAAAGAGAAAGTTTAGAATTGGCTTGGCAAAAGCTTGGTTCACATTACACGAATCCTTCTAATTTATAGAAAACCTTATCTCACTATAGCATCACATGAATACTATTGAGTGAATATTTTAGTAATTTTGTTTTTTTTTTTTAAAGAGCATTAAATGTCTCTTTTGCAGGGAATCTCTGACTCTTCAATATTATGCCAGATATTCTCTGAAGCTGATGTCGGATCAATTGATACTTGTGGAACACTAGCATCATATCGTACTGATAATCATATACAGTACATACTACTTTTCAATGAGAATATCTCTCAAAAAACTGAAACCCGAAGCCGCCGCGGCCGCCGCCTTAAAGGAGTATGGATTGAACCTCGGTTCCATAAAATTCCCCAGAAGTGTAGTCGGCATGATCTATGAGAAATTGACTCTTTATCTTAGAATAATTGCTATACTTATACTATTTATTAGTTTTATTTTTGCTAAGATTCTTTGAAGAATAATTGAGTTTATGGTTTCACTTTTTAGAGTTGAGGTTTAATTAATGGAAATATTTCTCTGTTGCTTTGCTATGCTTTTATATGTCTGCAAACTATTTTCTAATCTTCCATGAAACTAATCAACTTAGACCATCATCAATCGTTGAGCTCAACATAAACGTGTTTGGAATATTGTGGCTCATTTTCCTATTTGTTTCCATGTAAAATTGTATGTCTTTATTAGAATTATGACAGTCTTATTATGAATTGAAATATGAATTTTATTAAGAATAGAATATCTCATATACTATCGATAAATATAAGGGTGAGAACCAATTCAAGATTATAAGAGAATGTGAGAACACAGAGTATTTGATGTAAAAGTTATTAAACACCATGGGAAGAATTTCTTAGAAACTGAGATTGTTTACACACTAGGTATTGGGTTGAGCGTGGTTAGAAACTAGGATGTTTTCACTCTGTTTTATGTACCGGGTTTATGGCATTTTGTACTCTTGTATATCGTGTTCATGAAATTATAATGGATTTCTCTCATCCGTGGATGTAGACAGATTATGCCGAACCACTTAAATATCATGTCTCTTTGTGTGATATGAATTTAATCCTATGTTGTTTATCTTGAAAATATATTTTTCGTTGCGTGATCTCCTAGCAAGTGGTATCAGAGCTCTAGGTTTCTACATGGGAGATGATTTCTTTCAAGATGGTGGATGCACATAAGAGATAGACTACAACAGGTTTAAGTTATAGGTGGAGTGGTTCTCAAATCTTGGCGGCAAAATTCGGCAGGGCTACTATGCAACCTGGATGCTAGCAAAATTTGACGTGGTTAACCTCAATGTTGTGGTGATGGAGCGTTATCTTCGTCATGTTCATCATTGTGATGGAAAACTTGTCAAGGTGGAGATTGTTGAGATATTATGACCCGTTTTCCTATTGGTTCCCATGTAAAATTGTATGTCTTTAGGAAAACTCTTTAGTAAAGAATACAATTCTAAATAGGAATAGAATTATGAGAGTCCTATTAGGATTTGAAATATGAACTCTATTAGGAATATAATATCGTGTATACTACTTATAATTATAAGGGTGAAAACCAATTCAAGGTTACGAGAGAATGAGAGAATGTGAGAACACAGGGTATTTGATATAAGAGTTATTAAACATCATGAGGAGAGTGTCTTAGAAATGGGGATTGTTTCCACTCTAGATACTGGGTTGACGTGGTTAGAAACTAGATGTTTCCGCTCTATTTTATGTATCAGGTTTATGGTGTTGTGTACTCTTATATATCATATTCATGAAACTATAGTGGATTTCTCTTATTTGTGGATATAAACGGGTTATGTCGAACCACGTAAATATCATGTCTCTTTGTGTAGTATGATTTTAATCCTATGTTATTTATCTCGAAAGTATATTTCCCGCTGTGTCATCTCTTAAGAAAATGTTAATGTTAGCACCATCTCATCAAAGGTGGTGAGCGTGAACTTCTGCTAGTAAGAATTTTCAACACTATTATGTAAAAGCTATTTCTTATATCAATAATATTATACTTACAAAGAAATCTTATAAAGATTTCTATACAAAGTGAGGTGGCAAAAAGTAAATACAAGAGTGAAATAAAAAGTCAAACTCATTAAATTTACTTTTTTATTTATTTTTTATTATTCACTTTGTATAAAAATCTTTGTAAAATTTCTTTATAAGTGTAGTATTACTCTTCTTTCATTAATCACAAGAAACCGTTGGTATTAGCTTTCCACACATACAGGCTACAGCAAGTAAAAATTGAAGATGATGAGACGACATGGCGTCATGGACGATCACCTGATCATATACACGTGCGTGAATTAACTTTAATGATTACTCCTTAATTTTTTTTATATACTGTATAAAGTGGAAGTTAAGCAGGTGTATTTTAAAATTGAAAAATGCTAGTTTGATCAATTGCACTCAATCAAATAGGGATATATTTGAATTTTCATATGGTGATTCATATATAAAAGGATTTACTTGCCCTTCATGAATTAAGAAGTAAAAATTGATTCAATAGTGGGATAGCTTCAAATTTCATTTAATTCTCTCTCATTATTATTAAGTCTAGAAATGAAACTCTAAGGAGATATTTTCAAAATTTTGGATTTGTTGTAAAATATTATATTTGTTACCAAGAAGATTTAAATGTTATAATAAATCTATCTGAAATATGTTTGAAAGTCTCAACACAAGCTACACATTTGTATTATAAAGAGTTTATTCATAAAAATAAGAGTCCAACAAATTATTTATTTTTCAAATATAAATTAAATAGTTAGTTTGACTCTCCACATTGTGAAAGTCAAATTTCACTTTTTATCATAATTTTAATTAATAAATTACAAGTTTTTATATATTTTATTTATTAATTCTCTCTCCTATTAAGTCTCTTTGTGGGAAAATGCAAAATAAAAAATTAAAATTTAGGAAAATGCTACACCCACAACTTTTTCTCACAAACTTCCTCTCACAATCCCGACATGGTAGTTTACAATTGGTTAGCTCGTAATGGGACCCACCTGGGTCCCATTTGATAAATTGCGGTTAACCAATTGCGAGCTGCCACGTCAGGGTTATGAGAGAAAGTTTGTGAAAAGAGGCTGTGGGTATAGTATTACACTAAAATTTAAAGAGTCTATTGGATTTGTATAAAAAAAAAATTATTCTTTATATTTAGAAATTAATGAAGATATTCTATATTAATATGAAAGATACTCTTTAAAATAAAGAGAACCATTGGAGATACTCTAAAAGCAACGATGTTTTTTTTTTGTATTAGTATTGGATTGAACTTCACTTTTTAAAACTTTAAATGTAATACTCTGCCCATTAATTAGTAGGAATTTATATATAGCAAGTAGTAATTAGTTAGAAAAGAAAATGTCATATACATATACATATTACATCCTCCAATTATCTCCTTTACCATATGTAACTTAATCAAACAATCTTAAATTCAAGTAATTATTTGAAAGATGTTACATAATCTATGTATTTAAATTTAAAGCCCTACGAAAATTTGATCTCAGATGTTATTTCTATGGAAAACAATAATAATAATAATTTGACTTTGAAATTCAATGTACATAAAATTTATTTAACATTACATGACTTACTATATATGTATGACATGTATGTAGTATTGCTTACTATATATGTATATAATAGGTCACACACACACACACATATATATATATAGAAGAATCTTTGTAACTGAGTTTTATCAATGATGACATCCGAGAATTTTTGACCGAATTCAGTGGATTTTTGAACATGTATGATTGTACCATTGTAGATTATTTGAACTAAAAATCGGATCCTTGTTTAGAAAAGGTTTGTTTTTGTTTTTGATACAACTAAACTATTTGTTTTGATAATGTGAATAAATGTTTTTAAATGTTTAAAGTGTTGATCTATACTAGATGAAAATATAAGAACATCATTTATCTAGACAATAAGGAATTGAGAGTATGGATTGAATATATTATTTATTATTCTTTAGAATTCTGATGGGGCATTTTTTAACCCAAAGGGCATTACATTCCATTCATATTGACCAAATGGTACAGTAAATGCGGTTGTATACCTATCTTCTGGTTTAATTTGGATTTGCCAAAATCCAAATTTCACGTCGAATTTAGAAATTTTTTTTTAATTGGATAGTTTTAGTAATAATTTTTTTTTTTGTTTGGGATTGGGTATTTTATCCATCTTAAGGCTGTATTAAGAGGTTTATAATTTATGACAAGTCTTGAAACTTCTCTTTCAAGTTCAGCATTTTTCTGAACATAGAAGGTCGAGCAACTCCAAGGAGACTTGCTTTTCCTAATTAATTTTTTTTGTAGAAGATCGTTGATTCCCTTTTTACAGTGTTCTTCTAATTCTTTATGCATTTGTATTGGTCTGGCTTTTTTAGATATTTCTTTTTCATCAAAATCTTTTTCATAAGGCAAACTGACCATATGCTTTTTCCTTTCCCAAAAAGCATTAGGTAGGTTAGAGCAGATTTGAGTTTCAATAGTTTTTCTATTTGATTTATCTTTGAGCGGATATCATTATGTTGAAGTTGAGATTCGATTCTTTTAGTTTTAACTTCTCCTTGGAGGAAGTGTATATGTTTTTGTTTGTTTAGGATAAGGTGATTAATTTATTTCTTTGATGTTGAGTATTCTTGAAGAATATTAAGGTTTTTTTTTTATGGGTTTGAGTATAAATTTGAAGATAAGAACTTCACCTATTATTTTCGTGGATATTCCTGAATCATCAACACTAAATGGTTGTATTAAAATAATGAAGAGTGTTCCTAATATTGTACTTCTTCTCAAATTTTTTACTAATAAAAATGAGGTTTTTAAACAAATATTTTAATTACAAACTTTAACATCTAATAATTTGTAATTGATAAAAAGTGTTGAGCCATTGGCTAACTTAGCAGATTCTAGTGTTTTTTTATAGTATTTTTTAGGAACTAATCCTTCTTTGATGCAATTGAAGTCTGCTCTAGCATCAAATAGAGCAATTGTTTCTAGGATAAATTCATCATTGATTAAGAGTTTTATCTTAATATGCCATTTTTATAATTTATTTGGGTTAACATATTTATAAAATCTTCATTACGATCTTTATCATCTTCAGATTTATCTTTTTCTTTAGTAAAAAGTAATTTCGAATGTTGTTCTTTTAATTCTTTGATTTCAATTTTTATTTGTTGGATTTCTTTTGTTAAATCTTCAAGTGTTAATTTCCTTTTTTCTTATTTTTTGAATTTGTCAATAATATTTTGAAAACTAAGCTTTATGGGTTTTTATTTTCCTATCAGTTTTTTCGAAGGTATTTTTTAGTCTTTCTAGATACTCTTTTCTCAAAAGAGGATTATCAATTTTATTAACGGCTTCTAGGAGGAAGTTTTGGTCTTTGGTTAAGACATTTATTTCATTTTCACTTGAGGTTTCGATTTCATCAATTTGGTTGTCATTAGACATTTCTTTTTCACTTGAATCTGAATCAGAGGATTGTATAATTAACATTTCAATTTTATTTATGACTTCTTCATCAAAGCTTAATTCCCTGATTCCTTTACTAATTTTGAAATACTTAGCGATATGACCTTGTTTACCACACCTAAAGCATGTGAATTATTTTGTGGGTTTGTCTGTTTTAGAAGATTTGCTTTTTTTGAAAAGATTTTTTTCTTAAATGTGGGTTTGTATGGGTTTTTCTTGTATGTACTGTTCTTACAATTATTTATGGTTTTATCACATTGACCTTTGCAAGTTATTGTTTTCTTGGTTTTCTTTTTTTTAAAAGAATCTTTGTGTTGATTGTCAAATTATTGACAAAAACTTCTTAATTCTTTTCCTAGCTATTTTCTTCCTTTTCGCCTTTGGTAAGTGAGTTTTTCATCTTTGCAAATTTTAAATCCAACTTTCTAGACAAAACTATGTAATTGTCCATTAGTTAAATTGTCAAATGGTATAATACCATCATATTGTTTCCTAATTGTTTCTCTAACCTTTTCAGCTAAGATGTTGGGTAATCCTGCCAAAAATTTAACCTTCCAATAAGCTTTGTTACTATTAGGCATTTGCATAACTCTAACAAAGAATGTTTTTTTATACCACCTATAATCATGAAGGGTTTTGCATTTTAAGTTCATTAATGCAGTTTGACTTTTGTCTTTTACGTTTGTAGCGTCTCCTACAAAGTGAAGAGTTATTGCAAAATTTAAGGTATTAACAACATCCTGAATTTCATTATCATCTTCATCTAAAATTGGTGTTCCATTATCATCAATTTTGATTGCATTAACAATTTCACTTTGGTTTTGATCTTGTAGGTGGCTATCCCACCATGATTTGAGAGACCTAGTGAAACCAGCTACTAACAAGTGGGCTATGGTTTAGTCTGTTGAGTTATGTTTAGTCCTATAGGCATTACTGACCATGATCATTTGTTGTAAACCATAATAATATTATAATCAGACATTCCATCTATGTTCCATTCATAGATAGAATTAGCATTGTATTTTCTTTGTTGTATTTGAGAGGACTCTTCCAAAACTAAACTCGGGGCTGAAGCTCTTGGATAATACATTTTTGGGGGTTTTTTCCAATTCATGTTGTTGATTTGAATAGAATTATCACTTGAAGATGCATTTTGATCATCAGTTTCTAACAATTCTGATAAATCAGTTTTGGCAAAAAAAATTATATGTCTATAAGTTTGTGGGGTTTCTAGTGTGACATCGGTAGAAAATTCTTCTTTTATTTGGTTGAGTTTTTTTATTTATTTTTTGCATAAATTATTCTTTATTAGTTAAAGTTTTAGTGTGTTTTGGAGGGATTTCATGTGAAATAAACAAAAGTTTATTATCTACAATTTTTAGTGGTTTTGACCGTATGTCAATAGGTTTTAGGATATGTTTTCCTACAATGTCTTCAATTCTATTTAATTGTTTGCCAATAGTATTCAAGCATTGGTTTGCATGATTATTTTGTTGGTAAATATTTTCATATCATTTCTTGATATTTCACTTAAATTTTCTTTGACCTTAAAAGGTGAAGCCTTAATTTCTACTCATTTATAGAAAATCGTTAGTTCTGCTAAAGGTGGATGAATTGACTCTATCCTCAGTATCTTTTCCTTTGCGATTTTCCACTGTTTTGTATTTGTTGGACATTGATTGTTTTTTTTCACTATCAAACCGTTGGAAAAGGTAAGAATTTGTGGTGTTTTCATAGAGTTGTAATATTTTGTTGAATTAGATCCTTTATTTTTTATTAAAGTTTTTGAAGAATGTTTCTCTTAATTCTTGATTATCTTTTGTAAAATCATTTCTTAAGAATTTTTTGTCAATATCAAATTTTTCAATAAGTGTTTAACTCTGGCAAATCTGTCATTTGGAATAGGTTGGAGACATTCTTTGTGATGTCTCTTCCCCATCTTGTTGGAGGGGTTTTGAACTGAATAATAAGGTTGTGGTATTGAGGAATTATCAATTCCTTGAATATTAGTTTTAACCTGGCTAGGTCAAGGGGGGTACCTTACTGAACAAGAAAATCTTTCTTGTTCAAGAGGTTCTTTTTGTTAATCGGGATCAGGATAATGTTGAGTCATCAAAACTTATGATTGGAGGCCACTAAACCTAATCCGAACGCTTTTATCAGAATTTTCAGTTATGTTTTCAATTTCTGTATTTTGGATTGGTTGAGTTAAAGGTTTAGGAATTCTCATTTCTAAAGGAATGACTGCGTTAGCTAATCCCCAATCTTCTGTAAAGTTTTTGATCCCAACTGATTGTTTTAGGAACTGTTATATTTGATCTTGTTAAGTCAGTTTGAAATAACACTGTGTGGCCTTTTTGGTCATGATTAATGGCTCTAGTTTCAAAGCTGATGCATTACTTTATATTGGATCCTATAAATGGTTGCTATAGGGATGTTCCCGGTTTTAAGTTCAAATAAACGTTTTAATATTTAAAGTTAAAACTCTAGTATATTTTGGTCATCTAAGCAAACTGTGAAATCAGGAAAACAATTGAAATAAATTGGTCCATTGGACAGGCTGGATTCTATTGTTCCTAATAGAGATCTCTAAATCTTAGCCATCTACAATCTCTTAAACAGGCAAAGATGGCAGTGTCTAAGCCTTCAATGCTTAGAGGTTTGATTCCTATTTGGACAAGTCCTATAGAAGATAATTATAACTCTTTTGTATTTTTTTAACCATTTCCTAGATAATATGAGTGATTTGAGAAAAATGGTTTATCTTAAGAGTTTTTTCTTCTGTTTTAATTATGTATTTTGATTTGTTTAAAGGGTTAACTCTATTGAGACTTGATAATTTTCCTTCTTTGTAAACATCTGTTACATAAATTTTGGGAAGTTCCTTATCAAAAGTTTTTGTAAATCTTGAGGTCTTATGACCTGTTTATCTTTTTGTGTACAAGCATGACTTGTTTCAATTATGTTTTCATTTTGATTTATAACAAATCTCTTCTTGATGAACAATCTGTTCATCTCTAGTATTTGAACTGAAAGTAGACATTGATTTAGAAAAGTTTTCCATTTTGTATATCACCTATTTCTTTCCCTATAGTGGTTGATCTAAGGGACTTACAATGGCAAAATCCTACAACCCTACACAACCCAAAATGACTTGGTATTCAAAATAATTAATAAACAAAATTTTAACAATCCTAAATCCCTACCTCCTCCCTGGGTCTGATACCAGAGGGAACACACGATTTTTGCGATAACTCTCCACTTTGTAGAACTAGAACTTGAAAGATTAAAAGAGAATAATCAAAGAACTTGAAAGATTAAACATTGAATGATTATTGAAAGAAATTTAACTTACAATGAAAGCTTTCTTTTTGGAGAGCTTTTGGTAAGTTTACATCAAAAGAAAGTGAAAGAGAAAGTTTAGAATTGGCTTGGCAAAGCTTGGTTCACATTGCATGAAGCCTCCTAATTTATAGAAAACCTTATCTCACTATAGTATCACATGAATACTATTGAGTGAATATTTTACTATATATATATATATAGTATAATTAAGCTATTATATTATTAAATTTGTCATGTTATATATAACTTGATTATATAATATGTTATGTTCATCAATTTGGCATACTATATTTATTATTTATTAATTAAAATGTTATATACTTATATATTTAATTATTGATGACATTTGAAAAAAAAAATCATCCAAACATATTATATATATAAAAAAAAAAAAACAAAAGCATTATAGTATTTTATTATTGATTACCATTAAAAAAAATTCATTCAAAGTGAACCAAACATAATATAAAAATGAAAAAAATGAAAAAATATAAACCTTAATGCAACTTGAACTAAGGACCTTAAAGTAAAAAGAATTGCATTTTTAACACTAAATCATAGAAAATCCTTAATAAACTTAGCACCATATAAATATATATAATAATGTATACAATATTTTCAAACATAAACGAATGAATAAGTGAATAGGGTGTTTGCGAACAGATGAATCACTCGAACACAATTATATTCGCGAACATAATCAAATGAACACCCCTTGTTCGAACTTAAATCAAACACCTTATCAAACGAACATTGAACTGTTTATGAATCGTTTGTTATTGAGTCGAATCGAGTTGTTATTAAACGAATATCGAACTGTTTGTGAACAACTCGATTTGTTTACAATCCTATGTTGGATACTTTGCTCTTTTATCATGACCACTTAATGGTGGTTAGGATAAGAAAATATTGTTTGTATAAGGGATGGGTAAGGTAGTTTTATTAATGGTGAAATTTGGCACGTATTTAATCGTAAAACCACTTTGCAAGTCGTGATAGTTGAGGCCTCAACCGTCACGTATTAACTCTTTTAACTCCCAAAGCAAATAACCGTCATCTTCCAGCATCATCTCCTACAACCTCAAACCAATCCTCATTATTCGCCAAATTAAACCTTCATAAAAATGACAAAGACAAAGAGATCCTCCGTTTTGCAGAAGAGACTTCAAAAACTCGAATCCGAACTCAGCATAGTCTTCTCTCTCCCATCCCAGTCCTCACAAGATCATCTCAAAATTTCTGAATATATTCAGAAAAGATTCCAGTTCCTAAGAAAACTTTTATCTGCCGAGATCGCATCGCATCCCAAAAAGCCCTACAACTTGCACAACATTACTCGCAGGCTCACAGAACTCGAAACTGCATTCACCCAATGGGAAAACTCCAATTCCATAGCCTTAACATTTCATCATGAAGATTTCGAGCCCGTTTCAACTTGCTCTTGCAGCGAGTCATTTGTCAATGATGACGGTGACGCCTCTCCTCCTGAACTGACAGAGAAGTTTTACGAAGAATTGGTGGAAGAAAAGGTGCACAGCATGGATCACGAGCCGTGGGTAAATGAGGGTCGTCAAGAAGAGGGTTCTGGTGAGTTGGGATGGCCGGGTTTTGAAGAGGCGAAGAATTTTTTCGAAGGATTGAAAGATGAGAAGGATTTTAGTGAGAAAGGAGTGAAGAGAGAAAAGAGAAGAGGGTGGGGTTGGAAATACGGTAGCGTTTTGGCTGCTGGGCTGGTGCTTGGAACGGCTTTGATATTGGGTTTGGCCGTGGTAAGCTTTTCTAGTTGTTTTCGTAACGTGAAGCACAATAGTTTGCTTATGCCAACTTAATTAGAGTTTTTAAGGCGGTAATTACAAGTGCTTTTGACCGGTTAAAGTTACCTAAAGTGCTTTTTATTATTTCTCCTATGTAGAAGTAAATTACTATGTGTATTTTGAGGATGATTTGTAAATTCGAAGCAAATTTTACCTTAGTGATTGTAAGTTCCATTTTTATTTTACCAATCATAATTATTTGTTGACATTATCGTTTTCTATAAATTAGAGGCTTCATGCATGTGAACCAAGCTTTGCTAAGCCAATTCTAAACTTTCTCTTTCACTTTCTTTTGATTAACTTCCCAAAAGCTCTCCAAAAGAAAGCTTTCATTGTAAGTTAAATTTCTTTCAATAATCATTCAATGTTTATCTTTCAATTTCTTTATTATTCTCTTTTTCTTTCAAGTTCTAGTTCTTTTATTAATCATTCATCATGTTTGATTTTAATGTTTATTTAAGTTTTATTTGTAATGTTTATTAAGTTTTTATTTTTGGTTCTTTGTTTTATTTAATTTTTGTTCATCACTTAATTTGGTTCCAGTGCGCGCTGCCGCCGTTACCTAGTTAAGTGTTAATCTCACTTCTTAATATTTTTCTGTGCGGCTCTGCCGCCGTTGTCTTATTAAGTTGTAAGATTATTTAAATTATGATTATTTAAGTTTATTTTAATTTTTTTAAGTTTTATTTAATCTCTGCATCTTCTCTTTGTTGCAACGATCTTGTGTTCCCTCTGGTATCAGAGCCAGGGAGAGGCAGGGATTTAGATTGTTAAAATTTTGTTTATTAATATTTTGAGTACTGAGTCATTTTGGTTTGTTAGGGTTGTAGGATTTTGCCATTGTATGCTCTTGGATCAATCACTGTAGGAAAGAAATAAGTGATATACAAAATGGAAAACTTTTTTAGATCAATGTCTACTTCCAGTTCAAATACAGATGACACATTGTTCATCAAGAAGAGATTTGTATAAACATACACATAATTGAAACAAGTCATGCTTGTACAAAAAGATAAACAGGTCATAAGACCTCAGATTTACAAAAACATTTTGATAAAAGGAACATTCCCAAAATTTATGTAACAGATGTTTACAAAGAAGGAAAATTATCAAGTCTCAATAGAGTTAACCCTTTAAACAAATCAAAATACATATTAAAAAACAAAGAAAAAACTCTTAAATAACAATTCTTCTCAATCACTCAATTATTATCTAAGGAAATGGTTAAAAAATACAAAAAGAGTTATAATATCTTCATATAGGCTTGTCCAAATAGGAATCAACCTCTAAGCATTGAAGGCTTAGACACTGCCATCTTTTGCCTGTTTAAGATTGTAGATGGCTAAGATTTAGAGATTCTCTATTAGGAACAATAGAATCCAGTCTATCCAATGGACCAATTTATTTCAATTGTTATCCTGATTTCACAGTCGCTTAGTAACCAATATACAGACGTTTTAACATTAAATATTAAAACATTTATTATGACTTAAAACCGGGAACCATCCCTATAGCAACCATTATAGGATCCAATATAGTAATGCAATCAGCTTTTGAAACTAGAGCCATTAATCATACAAAAAGGCCACACAGTGTTATTTCTTAACTAAAGAATTCTTCTTTTATCTAGTTTTTTCTATTTATTTCTTGCATAAATTCTTCTTTGTTGGTTAAAGTTTTAGTGTGTTTTGGAGGGATTTCATGTGAATAAATAAAGGTTTGTTATCAACATTTTTTAGTGGTTTTGACCTTTCGTCAATAGGTTTTTAGGACGGGTTTTGCTACAACTTCTTCAATTCTATTCATTGTTCGCTAATAGTATTCACCATTGGTTTGCATAAATAATATTTTTTATATCATTTCCTGATATTTCACTTAATTTTTCTTGAGTTTAAAAGCTGAAGCCTTAATTTCTACTCCTTTATAGGGAATCGTTACTTCTATTAAAGGTGGATGAATTGACTCTATCACTTCATTATCTTTTCCTCTTGCGATTTTCCACTGTTTGTATTTGTTTGGACATTGATTGTTTTTTCAACAAACCGTTGGAAGAAGGTATAGAATTTGGTGTTTTTTCATAGAGTTGTATAATTTTGTTGAATTAGATCTCTTTATTTTTTATTAAGTTTTTAAGAAGTTTCTCTTAATTCTTGATTATCTTTTGAATAAAATCATTTCTTAAGAATTTTTTGTCAATATCAAATTTTTCAATAATGTTTAACTCTGGCAAATCTGTCATTTGGGAATAGGTTGGAGACATTCTTTGTGATCCTCTTCCCCATCTTGTTGGGAGGGTGTTTGAACTGAATATAAGGTTTGGTATTGTTGAGGAATACAATTCCTTGAATATTAGTTTTAACCTGGCTAGGTCAAGGGGGTACCTTACTGAACAAGAAAATCTTTCTTGTTCGAGGTTCTTTGGGATTTAATCGGGATCAGGATAATGTGAGTCATCAAAACTTATATGGAGGCCTACTAACCTAATCCGAACGCTTTTATCAAAATTTTCAGTTATGTTTTCAATTTCTGTATTTTGGATTGGTTGAGTAAGGTTTAGGAATTCTCATTTCTAAAGGAATGACTGCGTTAGCTAATCCCCAATCGTCTGGTAAAGTTATTTGATCCCAACTGATTGTTTTAGGAACTGTTATATTTGATCTTGTTAAGTCAGTTTGAAATAACACTGTGTGGCCTTTTTGGTCATGATAATGGCTCTAGTTTCAAAACTGATTGCACTTATATTGGATCCTATAAATGGTTGCTATAGGGATGGTTCCCGGTTTTAAGTCATAATTAAACGTTTTAATATTTAAAGTTAAAACATCTAGTAATTTTGGTCATCTAAGCAAACTGTGAAATCAGGAAAACAATTGAAATAATTGGTCCATTGGACAGCTGGATTCTATTGTTCCTAATAGAGAATCTCTAAATCTTAGCCATCTACATCTCTTAAACAGGCAAAGATGGCAGTGTCTAAGCCTTCAATGCTTAGAGGTTTGATTCCTATTTGGACAAGTCCTATATGAAGATATTATAACTCTTTTTGTATTTTTTTAACCATTTCCTTAGATATAATGAGTGATTTGAGAAAAATTGTTTATCTTAAGAGTTTTTTCTTCTGTTTTAATTATGTATTTTGATTTGTTTAAAGGTTAACTCTATTGAGACTTGATAATTTTCCTTCTTTGTAAACTCTGTTACATAAATTTTGGGAATGTTCCATTTATCAAATGTTTTTGTAAATCTTGAGGTCTTATGACCTGTTTATCTTTTGTGTTAATTACAACATATTTTATCATCCCTATATAAGAGGAGTAACATAAATGTTATTTATTTTGTCAATTAATTTCCTATAAATGATATATATATTTTAATAATAATAATAATATCATTTTTGTCTCTAATTATGAGGATTAGATTTTTTTTTTGTTTTGTTAACTAGAGGTGTCTGACCCAGCTTACGTGCACCTCAACTAATCATCTGGGGCCTCAAAGATGACGACCGGGTAAATCCTCTCAATGGTCACCCCCATTAGAACCTATGAGGACTTGAACTCAAGAACCCATGTTGAATTAAGGTTGCAAACGAACCTAACACGAACAAAAAAACCCCATTCGAAAATCGTTCGATAAGCATAATGGATTGTTCGAAATCGTGTTCGAACTCGAACGAACACAGAATCACCATTCGAAATTGTTCGAATAACTCGTGAATTCTTGTTCAAATAACTCGCTCGAATACCTGTTCGAATAAAAAATTTGGGCTGGACCGAGTTAGTTGGTTAGTTATTGGGTTTTTATTTTTTATATATATGTTTAATCTTTCAAGTTCTTTGATTATTCTCTTTTAATCTTTCAAGTTCTAGTTCTACAAAAAAGAAAAAAGAAAAAAAGAAAAAAAGAAAAGAAAAGAAAAGATTAAAATATTCACTCAATAGTATTCATGTGATGCTATAGTGAGATAAANTCGAACCGAAATTTAAGTTTATGTATTTTCTTTAACCAAAATCGAATGGGATTTTCAGATTTTAGCACATTTTTTTTAACGCCCCTAATTGACACGGGATTTAAGTGATTTTAAATCGAAAATTTGCACATGTCAATTAGTATTGGCTGGCATATCAATCTATCATATCTACAAATAATAATGATTATTTTCTTGCAATATCATTGACTTAAAGACACTATTAATTACGTGAAATAAATAAACAGATCGTAATAATTGCTAAATCTTTTGACAGTATGCATGGCTTGCGGAATTTAATTGTGAGTAAACGACATGTCCCATCTACTATTTATCAAAATGGCAAGTTTCCATTTTATTACACATTTTTATTATATCATATCATAACGTGATATATATCATATCTATATAAATTTTTAATTATTTTTAATTTTTAATATTATAATAAAATAATTATAATATAATAAAAATGATACAGTAAATAAGGTAAATATAACATTGTTTTTTTATAAATTCTAGATTCTTACTTTTAATTAAAAATGATAATAATATTTTTTTTGGTTTTGATAAAGTATTAAAAATACTATTACCAAATAAATTAATAAAATTTTTAATCTCCCAAATTAGCAGAATTAAAAAATAATATTTTAATTTCAAATTTATTTTAATGAAACTCTATTCTTCAACTTTGCATCATCCTTATCTACAACCACCCAACCATTGTGATTGCCATTACCACCCCTCTCTTAGCCACCGCCGCCACTGAACCACTGTCACCATCCAACCAAATTAATAAATAGTTGCCACCAACCCTCAAAGTAGAAACAATATATCTTTTTTATTTTTTTTACTTTTTAGATTTTTTTTTTTTTATTTCAATATTAAATGTTCTCTTCTGCATTTAGTTTAATTCTCCTCACTAACTCACCACATCCTAAAACGGTTCCTTCTCTCATCCTTGATATCACTCAAACTCTCTACAACATGGCGGTAAAATCTCTACTGCATTCCTCTATTTCTTTTTTTGGGTAACCGATCACATTCCTCTGTTTCACCAAAGCCTTCTCGTTTCTTCAACTCTCAATCAAATTTGATCAACTTTAGAACATCCTAGTTGGGGTTTAAGCCAAGGAACCTTACAACATCGGGGGCGTCAAATGGGGAAAATATGTCATGCCTGCTTCACTACCTCCTTCAACATCCTGTCAACCAAAGCAAATCTCCATCAATTCATACGGATCATTGTAATATTTGACAACCTGAACAATTGACTGAACTTGCTCATATGGATCCAAATCAACACAAAATCCCAACCCATCTGGCCAATTGCAGCCCCTACCATCCCCAATCCACTACCTACCTCCAGTGGTTGTGCCGACTGCGTCTTCTTGGTTTTCGTCGCGTTTGCATTGCCAAACATAGATCTCGCAGCTGCATCGCGACAAGTTCGCGGTGTCTTTCGGATTTTGGTGGTTGGTGTTGTCACGACTTTGTTGGGTATTGTTGCTCGTTACTTCGTGTCGTGCCCTCATTTTCTCTTTGCGTCATCAGATGCCCCCCTGACTGTTCCCTGACGCCGAGAGAGTTCTTTCGCTGGAGGATTAAAGACGAGAGTGACGTGGACAATAAGCACACTATTCGCGGCTTCCAATTTGGCTAGATTGGGCTAGGGAGGGAGAGAGTTGGGCGGCTGCCGATTAGGGAGAGAAATGGGAGGTTGCGTTAGAAGGAGCGAGATTGCTATTCCTTGGGTGCGAACATGCTGTTTACTCTTTAATTATTGATGCAACTAGTTTAGCACAATGAAATAGAAAGTTTAATTGTGCACTGACATTGACATAAGCATGGGAGTTTGGTCAAACTTTATTTGGAGGCGTTCGATTCAGAAAATGTTGGACTAAGATTTTTTGGGGATTTTTAAGAAAATATATTTGATTAATTGATGGATATATTATATTAATATATTTAGTTGAGATGAATAAATTAGTGAGTATGTTATTTAAATTATTGAATTGTTTTCTAATTAACTGTTATTATTATATTATTTTTTAATATTGATTATTTTTTATATTATTATAACCTATTGTATTTAGAAATTTAGTAAAAACAACCTTATAATAAAAGTTTGGAAAATCAACAAGCATCCCCACCAACCTATCCACTGTCGACCGTCGGCAACCATCACAGGCCACTGGCAGCTTGCGACGTAACAGTGCATGGAAGATAGGAAATGACCTCCATGCATCATATTGCCATTTCCAGTAAGAGATCTTGTCGAAAATGGCTAGACGTGACAGATCTAGCCATTTCCAATCAGATATCCATATCGACTCATGGTGATCATTTTCGGCCTTTTGTGTATTGTTCTGGGGGCAACGGTGGCTGGCCGCAACGGTGGTTACCGACGGCAGGTGGGTGGGGGTGGTGGCCTGGGTGGACTGTAATTTGTTTTGAATTCAAGGGTAATTTTGTCTAAAAAGTTAATTAATTGGGATAAAATAATAAAAGTTATATTCATGTAAATAAATTTAAAAATAAAAGCATTATTATCCTAAAATTTTATTAATAAGGGATAGAATTGTAACAAAAAAAGATAACCCTGGTAATCTTAAAATACCTAAGAAAATAAAGATAATCAGATTACCTCCAATATTAGTAATAGTAACTACTATTGATATTTGAAAATTACCAATATCTTATATTACTTGACAACCAAACATGGTAATCAAATAATATAAGATGATTTAACCCAGTGATCCCCAATAACCTTCCAACCAAATGCCTCCTTCAACTCATCAATGATGCCACATGCTGCATCAACAAGAATAAACGTTTTTTGCTTTTTGCCCTCAACTAATCTTGTCAACTTTGAAATTGAGAATCGAATAAATCGAATAAATTCTCACAATTATCATCTAAGTAGATCGAATTCAAAACATTTTGAATAATATAACTAAAACTCTTAATTGATTATTAGGCAATTCAGTGATAATTAACAAGAAAATATATTTACTCTATTTGAATGATAGATATGATCCTTTTGTCACTAAATTATAAATTTTAATTTAATATAAAAACATTTTTGAGATAAAATTAAATTTTATATGAGATTTTGCTCAAATTTTAAAGATGCTTATCGTTTTTTCATGCGTGATTAAGAAGATATAAGAATCCTAAATACATAATAATATTTTTAGTTTGAATGTAAAATGTTGTTAATCGTTTAAAAACATATATCACGTTTTCAATAACATTTTCCCAAAACGCAAGTGCAATGTGTAACTGTAATCGCAGCAGTGAACCAGCTTTAGATACCCTTCACGTCACGCGTCACGTGGAACAGTCAGATTTCAGATCCCACATGCCCTTCCCCACCGAATTATAACTTGTAATCGCACTAGCAGATTCTCATGTCTCCGTAATTTCTCAACACCCACCTGCCCGTTTCCGTCTTTTCACTATCCTCCAGTATGCGGCGAACCAGGGTTCACTACCAAACAGACTAGCACCGCCACCCTTTCTCTCTTATTTTTTTTTCTAATTTACCCCTGAAAGACATCTTTTTCACTCTTTGTGACGTTTATCTTTTCATCCTCTCCTCGCTCATTACAAAATTTTGTCGCCTTCTTCTTTTCAAGCTCCTTTTAAGCTCATCGTAAACCAATCCAGTCTACTCCCAGCAAAAAACCCTAACCCGTTCAAGTTTGACTCACTGAGTGAACCGATTCAACTCAACCGAAAATGAGACGCTTCACCAGGATTGAATTTGTTGAGCCTTACTATGCACCACCACTCTTCGTCAGAGAAACCTCCATTTTCGCGCCAACGCCATTATCATTTTCCTCATTTTTCGAAGAAGAATACGATCGAAGCTTCGCTCTCGATCTCTTGACTCCTAAACCTAGTCCCTTTGAAGTTCTTGATACTGTCACCGATCTGGTCCAAATTGAGAAAACGCCGTCGCTTTACTCCTACAAGAGAGTTCAGAAGAGGTTCGCACCTGAGTTTGCCTTGGAGACTCTGTGTGACAGAGTGACCGCGCTCGAGTCGAGATTTGACAGGCTTGTCAACGCGAAAGCCAACGAAGGGAACAGGAAGTACACATGGACGGCGGAGATCGAGGGCGGTCCAGTTGATCGGAAGTATAAATGGACTGCTGAAATTAAGGAAGGGAAAAAGAAGGGGAAGGAAGAGAAAAAGAAGATTGATAAGAACTATAAATGGACGGCTAAGATTAAGGGAAAAGGAGAAGATGGTCCGACCTTGAGGACTTACACCTTTGAAGCATCAACTGGTGATGCAGGTGACTGTAGCAAATCAGATAAGAAAGAGAAGAAAGAGAAGAAAAAAGATACGAAGAAAGGAGAGAATGACAGGCGTGTGGTGGAGATCGAAGAGCCTTGCGATCATGGGGCTCTTGTTTTAAGACAGGTATGTCAATCAACTCCTACCCAACCCAAATGACTTGGTATTCAAATAATTAATAACAAAAAATTTTAAAATCCTAATCCCTACCTCCTCCCTGGTTCTGATACCAGAGGAACACACGATTTTTGCGATAACTCTCCCTTTGTAGAACTAGAACTTGAAATTAAAAGAGAATATCAAAGAACTTGAAAGATTAACATTGAATGATTATTGAAAGAAATTTCTTACAATGAAAGCTTTCTTTTTGGAGAGCTTTTGGAAAGTTTACATCAAAAAAATTGAAGAAAAGTTTAGAATTGGCTTGGCAAAGCTTGGTTCACATTGCATGAAGCCTCCTAATTTATAGAAACCTTATCTCACTATAGTCACATGAATACTATTGAGTGAATATTTTACTATATATATATATAAGTATAATTAGCTATTATATTTTTAATATTGTGTCATGTTATAATATACTTGATTATATATATGTTATGTTCATCAATTTGGCATACTAATATTTATTATTTATATAATTAAAATGTTATATACTTATATATTAATTATTGATGACATTGAAAAAAAAATCATCCAAACATATTAATATATAAAAAAAAAAACAAAGCATTATAGTATTTTATTATTGATTACCATAAAAAAATTCATTCAAAGTGACCCAAACATAATATAAAAATGAAAAAAAATGAAAAATATAAACCTTAATGCAACTTGAACTAAGGACCTTAAAGTAAAAAATTGCATTTTTAACACTAAATCATAGAAAATCCTTAATAAACTTAGCACCAATAAATATATATAATAATGTATACAATATTTTCAAACATAAACGAATGAATAAGTGAATAGGGTGTTTGCGAACAGATGATCACTCGAACACAATTATATTCGCGAACATAATCAAATGAACACCCCTTGTTCGAACTTAAATCAAACACCTTATCAACGAACATTGAACTGTTTATGAATCGTTTGTTATTGAGTCGAATCGAGTTGTTTTAAACGAATATCGAACTGTTTGTGAACACTCGATTTGTTTACAATCCTATGTTGGATACTTTGCTCTTTTATCATGACCACTTAATGGTGGTTAGGATAAGAAAATATGTTTTGTATAGGGATGGGTAAGGTGTTATTAATGGTGAAATTTGGCACGTATTTAATCGTAAAACCACTTTGCAAGTCGTGATAGTTGAGGCCTCAACCGTCACGTATTAACTCTTTTAACTCCCAAAGCAAATAACCGTCATCTTCCACCATCATCTCCTACAACCTCAACCCATCCTCATTATTCGCCAAATTAAACCTTCATAAAAATAAAGACAAAGAGATCCTCCGTTTTGCAGAAGAGACTTCAAAAACTCGAATCCGAACTCAGCATAGTCTTCTCTCTCCCCCATCCCAGTCCTCACAAGATCATCTCAAAATTTCTGAATATATTCGAAAAGATTCCAGTTCCTAAAGAAACTTTTATCTGCCGAGATCGCATCGCATCCCAAAAGCCCTACAACTTGCACAACATTACTCGCAGCTCACAGAACTCGAAACTGCATTCACCCATGGGAAAACTCCAATCTCCATCCTACATTCATCATGAAGATTTCGAGCCCGTTTCAACTTGCTCTTGCAGCGAGTCATTTGTCATGATACGGTGACGCCTCTCCTCCTGAACTGACAGAGAAGTTTTACGAAGAATTGGTGGAAGAAAAGGTGCACAGCATGGATCACGAGCCGTGGGTAAATGAGGGTCGTCAAGAAGAGGGTTCTGGTGTTGGGATGGCCGGGTTTTGAGAGGCGAAGAATTTTTTCGAAGGATTGAAAGATGAGAAGGATTTTAGTGAAAAGAAGTGAAGAGAGAAAACAGAAGAGGGTGGTGGGAAATACGGTAGCGTTTTGGCTCTGGGCTGGTGCTTGGAACGGCTTTGATATTGGGTTTGGCCGTGGTAAGCTTTTCTAGTTGTTTTCTGTAACGTGAAGCACATAGTTTGCTTATGCCAACTTAATTAGAGTTTTTTAAGGCGGTAATTACAAGTGCTTTTGACCGGTTAAAGTTACCTAAAGTGCTTTTAAGATATCTCCTATGTAGAAGTAATACGATGTGTATTTTGAGGATGATTTGTAAATTCGAAGCAAATTTTCCTTAGTGATTGTAATTTCCATTTTTTATTTTACCATCATAATTATTTGTTGACATTATCGTGTTTCATGACCAGTTAGCCCTTTTTTTTTAACCGAACTGATTTTTTGATTTAAGATTTTTTTTGAACCAAAACTGAATTGATTAGAGGAAAATAAATTTTTCAGTTAGTATAACCAATTAACTGTTTTCCCTTTTACTTATTTTTTTATTTCTTAATTTTGTTTTCAACTTACATATGAATATGTTCCTCACCTTATTTGATTTGAATTTTATTTTAAATTCTAAAATTTGTGCTTGTATTTAAAAAAATAATAATAATAAAATACCTAAAAAGTGAAGAGTAAAAATAATATATTTGGTGATTTAAGGGTTTTTTTTTTTTAAAGTGAAATCGGTTTACAAAATCAGTTATGGTTAATCAGTTTTATAAATTCTTTAAATTATAATCGAACCGAAATTTAAGTTTATGTATTTTCTTTACCAAAATCGAATGGGATTTTCAGATTTTAGCACATTTTTTTTAACGCCCCTAATTGACAGGGATTTAAGTGATTTTAAATCGAAAATTTGCACATGTCAATTAGTATTGGCTGGCATATCAATCTATCATATCTACAAATTAATGATTATTTTCTTGCAATATCATTGACTTAAGACACTATTATTACGTGAAATAAATAAACAGATCGTATAATTGCTAAATCTTTTGACAGTATGCATGGCTTGCGGAATTTAATTGTGAGTAAACGACATGTCCCATCTACTATTTATCAAAATGGCAATTTTCCATTTTATTACACATTTATATATCATATCATAACGTGATATATATCATATCTATATAATTTTAATTATTTTTAATTTTTATATTATAATAAAATATTATATATAATAAAAATGATACATAATAAGGTATTATAACATTGTTTTTTTATAAATTCTAGATTCTACTTTTAATTAAAATGATAATATATTTTTTTTGGTTTTGATAAGTATTAAAAATACTATTACCAATAATTAATAAAATTTTAATCTCCCAAATTAGCAAATTAAAAAATAATATTTTAATTTCAAATTTATTTTAATGAACTCTCTATTCTTCAACTTTGCATCATCCTTATCTACAACACCCACCCCATGTGATTGCCATTACCACCCCTCTCTTACCACCGCCGCCACTGAACCACTGTCACCATCCAACCAAATTAATAAATAGTTGCCACCAACCCTCAAAGTAGAAACAATATATCTTTTTTATTTTTTTTACTTTTTGATTTTTTTTTTTTATTTCAATTAAATGTTCTCTTCTCTGCATTTAGTTTATTCTCCTCACTAACTCACCCCATCCTAAAACGGTTCCTTCTCTCATCCTTGATATCACTCAAACTCTCTACAACATGGCGGTAAAATCTCTACGCATTCCTCTATTTCTTTTTTTGGGTAACCGATCACATTCCTCTGTTTCACCAAAGCCTTCTCGTTTCTTCAACCCTCATCAAATTTGATCAACTTTAGAACATCCTAGTTGGGGTTTAAGCCAAGGAACCTTACAACATCGGGGGCGTCAAATGGGGAAAATATGTCATGCCTGCTTCACTACCTCCTTCACATCCTGTCAACCAAAGCAAATCTCCATCAATTCATACGGATCATTGTAATATTTGACAACCTGAACAATTGACTGAACTTGCTCATTGGATCCAAATCAACACAAAATCCCAACCCATCTGGCCAATTGCAGCCCCTACCATCCCCAATCCCTACCTACCTCCAGTGGTTGTGCCGACGCGTCTTCTTGGTTTTCGTCGCGTTTGCATTGCCAAACTAGATCTCGCAGCTGCATCGCGCACAGTTCGCGGTGTCTTTCGATTTTGGTGGTTGTGTTGTCACGACTTGTTGGGTATTGTTGCTCGTTACTTCGTGTCGTGCCTCATTTCTCTTTGCGTCATCAGATGCCCCCCTGACTGTCCCTGACGCCGAAGAGTTCTTTCGCTGGAGGATTAAAGACGAGAGTGACGTGGACAATAGCACACTATTCGCGCTTCCAATTGGCTAGATTGGCTAGGGAGGGAGAGAGTTGGCGGCTGCCGATTAGGAGAGAAATGAGGTTGCGTTAGAAGGAGCGAGATTGCTATTCCTTGGTGCGAACATGCTGTTTACTCTTTATTATTGATGCAACTAGTTAGCACAATGAATAGAAAGTTTATTGTGCACTGACATTGACATAAGCATGGGAGTTTGGTCAACACTTTATTTGGAGGCGTTCGATTCAGAAAATGTTGGACTAAGATTTTTTGGGGATTTTTAAGAAAATATTTTGATTAATTGATGGATATATTATATTAAGCTATAGATCTCTTTATTTTTTATTAAAGTTTTTGAAGAATGTTTCTCTTAATTCTTGATTATCTTTTGAATAAAAATCATTTCTTAAGAATTTTTTGTCAATATCAAATTTTTCAATAATGTTTAACTCTGGCAAATCTGTCATTTGGGAATAGGTTGGAGACATTCTTTGTGATGTCTCTTCCCCATCTTGTTGGGAGGGTGTTTGAACTGAATAATAAGGTTGTGGTATTGTTGAGGAATTATCAATTCCTTGAATATTAGTTTTAACCTGGCTAGGTCAAGGGGGGTACCTTACTGAACAAGAAAATCTTTCTTGTTCAAGAGGTTCTTTGGGATTTAATCGGGATCAGGATAAGTGTGAGTCATCAAAACTTATGATTGGAGGCCTACTAAACCTAATCCGAACGCTTTTATCAGAATTTTCAGTTATGTTTTCAATTTCTGTATTTTGGATTGGTTGAGTTAAAGGTTTAGGAATTCTCATTTCTAAAGGAATGACTGCGTTAGCTAATCCCCAATCGTCTGGTAAAGTTATTTGATCCCAACTGATTGTTTTAGGAACTGTTATATTTGATCTTGTTAAGTCAGTTTGAAATAACACTGTGTGGCCTTTTTGGTCATGATTAATGGCTCTAGTTTCAAAAGCTGATTGCATTACTTTATATTGGATCCTATAAATGGTTGCTATAGGGATGGTTCCCGGTTTTAAGTCATAATTAAACGTTTTAATATTTAAAGTTAAAACATCTAGTATATTTTGGTCATCTAAGCAAACTGTGAAATCAGGAAAACAATTGAAATAAATTGGTCCATTGGACAGGCTGGATTCTATTGTTCCTAATAGAGAATCTCTAAATCTTAGCCATCTACAATTTCTTAAACAGGGCAAAGATGGCAGTGTCCAAGCCTTCAATGCTTAGAGGTTTGATTCCTATTTGGACAAGTCCTATATGAAGATAATTATAACTCTTTTTGTATTTTTTTAACCATTTCCTTAGATAATAATTGAGTGATTTGAGAAAAATTGTTTATCTTAAGAGTTTTTTCTTCTGTTTTAATTATGTATTTTGATTTGTTTAAAGGGTTAACTCTATTGAGACTTGATAATTTTCCTTCTTTGTAAACATCTGTTACATAAATTTTGGGAATGTTCCATTTATCAAAATGTTTTTGTAAATCTTGAGGTCTTATGACCTGTTTATCTTTTTGTGTACAAGCATGACTTGTTTCAATTATGTTGTCATTTTGATTTATACAAATCTCTTCTTGATGAACAATCTGTTCATCTCTAGTATTTGAACTGAAAGTAGACATTGATCTAGAAAAGTTTTCCATTTTGTATATCACCTATTTCTTTCCCTATAGTGGTTAATCTAAGGGACTTACAATGGCAAAATCCTACAACCCTACACAACCCAAATGACTTGGTATTCAAATATTAATCAAAAATTTTAACAATCCTAAATCCCTACCTCCTCCCTGGTCTGATACCAGAGGGAACACACAGATTTTTGCGATAACTCTCCACTTTGTAGAACTAGAACTTGAAAGATTAAAAGAGAAATCAAAGAACTTGAAAGATAAACATTGAATGATTATTGAAAGAAATTTAACTTACAATGAAGCTTTCTTTTTGGAGAGCTTTTGGAAAGTTTCATCAAAAAGAAGTGAAGAGAAAGTTTAGAATTGGCTTGGCAAAGCTTGGTTCACATTTGCATGAAGCCTCCTAATTTATAGAAAACCTTATCTCACATAGTATCACATGAATACTATTGAGTGAATATTTTACTATATATATATATAGTATAATTAGCTATTATATTATTAAATTTGTCAGTTATATATAACTTGATTATATAATATGTTTATGTTCATCATTTGGCTGCATACTATATTTATTATTTATTAATTAAAATGTTATATTACTTATATATTTTATATTGATGACATTTGAAAAAAAAAATCATCCAAACATATTATATATAATAAAAAAAAAAAACAAGCATTATAGTATTTTATTATTGATTACCATTAAAAAAAAAATTCATTCAAAGTGACCAAACATAATATAAAAATGAAAAAATGAAAAAATATAAACCTTAATGCAACTTGAACTAAGGACCTTAAATTAAAAAGAATTGCATTTTTAACACTAAATCATAGAAAATCCTTAAAAACTTAGCACACCATATAAATATATATAATAATGTATCTATTTTCAAACATAAACAGAATAAGTGATAGGTGTTTTGCGAACAGATGAATCACTCAACACAATATTATTCGCGAACAAATCAAATGAACACCCCTTGTTCGAACTTAAATCAAACACTTTATCAACGAACATTGAACTGTTTATGATCGTTTGTTATTGAGTCGAATCGAGTTGTTTTAAACGAATATCGAACTGTTTGTGAACACTCGATTTGTTTACAATCCTATTTTGGATACTTTGCTCTTTTATCATGACCACTTAATGGTGTTAGGATAAGAAAATATTGTTTGTATAAGGGATGGGTAGGTAGTTTTATTAAGGTGAAATTTGGCACGTATTTAATCGTAAAACCACTTTGCAAGTCGTGATAGTTGAGGCCTCAACCGTCACGTATTAACTCTTTTAACTCCCAAGCAATAACACCGTCATCTTCCAGCATCATCTCCTACAACCTCAACCAATCCTCATTATTCGCCAAATTAAACCTTCATAAAAATGACAAAGACAAGAGATCCCCGTTTTGCAGAAGAGACTTCAAAAACTCGAATCCGAACTCAGCATAGTCTTCTCTCTCCCATCCCAGTCCTCACAATGATCATCTCAAAATTTCTGATATATTCAGAAAAGATTCCAGTTCCTAAGAAAACTTTTATCTGCCGAGATCGCATCGCATCCCAAAACGCCCTACAACTTGCACAACATTACTCGCAGGCTCACAGAACTCGAAACTGCATTCACCCAATGGGAACACTCCAATCCATAGCCTTAACATTTCATCATGAAGATTTCGAGCCCGTTTCAACTTGCTCTTGCAGCGAGTCATTTGTCATGATGACGGTGACGCCTCTCCTCCTGAACTGACAGAGAAGTTTTACGAAGATTGGTGGAAGAAAAGGTGCACAGCATGGATCACGAGCCGTGGTAATGAGTTCGTCAGAGAGTGTTCTGGTGAGTTGGGATGGCCGGGTTTTGAAGAGGCGAAGAATTTTTTCGAAGGATTGAAAGAGTAGAATGAGTTTAGTGAGAAAGAAGTGAAGAGAGAAAACAGAAGAGGTGGGTTGGAATACGGTAGCGTTTTGGCTGCTGGGCTGGTGCTTGGAACGGCTTTGATATTGGGTTTGGCCGTGGTAAGCTTTTCTAGTTGTTTTCGTAACGTGAAGCACATAGTTTTGCTTATGCCAACTTAATTAGAGTTTTTAAGGCGTATACAATGCTTTTGACCGGTTAAAGTTACCTAAGTGCTTTTAAGTAATCTCCTATGTAGAAGTAAATTACGATGTGTATTTTGAGATGATTTTGTAAATTCGAAGCAAATTTTACCTAGATATTGTAAGTTCCATTTTTATTTTACCATCATAATTATTTGTTGACATTATCGGTGTTCATGACCAGTTAGCCCTTTTTTTTTTAACCGAACTGATTTTTTTGATTTAAGAATTTTTTTGAACCAAAACTGAATGATTAAGGGAAAAATAAATTTTTCAGTTAGTAATAACCAATTAACTGATTTTCCCTTTTAACTTATTTTTTATTTCATTTAATTTTGTTTTCAACTTACATATGAATATGTTCCTCACCTTATTTGATTTGAATTTTATTTAAATTCTAAAATTTGTGCTTGTATTTAAAAAAAATAATAATAAAATACCTAAAAGTGAAGAGTAAAAAAAATATATTGGTGATTTAGGGTTTTTTTTTTTTTTAAAGTGAAATCGGTTTACAAAATCAGTTATGGTTATCAGTTTTATAAATTCTTTAAATTAATATCGACCGAAATTTAATTTTATGTATTTTCTTTAACCAAAATCGAATGGGATTTTCAATTTTAGCACATTTTTTTAACGCCCCTAATTGACACGGGATTTAAGTGATTTTAAATCGAAAATTTGCACATGTCAATTAGTATTGCTGGCATATCAATCTATCATATCTACAAATAATAATGATTATTTTCTTGCCAATATCATTGACTTAAAGACACTATTAATTACGTGAAATAAATAACAGATCGATAAATTGCTAAATCTTTTGACAGTATGCATGGCTTGCGGAATTTAATTGTGAGTAAACGACATGTCCCATCTACTATTTATCAAAATGGCAAGTTTCCATTTTATATACACATTTTATTATATCATATCATCACGTGATATATCATATCTATATAATTTTTAATTATTTTTATTTTTTAATATTATAATAAAATAATTATAATAATAAATGAACAGTAAATAAGGTAAATATAACATGTGTTTTTTATAAATTCTAGATTCTTACTTTTAATTAAAATGATAATAATATTTTTTTTGGTTTTGATAAAGTATTAAAAATACTATTCCAAATAAATTATAAAATTTTAATCTCCCAATTAGCAGAATAAAAATAATATTTTAATTTCAAATTTATTTTAATGAAACTCTATTCTTCAACTTTGCATCATCCTTATCTACAACCACCCAACCATTGTTTGCCATTACCACCCCTCTCTTAGCCACCGCC
The DNA here is from genome assembly GCF_008641045.1 of Pistacia vera. Lineage (NCBI taxonomy): Eukaryota > Viridiplantae > Streptophyta > Magnoliopsida > Sapindales > Anacardiaceae > Pistacia > Pistacia vera. The sequence goes on from NW_022196310.1 coordinate 1,837,802, forward strand.
GCCACTGACCCCACTGTCACCATCCAACCAAATTAAAAATTTGCCACCACCCTCAAAGTAGAAACAATATATCTTTTTTATTTTTTTACTTTTTAGATTTTTTTTTTTATTTCAATATTAATGTTCTCTTCTGCATTTAGTTTAATTCTTCCCTCACTAACTCACCACATCCTAAAACGGTTCCTTCTCTCATCCTTGATTCACTCAAACTCTCTACAACATGGCGGTAAAATCTCTACTGCATTCCTCTATTTCTTTTTTTGGAACCGATCACATTCCTCTGTTTCACCAAAGCCTCTCGTCGCTTTCTCAACTCTCAATCAAATTTGTCAACTTTAGAACATCCTAGTTGGGGTTTAGCCAAGGAACCTTAACAACATCGGGGGCGTCAAATGGGAAAATATGTCATGCCTGCTTCACTACCTCCTTCAACATCCTGTCAACCAAAGCAAATCTCCATCAATTCATACGGATCATTGTAAATTTGACAACCTGAACATGACTGAACTTGCTCATAGGATCCAAATAACACAAAATCCCACCCCATCTGGCCAATTGCAGCCCCTACCATCCCAATCCCTACCTACCTCCAGTGGTTGTGCCGACTGCGTCTTCTTGGTTTTCGTCGCGTTTGCATTGCCAAACATAGATCTCGCAGCTGCATCGCGACAAGTTCGCGGTGTCTTTCGGATTTTGGTGGTTGGTGTTGTCACGACTTTGTTGGTATTGTTGCTCGTTACTTCGTGTCGTGCCCTCATTTTCTCTTTGCGTCATCAGATGCCCCCCTGACTGTTCCCTGACGCCGAGAGAGTTCTTTCCGCTGGAGGATTAAAGACGAGAGTGACGTGGACAATAAGCACACTATTCGCGGCTTCCAATTTGGCAGATTGGGCTAGGGAGGGAAGATTGGGCGGCTGCCGATTAGGAGAGAAATGGGAGGTTGCGTTAGAGGAGCGAGATTGCTATTCCTTGGGTGCGAACATGCTGTTTACTCTTTAATTATTGATGCAACTAGTTTAGCACAATGAAATAGAAAGTTTATTGTGCACTGACATTGACATAAGCATGGGAGTTTGTGTCAAACTTTATTTGGAGGCGTCGATTCAGAAAATGTTGGACTAAGATTTTTGGGGATTTTTAAGAAAATATATTTGATTAATTGATGATATATTATATTAATATTAGTTAGATGAATAAATTAGTGAGTATGTTTTTTAATTATTGAATTGTTTTCTAATTAACTGTTATTATTATATATTTTTTATATGATTATTTTTTATATATTATACTAATTGTATTAGAAATTTAGTAAAAACAACCTTATATAAAAGTTTGGAAATCAACAAGCATCCCCACCAACCTATCCACTGTCGACCGCGGCAACCATCACAGGCCACTGGCAGCTTGCGACGTAACATTGCATGGAAATAGGAAATGACCTCCATGCATCTATTGCCATTTCCAGTAAGAGATCTTGTCGAAAATGGCTAGACGTGACAGATCTAGCCATTTCCAATCAGATATCCATATCGACTCATGGTGATCATTTTCGGCCTTTTGTGTATTTTTCTGGGGCAACGGTGGCTGGCCGCAACGGTGGTTACCGACGGCAGGTGGTGGGGTGGTGGCCTGGGTGGACTGTAATTGTTTTGAATTCAAGGGTAATTTTGTTAAAAAGTTAATTAATTGGGATAAAAATAAAAGTTATATTCATGTAAATAATTTTTAAAAAAAAGCATTATTATCCTAAATTTTATTAATAAGGGATAGAATTGTAACAAAAAAGAACCCTGGTACTTAAATACCTAAGAAATAAAGATAATCAAGTTACCTCCAATATTAGTAAGTAACTACTATTGATATTTGAAAATTACCATACTTATATTACTTGACAACCAAACATGGTAACAAAATATAAGATGATTTAACCCAGTGATCCCCAATAACCTTCCAACAAATGCCTCCTTCAACTCATCAATGATGCCACATGCTGCATCACAAAATAAACGTTTTTTCTTTTTGCCCTCAACTAATCTGTCAACTTTGAAATTGAGAATCGAATAAATCGATAAATTCTCACAATTATCATCTAAGTAGATCGAATTCAAAACTTTTGAATAATATAACTAAAACATCTTAATTGATTATTAGGCAATTCAGTGATAATTACAAGAAAATATATTACTCTATTTGAATGATAGATATGATCCTTTTGTCACTAAATTATAATTTTAATTTAATTAAAACATTTTTGAATAAAATATTTTATATGAGATTTTGCTCAAATTTTAAGTGCTTATCGTTTTTTTCATGCGTGATTAAAGATATAAGAATCCTAAATCCATAATAATATTTTTAGTTTGAATGTAAAATGTTGTTATCGTTTAAAAACATATATCACGTTTCAATAACATTTCCCAAAACGCAAGTGCAATGTGTAACTGATCGCAGCAGTGAACCAGCTTTAGATACCCTTCACGTCACGCGTCACGTGGAACAGTCAGATTTCAGATCCACACTGCCCTTCCCCACCGAATTATAACTTGTAATCGCACTAGCAGATTCTCATGTCTCCGAATTTTCTCAACACCCCCCTGCCCGTTTCCGTCTTTTCACTATCCTCCAGTACGCGGCGAGCCAGGTTTCACTACCAAACAGGCCAGCACCGCCACCCTTTCTCTCTTATTTTTTTTTCTAATTTACCCCTGAAAGACATCTTTTTCACTCTTTGTAACGTTTATTTTTCATCCTCTCCTCGCTCATTACAAAATTTTGTCGCCTTCTCTTTTCAAGCTCCTTTAAGCTCATCGTAAACCAATCCAGCCTACTCCCACAAAACCCTAACCCGTTCAAGTTTGACTCACTGAGTGAACCGATTCAACTCAACCGAAAATGAGACGCTTCACCAGATTGAATTTGTTGACCTTACTATGCACCACCACTCTTCGTCAGAAACCTCCATTTTCGCGCCACGCCATTATCGTTTCCTCATTTTTTCGAAGAAGAATACGATCGAACTTCGCTCTCGATCTCTTGACTCCTAAACCTAGTCCCTTGAAGTTCTTGATACTGTCACCGATCTCGTCCAAATTGAGAAAACGCGCGTCGCTTTACTCCTACAAGAGAGTTCAGAAGAGGTTCGCACCTGAGTTTGCGTTGGAGACTCTGTGTGACAGAGTGAGCGCGCTGGAGTCGAGATTTGACAGGCTCGTCAACGCGAGAGCCAACGAGGGAACAGGAATACACAGGCGCGGAGATCGAGGGCGGTCCAGTTGATCGAAGTATAATGGACTGCCGAAATTAAGGAAGGGAAAAAGAAGGGAGAAGAGAAAAAGAAGATTGATAAGAACTATAAATGACGGCTAAGATTAAGGGAAAGGAGAAGATGGTCCGACCTTGAGGACTTACACCTTTGAAGCATCAACTGGTGATGCAGGTGACGGTAGCAATCAATAAGAAAGGAAAAAAGATACGAAGAAAGGAGAGAATGACAGGCGTGTGGTGGAGATCGAAGAGCCTTGCGATCATGGGCTCTTGTTTAAGACAGGTATGTCAATTTTTTTTCTTTTTAATTAGATCCTTTGCGACAGCGAGTGTTAAATTTAAAAGTAGTGTATTATTGTGTGTGGTCAATTGTAATTGAAACCCTTTACTGACCTGTAACACGAATTATCTGATTTGTGAAAATGACTACATGATGAACATGGAAATTTCGTGATGTTGATTGTTTGTTCCCTCTATTATCTTAATTAAGTGTTTATCACTGCCATCTGCAGTTTCCTGATATTATAATGGTATGAAATTGAATTTAATTTTTTAATTTTATTGTTAGGTGTGTGTCTTGAATTTCAGTTGAAGTAGCGATAAGCGAATTGGAGAAGGTTTTGAACTATTACATAATACGTCGCACATTTCCCTTTCAGGTATAATGCGGGCTGCCATTTTTGTTTTTCGTTTTTTTGTTTATTTGGTTCCTTTGAGCTAAACTAGACTCCGGTGAATTAGTGATCAGATTTTTCTTCTTGTTATGCCTGTCTCTGTATACTACTTCATGCAGTTCTAGGTCATTCAATGATTGCATTTGGGAGAATAAATTTTATACCATTCATTCCTAATTAGTACCAGGATTGTATTTCCGTCTCCTGGCTAACAATTTATTGGATTGTTGACTCATAATCAAAGTCCGGATCCTGAGTATTGCAGATGACAGAAAGAAAAGATTATATGAATGGAAAGGCAGCATTTTACTTTTTCAATTGGAAGGATATGCTTCCTAGTGGTTTACAATACCAGGTCCTGTTGATATCAGTGAATTATGAACGGTTGATGAGGTTCACCACATTTTTATTTATCGTTATCTAACTGTTTTTAGAGACCTTGTATCAGAGTCTATATAGGTTCGCATTTAATTTCCCAGATTATTTCATTATCCACATTAATTTCTTAAATCAAAGCCACATCATTTGAGAAGTATAGTACTATTCATTCTAATTGTTAGTGATTCAAATGCATCCTTTGTTTACTTGATTATACCCCTATTATTGAAGGAAAATAAATCACATCATTCTTATTTTCGTAAACACGCAAATCCAATCCTTATGAACTTATAAAGCCTTTATGCCTTTATTATTTTGTACTAAAAGCTTATATGTTCTTTTACTTGAGTGTTCCCGATGTTCTGAGGCTCTAATGTTCTATTTTCTTGTCGAGGAAGGCTTTTTCAAAAAGACCTGGAGTTGTTAGAAACATCAGGGGCAAGCACAAGGAACTGTCTCCTCAAGATGCAGCAATAATGATTCAGATGACTTTCAGAGCTTATCTGATTCGAAGATCTCAGGCTCTTCGTGCTCTTAGAGATCTGGCTATTGCAAAGATGAAGTTGAAGGAGATTAGAGCATTGTTCAACAACTTCTCCTACCGTCGTCAAGTGGCTCGTGATGCAGAAGAGCGACAAAGGTTCTCAGAGAAAATTATGGTCCTACTCCTCACTGTTGATGCCATTGAGGTAAGTTTACTTGTATTTCAGAAAGCTGCTTTACTTTTTTACTTCTATTTGGTGATTTACCTTTCATGCATACATAGTTGGGTATATGGTCTGCAATAACGGTTGTTGCTCTGGTAATTCTTAATGTTGTTAACCATAGTTCCTTCTTTTTTTTTTTTTTTTTTTTTGATTTTGACAATCTTATCTAGAAGCAAGCTTCTATATGAGATGTTTTTATTTGAGTTTGATTAATGTGTGTTCTTGGAAAATTAATTATTTGTATATATTAGGTAGTTTATTTTAAGTTAATTAGCCAACTAAAATGGTGTATTTACTCTCATTTGGTATATGTGTAAGCATGTAGCTTATGCTGACAATTCAGGGATGATACAGGAATCTGTCACTGAATTAGTTTGTCTTGCCCATTTTCCTTTGTATAATAGGAAATAAGTGCACTAAAAATGCATTCAGTAGTGTTGAACTTTGCATATGTGGTTGGTCTGCCTTTCGCTTGTATCTTTCACCCTTTCCTACAGTGCTGAAGGTTGCCAACTCTCATACCCCTTATTAACATGTTTTTTTTCTCAATAAAGTGTCAATGGGGGTGGACTCAAAACTTGAATTAGAAGTTTCTTAAGCACAACACTTTGATATGGTTGCTAGATTTATAGGCAGTGGCTTTTAGCACTAAAACTCTGGGTATGTTTGGGAGTCCGGATTGGACAGGACTAGGCTTATTTCTTGTCTACCCACCTTAAAACATGTGCTGGCATGACCCACTTTAAAAGTAGCCCGCATGGGTTCGTGCCAAAGCCCACAATAATGCGGGCCATAGAAAAAATGCACGCGGGCCGGCATGGCACGACTTGCTAAAAAAAGTACATATAAAAAAAATTAGTCGTTAATAACGAATATTATTTAAAATAGTGGGGTAACGACGGTTTTAAATAACCGTTACCCCCCTGTGCGGGGGGTAATGGTTAGTTTAAATTTTAAGGGAGTAACAGTTATTTTTAAATAACCGTTACCTTCATAGGGGGTAACGGTTATTTTAAATTAGTCATTACGTAAGGAATAATATTATGTGCACTAATCATTTGTGCTAATCAAAGTACTAATATTGAAAATTTGAAATTATCAAATTTTCAATGTTAGTACTTGGATTAATACTAATTGGTTAGTGCACATAGCATTACTCTTACGCAAGGGGGGTAGTGGGTATTTCATTTTTTTTTTTTTTTTAATTTCCCATTTATTCATACTTCAATTCCAGTCTTCATTAAGTGCATGGGCCGGCCTGTGTGCTAGGCCCACAACACAACATGCTATATATCGAGTCGTGTCGTGGGCCTTCAGATTTGGCGGGCCGACACGACATGACAAGGCACGAATTTCTGTAGGTCTTGGCATCACACGGCCCATGGCGCAAATTTTTGTGGATCTTGGCATGTATGACCAACCACATGACAGGCCTAGGCACGACACGGCACGGCCCACTGTCAGCTCTAGTTGGGACATAGGGTTGGATTAGAGTTGACAGTGGGTCATGTCGTGTCGTGCCTAAAAATGCAAGGTATATCGTGTCATGGGTCGTGCTGTGGCCTTAGCACGCAGGACAACTTGCCTGCTTAATGAAGACTCGAATTGTAGTGGGAAAAAATAAAAGAAATTTAACAGTGATTAACGATTAACGACTAACTTTTTTTGTACCTTTTTTATCGGGCTGTGTTGTGTCGTGTCGGCCTTGTGTCTTTTTTTTAAGGCCCTGGCACGATACGAAAATTTTCGTGTCATGTCAACCCATGTTGGGCTACTTTTAAGGCGGATTGAATCAATTGTTTAAAAAATATTTCAAACAATAAATTAGTCCAATCGCATGTTGGGTTACTCTTTTAGGAGAATGGGACGAGACTTAGTCCCGTTCTCCTTGTTGGAAGTTGACAGTATTTTTTTTTTTTCCTTTTACATTATATGTAATGTATATTAAGTAAATTAATGTTAAATGTTTTATTTTTTTGCTAAAATGTTATTAATGTCATTATTAATAATATCATATTGTTCTTATATAATGATCTATTCTTAAATAATTTATATATTTAAAAGAATAATATCAGTAGAAATGTTTTAATAAATTTTGTATACTTAATTTAACTTTACTATCCAAAAATACAAATACTATATTCAATAATACTAAAATTTTTATTCGTGCAATGGAAATAATGATCTAAAATGATAAATTGTTAATTAATATATTTTCCATTTAAGTTTATTAAAAAATATAATATTGTTAGTATAAATTACTTAAGATAATTATTATTAAAAGTCAGATGATAGAATTGAGATGATTAATACCAATAGAATAGAATTATTATTATTATTTGAATAAAATTATATATTCATTACTTTATTTTATTAATATTCTTAAGTAGAATTTTCAATTTTAAGTCATAACATAAATATAAATATTGTTAACTAGGTAATGTTAATTTAATTTAATATATAATTATAACTGAGAAATTATTTACTCATATTATAAATAGAATGTTACAGAGAATTTTAATAATTGAAAAATAAAATATTAAATTAGTTTTAAAGATTTTTAATTAATTTTTTGATATATACGTTTATATCCAGTTCCATGTTATGCCAAATATAACGTAGTTCAGTTTATTTCAATCTGGAGAAGTAAACCTAGACTAACCCTAACTATCAAACACAATCTTAGTTGCATATCATTTGCCTATTGCAGGTGTGGTTTTTAACACTGTTTTCTACATTATTGAAATGAAGCATTAGTCTATATTGCTTTTCCATCTGATATTCTGATTCTTCGCAATGTTAGGGAGCTGATCTGATGGTGCGAGCTGCAAAGAGGTCAATGGTGGACGAGCTTGAAGCAATGCTTGATGTGGTGGATCCTCAGCCAGCGGGAAGATCTCTTTCAATGAGGAGAAGGACCTTTGACATGCCTGATGGTGTTATTCAGAAAGAAATTGCAGCAGGCGTTGCACAGGTTGTACAAATGATCGACGAAGAGAAGGCTGCTGGCACTTTTGAGGCATGCATATAGTATAAGGTTGTGTAATTAATAAATCACCTCCCTTTTGGGGTCAGTGTTTTTATATGTTGTTATTTAAGTGTTTACAATTGGTCTTTACATTGCCTGAGGCTGAGGATTGTGCTTGATGTGCTTAGACTTGTATTTGTGCTGTTTTAACTAGAGCTTTGGCTATTTATTTTTGCAACCTGAGTGAACTCTAGTTTGTTATCTCATTTTTTGGTAAATTTTTGTTGGTGAATGCTGTTGAGCCCATTTTCGCCTTGGATTTTATGGGTCCGAAATCTTACAACTGACAAGCTCTCCCGAGAAGTTTAATAGTATCAAATCGATGTTTACAATTCTTATTGGATTTTATGATCTTTAGGTTTTACGGCCAATGGGCTTGTACCCATTCTTTAATTCAATCCAATGCTGAAAATAGAGAAAATAAGAAATAATAAAAAGTTAAGAGTATGTTCATTAATATCTCATCTTTTACGTACGAATTAGCATAAATTTGTAAGTTATATTTGAACGACTAAAATTAATCTTAATATGCTTGATTTCAAAGGTTTTAGGAATATGTCCTAGATGCAAGATGTTTTTGTTTTCTAATGACAAACATGTTTTTTATTCATGATAAATCATACAATGTATTAAATTGCTTGATAACTTAATCATCATAATGTGTAAGGCTCCTAAACTTCAATCGTTGTAAAGAGCTATTTATGTGAAGTGTTCATATATAGGAGATATTTTTTTTTTATAAGTCCAAAACTTGTTCAGAACGTTAAATAAAGTTGGACGCTTTATTTAGTTAAAGGTTATTGTGTTGTATGCCTTAACGGGGAATGATGAGTCTCGAGTTATTAAAGTGGAAGGCTTTAGGCCAAAGATACTTGTGCATCTAGAATGTATTGAATAGACCACGTGAATTTTATGTTTAATATAAATACCATAACTAAACATAAATTTCACACTCTAGCAATTAAGGACGTGTCTATCTAAATCCTAAGTAGATAGAGTAGCTCTTGTTTAAAGTATGTTTTATTTGATTAGAATAAAAGGTGAGACCACATCTATATGGTCAATACCTTGATTAGTTGGAAGAATGTACTCATAAGCATTGAGAACTCTAATATAGAAATATTGAATTCATGACACCTAAGTGAGATAAAATATCACCTTGAGAATTTTTCAAGGACTTTTGGATAATAATTTTGGCCAAGTATTAGATGATTAGATTAATGAAATTGAGATTGCGTTTATATTTGTATAAACTGTGACAATCTTAATCGTCCATTAGATGAAAAATGCTCTCAACGGATTAAGATGTAATTGAAAGGGTAAACGGTAAATTCTCCTAGCTCCAACTATTGATATTCAATGTGGGTGACTGGGGGTGTTTTTATCAATTTATAAACTTTTTATTGTTAGGGCATTTAGCTAAATTAACAAACGTAGGAAGTGTTTTTGTTATTTTCAAATCTTACCTCATAATGACAACCTAACTTTACTTTTTCAAAAATACTACTCCAAAATCCAAATAATAAAATAAACAGAGTCTAGAGCATGTTCATTAATATCTCATCCTTTACGTAGGAATTAGCATAAATTTGCAAGTCATAAACTAATACATTTTGAACAATTAAAATTAATCTTAATATGCTTGATTTCAAAGGTTGTAGGAATATGTCCTAGATGCAAGATGTTTTTTTAATGAAAAACATGTATTTTATTCATGATAAATCATACAATATATTAAATTGTTTGATAACTTAATCAACATAACGTGTAAGGCTCCTAAACTTAGATCGTTGTAAAGAACTATTTATATGAAATGTTCATATATAGGAAGTATTTTTTTTATAAGTCCAAAACTTGTTCACCACCTTATATAAAGTTGGGCACTTTATTTAGTTAAAGGTTGTTATGTTGTATGCCTTAATGGAGAATAACCAGTCTCAAGTTATTAAAGTAGAAGACTTTAGGCCAAAGATACTTGCGCATTTAGAATGTATTGAATAGATCACGTGAATTTTATGTTTAGTATAACTAACTACCATAACTAAACATAAATTTCACACTCTGGCAATTAAGGACATGTCTATCTAAATCCTAAGTGGATAGAGCAGCTCTTGTTTATACTATGTTTTATTTGATTAGAGTAAAAGGTGAGACCACATCTATATGGGCAATACCTTTGTTAGTTGGAAGAATGTACTCATAAGCTTGAGAACTCTAATCCAGAATGTTGAATTCGTGGACACCTAATGAGATAAATATCACCTTGAGGATTTTTTCAAGGACTTTCGAATATAATTTTGGCCAAGTATTAAGATGATTTATATTCATCACTAAGATGTGTTTTATTTGTATGAGTTGACAATCTTAATCGTCCATTAGATGAAAAATGTTCTCAACGGTTAAGATGTAAATGAAAGGGTAAACGGTGAATTCTCCAACTTCAACTATTGATATTCAATGAGGATACACATGCTATTAATTGCTGTATAGATAGGATTTTAATGTACAATTAATCAAATTAATTTAACGAAGCTTTCTTAATAGAGTACTAACTTAAAGAGTCCAAATTTGGGTTTTTAGTGGAATAGCCTAGAATTAATAGATCAAGGCTCTGTTTTAAGAGATAAATAGATAATAAACTTGATCATGGAGTTTTAATTAAATATGTTCATATTAGTTTCTTGCGTAACTCTATTTTAATTCCTAAATTTAAAATATAATTGGAGTTAAAAAGTTTCCAACCAACACCATAAGCTCTATAGCCCAACCTAAAATCAAGTATCTTTCACTGTGATTCATGTGAGATGTAAAAAAATACCCAACAAAAGGTGCGTTAATTCACAAGGAAAGTGTGTACCTTAAAACCTACCTTATTCCTATATATTCTATTAAAGAATAAGAGGGGTAGAATTTTCTAGTATAAAAATAAGTTAAAACCCTTTTTATATTTTATCCTGCCCTAACAAAATCTCTTCCATAATTAGAGGCAGTATAATCCCCTTTCTTCTCTATATAAATGCACCTCTTTACTCCATGTAGTGCATCCAAACTTTATCACTTAAGTGTAAGAAGCAATGGGAGGCATTTGCTACTTTGCCTTCTAATAACCACTTTGGTGGCTTCCACCATGGCTGCCGATGAAGAAGCTCAACAAGGGCCGCCGACAGAGTCACAAACTTGCCGGGACAACCACCGGGGAGCTCCAGCACATTCCGGCTAATTAAACTTCAAATTCAAAATGAAGGCAATGTTCTACTATGGTTCTTTGAAGCTCAATCTGAACCGCTCTTAAGCCTCTTGTAATTTGGCTAAATGGGGGACCTGGCTCTCATCAGTGGCCTTTGGAGCTGCACAAGAAATCGGACCATTTTGGTACGAAGGCCAAGCTATTTTATAAATCGACTCACACTCAATAAATACTCTTGGAATAAAGTAATGACGATCTCGAATTTGCATCTTCCTCTATATTTATCATTACCTTTTTTTTTTTTTTTTTTTTTTTTTTTTTTTTTTCATATTCTACCTTCGCTTCTTATGTTAAATGGAATTAGTTGCAATCTTCTATTCCTGGAGTCACCGGTGAGCGTAGGCTTTTCATACACCAACAACTCTAATGATTACTTAGATCGGTGATCAGTTGTAGCCAATGACACTCTTGCATTTTTACTTGGATGGTTCAAAAGGTTTCCCGACTTCAAATCCAATGATTTTATATCATCGAGAGAGTTATGGTGGTATGGTTTTATTCACATTAATCTTTTTCGTATTATTTATATTTCCATTATCACAAGATATTTTTGAAATAATAATATTACTAAATTTGTTTTTTTTTTGTTTTTTTTTTTCATATAAATTGTATAGCCCATGGTAATACTCCTTTGTTTTTGAATATATAATGATAAAAAAAAAAAAAAAAAATTATATGTTAATTTCGTTTATAATATCTTGATCATGTAGAAATAATTTTTGCTTTCATTCTCTATTTTTTAGGACACTATGCTCCCAACTTGCTGATCTTATTTTTGAAACAAACAAAGGAGCTACCCAAGACTCGTTTATCAATCTCAAAGATTCATGGTAAGTAACCCTTACTATTATCTATACACAAAAAAACAAGGTGATCCATAAATTTCTGTTAGGTAGCCAAAATAAAAATTAATTGCACATAATATTTTGTCCATTAATATCTGTTAGGTTGGGTCAAAACTAAAAATTGTACATATTAATATTTTTTTTTTTTTTTAAATTTGAGGGTGGCTCGCCCTGAAGAAAACTACTTCTGTTACCTAATTATTACATTATTAACATTTATCTTCTCTTCAACCAACTTAAATTTTTTTCTACACTCCACATAAATTTGTTATTTATACATAAATTGCTAATAATTGATTTAATGTTGATTGGAAAAAAAAAAAATCAGATGGAAAATGCTGTGATAACGATCAAACAGATACCCTTGGATTGTGGATTATGCATGGAGTCACGGAATCATTCAGACAAACTCTACCAAAGCTTAAAGGCAACTGTGAATTTTGCTTCCTCATACAAGTAGTCGATGCAACGATCAACTCAAGCTTTCTTCGATGCTTTTTCCGGCATTGATATATTCACATCTCTCTCCTGTTTGCGTCCTTAACTTTTCTGCCACACCAATTCTTCAAACCTTGAAGTAATTAATGAATTATACTTTAAGAGAATCATAAATTTGCAATATAAATATATATAAACGTGTTTAACTTATTTTAATTTAATTTAATATTTGATTTTAGGACATACAATCAACGTTTGATCCATGTGTAAACAATTATGTAAGAAGTATTTCAACCAAAAAGAGGTTCAAAGGCACTTCATGCACAACGTGACCAATTTGCCCTATCCTTACACTCTATGCAGGTACATTTAATTTGTAAGATAAATGACCCAAATTGTATCAATTTTTTTTATTTTCTCATATTGTTTTTTATGTAATTATTCATTTCTCAGCTTACCAACTGGACCGACTCTCCGGCGACTGTTTTGCCGACCATTTCGAAGCTCTTAGACGCGGAATGCGCATCTGGACCTATAGGTACCACATTTTCAAACATTAATACCCTATAGTATTTTTTTTTAAGTAATTTCAACCACGTCGATTGGTTTATCATAATTAATAAATGATTATACTACATGGTGACGCGGATGCAAGAGTACCGGTGACGTCTACAAGATATAGTGTAACAAATTAGGGTTACCAGTTATGGAAGAATGGAGACCGTGGTTTTTACAAGCGTCAAGTAGCTGGGTGGGTGGAGACTATTATAAAGGCCTCACCTTGACCACCATACGCGGCGGAGGCCACCAAGCTGTATTGTCGCACGAGATTGGTCCACTTTCTCTGTTCACCCAGTTTTCTCTCCAACACTAGCTTGCCATCTTCCAGTTTCTAATTTGCGTGCAGTAAAAGTTTTGGATCTACTAATTTTTAACAATCATATTTGTCTCTATGACTATATGATATTATAAATCGTAATTATTTGCAATGAATGTCAAAATTAATAAACATTTTCTTTAGAGCACAATAAATAAAGCCACCGTAATCAAAGTTGAAAGATTACTAACTATTTGGATTTTGGGCGATCATTTAAATGGCCTTGTTCAACATGAAGGATGAATCAGCTAGCCCAATCAAATTTATTTGGTTTGAATATCAATCATTTATACATTATTAAAATTAAAATGTAATGAATTTTTCGAACATTGATTATACCAGATACGTAATCATAAGTTTTTTATTTGACAATTGTCATCAATTAACTAGTCGTCGCGAGCAATCCAAGAAACAACCCCGAGTATTGGGCTAATTAAAAATCAAAGTCAAAACGTATATAGGTTTCGTTTGGTTCACTATTCCGATGCTTTTTAGATAGTATTTTGGAAAAAGTAAGTTTGTTATCTTTACGAGAAAGATAATTATTAATGTTTTGAGAGTTGAATAAAGTAAATTATTTTGAGAATTTGAAACAAATGCATTTTTGGATTTTTAAGATAAGATAGTGGAATAGGATGGGGCAATAATAGTGAACCAAGGGGCCCATAGGCTTTGTTTGTTTTACTTTGTTGCCCTATTCTATTTCTATCTTACTCGAAAGAATAATACTACACCAACAACCTTTTCTCACAAACTTTCTCTCACAACCCTGGCGTGACAGCTTGCAATTGTCGGTTCACAACAGGTCCCACATGATCCCGTATGGGTCCCATATTAATTACGGGCTGATCAATTGCGAGCTGTCACGTCAGGGTTTGAGAAAAAGTTGTTGGTGTGGTATTATTCTACCCAAAATGCCGTTTGTTTTTTCTATTCTCATATCCAATACTATTATTCATTTTTTAAAACCCCCATTGTTTTGTTTTTTACTAAACATCTCCAACAAAAAGTTTATAAATTAATAAAACACCCCCACCCATCCACTTTGCCAGATCCGGCCAACCATCGTGAAAGGTGGCTGGAATCTGGCGTGATGGCCTACTACCCAGCTAAATCTGGTCGGTAGCATCGACCTGGCCTTTTTTAGCCAGATCCACATGGATATGGCCGTTGACGCCAAATCTTTGGCCACATCTATCGTCAATGACGGCCATATCTTTGGCAGTCAATTGGCCGTAGATCTGGCATTTTCCACGCTAGATCCATGGTGAATCTAGCCGAAAGGTCATATCAGTGCATGACCGGTCAGATCCAGTCGGTCATGTGCTATTATGCTAGATTTGGGCCACCTTCCCCGTGGTGGCTGAATCTGCAAATATAGGTGGTTGGGGGTGTTTTTGTTAATTTATAACTTTTATTGTTGGGGTTTTTAGCTAAACTAACAACTTATGGGGCGTTTTTTGTTTTTTTCAAATCCTACCCTTGTAATAACAATCCAACTGTATTTTCTCAAAATACTACAATAATAAACAAACACAACCTAGAGCATGTTCATTAATATCTCATCTTCACGTAGGAATAGCGTAAATCTGGCAAGTTATAAACTAATACATTTTGACAATTAAAATTAATCTTATATGCTTGATTTCAAAGGTTTTAGGATATGTCCTAGATGCAGATGTTTTTTAATGTAAACATGTTTTTATTCATGATAAATCATACAATGTATTAAATTGTTTGATAACTTAATCAACAATAACGTGTAAGGCTCCAAAACTTTGATCGTTGTAAGAGAACTATTTATATGAAGTGTTCATATATAGGAAATATATTTTTTTATAACTCCAACACTTGTTCACACCTAAATAAGTTGGGCACTTTATTTAGTTAAAGGTTGTTATGTTGTATGCCTTAATGGAGAATGACCGGTCTCAAGTTATTAAAGTGGAAGACTTTAGGCCCAGATACTTGCGCATTGAGAATGTATTGAATAGATCACGTGAATTTTATGTTTAGTATAACTAACTACCATAACTAAACATAAATTTCACACTCTGGCAATTAAGGACATGTCTATCTAAATCCTAAGTGGATAGAGTAGCTCTTGTTTATACTATGTTTTATTTGATTAGAGTAAAAGGTGAGACCACATCTATATGGGCAATACCTTTGTTAGTTGGAAGAATGTACTCATAAGCATTGAGAACTCTAATCCAGAAATGTTGAATTCGTGACACCTAAGTGAGATAAATATCACCTTGAGGATTTTTCAAGGACTTTCGAATAATAATTTTGGCCAAGTATTAGATGATTATATTCATCAAACTAAGACTGTGTTTATATTTGTATGAGTTGTGACAATCTTAATCGTCCATTAGATGAAAAATGGTCTCAACGGATTAAGATGTAAATGAAAGGGTAAACGGTGAATTCTCCCAACTTCAACTATTGATATTCAATGAGGATACACATGCTATTAATTGCTGTATAGATAGGATTTTAATGTACAATTAATCAAATTAATTTAACGAAGCTTTCTTAATAGAGTACTAACTTAAAGAGTTCAAATTTGGGTTTTTAGTGGAATAGCCTAGAATTAATAGATCAAGGCTCATTGTATTTAAGAGATAAATAGATAATAAACTTGATCATTGGAGTTTTAATTAAATATGTTCATATTAGTTTCTTGCGTAACTCTATTTTAATTCCTAAATTTAAAATATAATTGGAGTTAAAAAGTTTCCAACCTAACACCATAAGCTCTAGTAAGCCCAACCTAAAATCAAGTATCTTTCACTGTGATTCATGTGAGATGTAAAAAAATCCCAACAAAAGGTGCGTTAATTCTACAAGGAAAGTGTTGTACCTTAAAACCTACCTTATTCCTATATATTCTATTAAAAGAATAAGATGGGTAGAATTTTCTAGTATAAGAATAAGTTAAAACCACTTTTTATATTTTATCCTGCCCTAACAAAATCTCTTCCATAATTAGAGGGCAGTATAATCCCCTTTCTTCTCTATATAAATGCACTCTTTACTCTCATGTAGTGCATCCAAAACTTTATCACTTAAGTGTAAGAAGCAATGGAGAGGCATTTGCTACTTTGCCTTCTAATAACCANGGGTCCTCATTTTGCTCATGGGCCTGGGACCGACTGGTCCCATTTGGGATTGGTCCCTGCCCACCTCTAGCTGCCGGCACTTTTGAGGCATGCATATAGTATAACGTTGTGTAATTAATAAATCACCTCCCTTTTGGGGTCAGTGTTTTTATATGTTGTTATTTAAGTGTTTACAATTGGTCTTTACATTGCCTGAGGCTGAGGATTGTACTTGATGTGCGTAGACTTGTATTTGTGCTGTTTTAACCAGAGCTTGGCTATTTATTTTTGCAACCCGAGTGAACTCTAGTTTGTTGTCTCATTTTTTGGTAAATTTTTGTTGGTGAATGTTGTTGAGCCCATTTTCGCCTTGGATTTTTTGGGTCCGAAATCTTATAACTCACAAGCTCTCCCGAGAAGTTTAATAGTATCAAATCGATGTTTACAATTTTTATTGGATTTTATGATCTTTAGGTTTTAAGGCCAATGGGCTTATACCCATTTTTTAATTCAATCCAATGCTGAAATTAGGAAAATAATAAATAATAAAAAGTTAGAGCACGTTCATTAATATCTCAGCTTTTACGAAGAAATTAGCGTAAATTTGTAAGTTATAAACTAAATTACTAATACATTTTGGACAATTAAAATTAATCTTAATATGCTTGATTTCAAAGGTTTTAGGAATATGTCCTAGATGCAAGATGTTTTTTTTTAATGATAAACATGTATTTTATTCATGATAAATCATACAGTGTATTAAATTCTTTGATAACTTAATCAACATAACGTGTAAGGCTCCAAAACTTAGATCGTTGTAAAGAACTATTTATATGAAGTGTTCATATATAGGAAATATATTTTTTTATAAGTCCAAAACTTGTTCACCACCTTATATAAAGTTGGGCACTTTGTTTAGTTAAAGGTTGTCGTGTTGTATGCCTTAATGGAGAATAACCAGTCTCACGTTGTTAAAGTGGAAGACTTTAGGCCAAATATACTTGCGCATTTAGATTGTATTGAATAGATCACGTGAATTTTATGTTTAGTATAAATACTATAACTAAACATAAATTTCACACTCTAGCAATTAAAGACCTGTCTATCTAAATCCTAAGTGGATAGAGTAGCTCTTGTTTATAGTATGTTTTATTTTATTAGAGTACAAGGTGAGACCACATCTATACTGTCAATACCTTGATTAGCTGGAAGAATGTACTCATAAACATTGAGAACTCTAATCCAGAAATGTTGAATTCATGACACCTAAGTGAGATAAAATTATCACCTTGAGGATTTTTCAAGGACTTTCGGATAATAATTGTGGCCAAGTATTAGATGATTAGATTCATCAAACTGAGACTGTGTTTATATTTGTATGAACTATGACAATCTTAATCGTCCATTAGATGAAAAATGGTCTCAACGGATTAAGATGTAAATGAAAGGGTAAACGGTGAATTCTCCCAACTTCAACTATTGATATTCAATGAGGACACACATGCTATTAATTGCCGTATGGATAGGATTTTAATGTACAATTAATCAAATTGATTTAACGAAGCTTTCTTGATAGAGTATTAAATTAAAAGAGTTTAATTTTGGGTTTTTAGTTGAATAGCCTAGAATTAATAGATCAAGGTTCATTGTATTTAAGAGATAAATAGATAATAAACTTGTTCATCGGAGTTTTAATTAAATATGTTCATATTAGTTAATTTCTTGCGTAACTCTATTTTAATTCCTAAATTAAAAATATAATTGGAGTTATAAAGTTTCCAACCTAACACCACAAGTTCTAGTAAGCCCAACCTAAAATCAAGTATCTTTCACTGTGATTCATGTGAGATGTAAAAAAATCCCAACAAAAGGTGCGTTAACTCTACAAGGAAAGAGTTGTACCTTAAAACCTACCTTATTCCTATATATTCTATTAAAAGAATAAGATGGGTAGAATTTTCTAGTATAACAATAAGTTAAAACCACTTTTTATATTTTATCCAACCCTAACAAAATCTCTTCCATAATTAGAGGGCAGTATAATCTCCTTTCTTCTCTATATAAATGCACTCTTTACTCTCATGTAGGGCATCCAAAACTTCATCACTTAAGTGTAAGAAGCAATGGAGAGGCATTTGCTACGTTGCCTTCTAATAACCACTTTGGTGGCTTCCACCATGGCTGCCGATGAAGAAGCTCAACAAAGGGCCGCCGACAAAGTCACAAACTTGCCGGGACAACCACCGGGGAGATTCGAGCACTATTCTGGCTATATTCAACTTCAAACTCAAAATGAAAAGGCAATGTTCTACTGGTTCTTTGAAGCTCAAGTTGAACCTGCTCTTAAGCCTCTTGTAATTTGGCTAAATGGGGGCCCTGGCTGCTCATCAGTGGCCTTTGGAGCTGCACAAGAAATCGGACCATTTTTGGTACGAAGGCCGAGCTATATTATAAATCGACTCACATTCAATAAATACTCTTGGAATCAAGGTAATGACGATCTCGAATTTGCCATCTTCCTCTATATTTATCATTACCTTTTTTTCTTTTTCTTTTTTTTCTTTTTTTTCATATTCTAACCTTCGCTTCTTATTGTTAAAATGGAATTAGTTGCAAATCTTCTATTCCTGGAGTCACCGGTGAGCGTAGGCTTTTCATACACCAACAACTCTAATGATTTACTTGAGATCGGTGATCAAGTTGTAGCCAATGACACTCTTGCATTTTTACTTGGATGGTTCAAAAGGTTTCCCGACTTCAAATCCAATGATTTTTATATCATCGGAGAGAGTTATGGTGGTATGGTTTTATTCACATTAATCTTTTTCTTATTATTTATATTTTCATTATCACAAGATATTTTTGAAATAATAATATTACTAAAAAAAATTTCTTTTTTCATATAAATTGTTATAGCCCATGTGTAATACTCCTTTGTTTTTGGAATATATAATGATAAAAAAAAAAAAATTGATATGTTAATTTCGTTTATAATATCTTAATCATGTAGAAATAATTTTTGCTTTCATTCTCTATATTATTTAGGACACTATGCTCCTCAACTTGCTGATCTTATTTATGAAACAAACAAAGGAGCTACCCAAGACTCGTTTATCAATCTCAAAGGATTCATGGTAAGTAACCCTTACTATTATATATACACAAGAAAAACCAGGGGCGGATCCAGAAATTTCTGTTAGGGTGACCCAAAATAAAACTAATTGCACATTAATATTTTTGTCCATTAATATTTCTGTTAAGTTGGGTCAAAATCCAAAAATTGTACTTATTAATATTTTTTTTTTTTTTAAATTTGAGGGTGGGCTCGCCCATGAAAGAAACTACTTATGTTACCTAATTATTACATTATTAACATTTATCTTCTCTTCAACCTACTTAAAATTGTTTTCTACACTCCACATAAATTAGTTAATTTATACATAAATTACTAATAATTGAAATTTAATGTTGATTGAAAAAAAAAAATCAGATGGGAAATGCTGTGATTAACGATCAAACAGATACCCTTGGGATTGTGGATTATGCATGGAGTCACGGAATCATATCAGACAAACTCTACCAAAGCTTAAAGGCAGACTGTGAAGATTTTAAGCTTCCTCATACAAGTAGTCGATGCAACGATCAACTCAAAGCTTTCTTCGATGCTTTTTCCGGCATTGATATATTCAACATCTACTCTCCTGTTTGCGTCCTTAACTTTTCTGCCACCACCAATTCTTCAATCCTTGAAGTAATTAAGTGAATTACACTTTAAGAGAATCATAAATTTGCAGTATAATATATATATGTTTAACTTAATTTAATTTAATTTAATATTTTGATTTTAGGACTATCAATTTGAGATACCATCAACGTTTGATCCATGTGTAAACAATTATGTAAGAAAGTATTTCAACCAAAAAGAGGTTCAAAGGGCACTTCATGCCAACGTGACCAATTTGCCCTATCCTTACACTCTATGCAGGTACATTTAATTTGTAAGATAAATACGAGACCCAAATGGTATCAATTTTTTTATTTTTTCTCATATTGTTTTTCATGTAATTATTCAGTTCTCAGCTTACCAAATGGACTGACTCTCCGACGACTGTGTTGCCGACCATTTCGAAGCTCTTAGACGCAGGAATGCGCATCTGGACCTATAGGTACCACATTTTCAAACATTAATACTCTTATAGTAATTTTTTTTCAAGTAATTATTCAACCTCGTCGATTGGTTTATCATAAAATTAATAAATGATTAATACTACAGTGGTGACGCGGATGCAAGAGTACCGGTGACATCTACAAGATATAGTGTAAACAAATTAGGGTTACCAGTTATGGAAGAATGGAGACCGTGGTTTTACAAGCGTCAAGTAGCTGGGTGGGTGGAGACTTATGATAAAGGACTCACCTTGACCACCATACGCGGTGGAGGGCATCAAGCTGTATTGTCGGCACGAGATTGGTCACTTTCTCTGTTCACCCATTTTCTCTCCAACACTAGCTTGCCATCTTCCCGTTTCTAATTTACGTGCAGTAAAAAGTTTTTGGATCTACTAATTTTTAACAATCATATTTGTCTCTATGACTATATGATATTATAAATCATAATTATATTGCGATGAATATCAAAAATAATAAAATTTTCTTTAGAGCACAATAAATAAAGCCACTGTAATCAAAGTTGAAAGATTACTAACTATTTGGGTGATGGGCCGATCATTTTAAATGGGCCTTATTCAACAAGAAAGGATGAATCAGCTAGCCCAGTCAAATTTATTTGGTTTGAATATCAATCATTTATAACTTGTCTTTAGGCTATTATTAAAATTAAAATGTAATGAATTTTTCAAACATTGATTATACCAAAGACGTAATCATAAAGTTTATAATTTGACAGTTGCCATACAATTAACTAGTAGTCGGCAAGCAATCCAAGAAAATAACCCTGAGTATTGGGGTAATTAAAAATCAAAGTCAAAACGTAATATGAATCACATTTATATGTCCCATGCTTCACCTTCCAAAATTAAAGGCAAAATCAAGACTTTTGTTCCTTCAAATAAAATCTTCAAATATTTTGCTATTTATTTATTAAATATTTAATCAAACAACTTTTTTCCTAATTGCGTCTGTTGGTGGGCTTTGATTCTATGTTTAAAAACAAATATATAATTTTTTGTGTCTATAAAATTGAGTTGATTCACGTTGGGTTATATGAGTTTTATATTTATTGTTTGATGTAGACTCCAGCTTGATTCTTAGTATTTTTAATTAGTTTATTATACATAAAGATTTAATTAAGCCAAAATCTTTATAGTTCAAGTGTGAAAATACATTTTTCTCTTTGTTTATTTAATTAATTAAGAATATAAATTAGATTCTAATGACGTGACAAAGATGTATAAACAACTTGGTCTAAGTCAAACTTAATGGCTAATAAGGTTGAGAATTAAGATCCCATTAGAGATTCTTTTCTTAATAATATAGTTAAGGTTGCCAGGTTGGTGGCCAAGTTTTCCTAACTTTCTTAAACTAAAAGCTCTAAATTCTAAAACTTTCTTGGCTGCTCTTTTATATTTTCCATGTTTAATTAATTATCAATCAAACCAATTTCTACAAACCTATAAATTAGGTTATTTTAACTTTTTAGGTGGGATTAACTATTTTTTCTTTTTATGATGAATCTATAAGAGCTTATATTTCCATTATTATTAGATAGTCAAAAGAGATTGACAATTAAAATTAAAAAAATATTTAATTTATGTTTGTGCATAATATTTGTTGTACAATTATTTTGGACGACTAGATTCATGCCACTTGTCCTCTATAACATGCGAGGGTATGACAGACAAGTTAGCCCCATGTGTTGCCCTCAGAGCAAATGACTTCACCAGCAAGTTCATCAATATTAAGCATGAGTACATATTCACACTTAAGTATGAGGAGACTTGACTCAGATCTGGATTATGGGAGATTGTGCATGTAATTCACTCCGTAATAACCACTCCCAACCATTGTCAGAAGGAGTATAAAAAAGGAGAAACCACCTTAGTTTTGGAGGAGCGATTATTCACACAAGAATAGGAAATCCACTTAGAGAGGGTTTAACCTCGCTTTTACGTGTTTTTTTTTCTCTATAATCACTTTGTGTGTAAAGTAAATACAAAACAATAACATAGCAACGGATGTAGGCTTGAACCGAACCATTTTAAAAATCATCTATGTTCTCTTATCACCTTTTCACTAAAATTTATTCCAAACTGGTTACTCTTAATCAAACACGCATCCTACCCAATCCCATTGTGGTCGATTGGGTATCTCTGATTGTTGCGTTTTTACGTAACAACAATATTAATGTCAGACTTGTCTACACATAATATTAAGCTTAGGATATATGACGATATAAAATTAACAAGCAAACCTCAAGGGGTTGGTCTGGTGGTCAAGGAAGTTTTCTCTCTTCCTTGAGTTCTTGGATTCAAATCTTATGATCACCTACCATAATAATATTATAATTTTTTTGGTCATTTAAGCTTATAGGGTATTTAATAGACTTCAAAGAAATCAATTTGTATACCTGTGATTATCAAAAAAAAATATGGTGACTTTTCTCCTTGTATTCAAAATCAGTATACTAAAAACCGCGGCGTTGAATTAGAAGATTCCATTGTGTGTTCCAACTTCCAAAATATACACACTTACACTACTACATAACTTCACCTAACCCCTACCCCATTCATCAAATCTCAGTTTAATTTCTTACTTCTCTTGTCGGAATCTATCTTTGACCAAGTAAAATTATATATTTATAAAGCTTCTGTCGCCAGCTCGGACTGGGCCCCTCCCTCCCGCCAACCCACACGAGTTTACTTACTCCTGCAAAGCACATATCACCCCGAGGCCCCCGACCTAACCCTATAATTTTATTTTTGGCCCTTTAATCAAAATATTAATATTTCTAATAATATAAGATTTAAATTCATAATGTAATTGAAAAATATTATATGCACATGGGAAGTATTGTAAATAATATGATGCTAATTATTTATAAATGAAATTGGCTTTAAGATTTCACCAAGGGTCCAAGAGGCAACATTACTTCACCAATAAATGTTTTTGATAATGCCTTAAATAAATATTATTTATTTATTTTATTGTATATTTTTCAAACAATTTAATAAAGTATTTTTGTTCTGTGATGTAGGTAGAATAACAGTGTCAATCACACGTGGGAACCATTGTGGCTGCTATTTCTTAAAACAAGTAGGTCCCTACGGTCCCATAACCTGCCACGTGGGTCCACGTATTTGGCTGCTATAATTTAAACACAGCGTCCGTCACCGACCGATGACCACCCAGCTGTGATTGAAAGCGACGACACGTCTCTAAACACGTCCAGCACTTAAGTGGCGGGCCCCGCTCCAAACGTGGCCACATCAGCTCCGACTCAGTCACAGGTGTCGTCACGCGCTTTGGCCTCAAAGTCTTTAAGCCACGTGTCCATCCTCCCCAAGATTCCTGTGGACCCCTTCGACGTTAGACCGTTTTTATTAAACTAATCAGAAGCTTCTCCCTTTCCGGTTCTTTCAGTTATTGACAAATTAAATTCACAAAACCCACATCTTCACGCGCTCCCTCCATTTTCAACCTTCTACTCGCCCATCCCGTGGCTGGTAACTAATACGCTGTCGCAGAAGGCGTGAGTAAACGCGAATAAATTAATTTAGGTGGTGTGTTCCCGATTCAACAACCGAGAGTTTACCCTGTAAAGCACGTTTCGTCAAACCCGAAACTCTATAAATATCGGAACGCTGAGTTAGAGCCCCTCTCTTCTATATTTTTTTTTTTATCTCTCGGGTTTCGTATACGATATCTGGCTTGATTCTCGTTCTTGTTCTCCACGATTTCTTTGCTAAATTTGTTCATTACTAATTATCATATTATTTTAATTTCTTAATCCCTCTCTCTCGCTCCTTCATATTTCGGCAGAGCTTTAGAATCGGACGAAAGGTTCGGCTCAATGAATAACGTTTTATCGAACACTCAATCTTTTGTTTCGTTTGTGTAAGCAATGACGTATTGTTTCTTTGTTCTGTTCTTGTAGAGAGAATAATAACATTAGCTAATACCGGTTTTCGGCATTTGAAGATTGTTTCGTGTTTCGTTTCTCCATTTCGTTCGACCTCGTACGACAGGTACTCCGCGGCTTATTTTAATCTTTTACAGTTCTCGTATCTGTACGCAATGCGTTTACACGTTTTAGTCGTTCATTTCTTGGAAAGAATACAGAGAAATGCACGCATTTGTTTCTTTTTTAGGAGGGTAAATATGGTATTTTCATTCAGATGGTTGGTTAATTCAGTTTTTCCAATGTTTTCCAACCGCAATACTGTTTGAGATTGAACAAGATTTGTATATCTTAAAGCTGTGCTTGAAAAAGTTTGATGCGATATTTTTTTTGTTTTGGTCTTCGATTTCTCAAGTTTTAATGTGTTTTGTTGGCCTCTGTTCACTACAAGTCATAAATGAATGGTCAAATGCCAATTTTGCCGGGGTTGAATCTTCACCTTACATTTGACAATTCCACAAGAGGGGTTTTTGATTTTTGGTGGAATGTTTGATAGCAACAACCCAAGTAATAGTAATACATGAAATGAAACTTTGATTTTCTTTGCATAAATATAATGAATTAAAATCATTGATTGTGAATTGGGTCCTTCATGTTTAATGCTGCTTGTGTAGCTGTAGGACCATCCCGTGTGGTTGCATATGGTATTGTTTGCTTTCCACTATGTGGGGTAACAGAGCTTTTTATTGTATACAACCACCTATGGCTGGTATTTTCTCTACCAGATATTATTTCTGTGGGCCACTTTTTAATGTCCAACACTGTTTATAATTTGTCATTATCTTGTGTACATGTTTATTGTTTGTGGTTTGTTTTCTGCTTATGCTTTTAAATTTGAGTGTGATGTAGCTGGTTCAATGATGATTTTTAAGACCGTATTTTTTATGTTTAACTTGTCTTTCTGTCATTGCTGTGTGAAATTATTTAACCACAAGGAGGACATAAGTTACCAGGTTTCTGTCAGCTGAGTGAGATTTTTTATATATTTTATTTTTATATGTGATACCTTACATATTTCATATAGGAGCTTAGGATTCAGGTAACCCAACAATGTTTGAACTTGCTTGAAATCACATAGGGGGCCTCCACGTTAACACACAAAACGATTCTGTGGACTGTTTGCATTTATCTTTATTGTTGTCAAACGCTACTTTTCTGTAATTTGTTGTCTAATCTCGATAAAACTCTCCCTTCAATTCTAATTTTGTCCATGATTTTTTGCAGATTCTTTGGTTTGTCTTTTAGTATGTTCATATTTTATTGTTCTGTTTGCAATCTCTGTGTTTGACATTGATGTAGGAATGATAAAATTTTAGGTCGCCCATCTTCCTTGCCATTTTAAGGCATAAAAAGTTGGGAGTTTAGCGGGTTAAATAAAAAATGTATTGATAACTTTTGCATTAATGTTATCATGGAAAGGACTAAACAAGAAAACATTTCTTGTCTCTACTTTGATGAAATATCCTAAAGTGAAGGGCCAAGGAAGCACTTTATGTGTAATATAAGTTATTATTTAAATTGAAACAGGAGAATGTTATACCTAAGCCCTCGTTCTCATTGTAAAAGAAATTGTTCTGGTGAAGAATTACATTGTAATGGAAAAAGAAAAGTGGAGTGTGTAAGTTTATTGACAG
The DNA here is from genome assembly GCF_008641045.1 of Pistacia vera. Taxonomy (NCBI): domain Eukaryota; kingdom Viridiplantae; phylum Streptophyta; class Magnoliopsida; order Sapindales; family Anacardiaceae; genus Pistacia; species Pistacia vera. The sequence goes on from NW_022196310.1 coordinate 1,864,135, forward strand.
TGGAAAAATATGTTTTCCTACTTTACACCAACTCTGCCAAATCCTTTTTTTAACCTAACAGTTCTATTTACAAAGTATATAAGTAGTTATTGGTGATGCAGGTGATATTAAATTGTATTTTTTTTTTTTTTTTCATTTTTGGAATGGGATTGTTTTATTTAAGAGTTGTTTTTATTAAATATTCTGAATATGTTATCTTTGTTCATCCAAATTACCTAATTCTAATTCTATTCTGTTATTCAGTATACTACAACATCAGTTTCTTTTGTTGCCTCTTGTTTCTTGACATCAAGTGGGAGGCAGAATTTTTCCTCTGGTTCAGAAAGCTAATCATTTTTTCTCTTATAAATTATCTTCTACAGATAGCTTCTGTCACCACACTCACAGACAACGTGGCTATGGAGATGAGAAGGTATAGTTACAAATTTTTTCTCTCTCTATTTTTAAAAAAACTTCTGGGCATTAGCTCTATGGGTTCTTCACTTAACACATTCTTTGATGATTTAGTGTTCAGGAGCCTGCTGCTTGATGGACTGCTCGCTAATAGCTGTGACAAGAAAACATTGAAGAGGTGTTCTTCATTGATAAAAGTTTGGGTAACAGGATATTTGAGTTGAAGATTGACAGCATATTGGCTTTGGCATTTTTGTGGGGGATTAAGTTTTACAAAGTTTCCACGTTATAGATTGTGCTACAAATCTTGATTGAATGGCCTGAAATCTAATCATACTGCTCCTGTTCTCGCTGATCCTGTGCCCCTAAAAGTCAGAATGGGTGTGCATTCCAGTATGTGCCATACTCTTCACCGCAGCCTTTTCCTCAGATTTATTCCTAAACATTCCTCGGAAGAAAACTGGAATACTTGATGATGTTCGTGCTAATTCTTGGCTGGATGCCATGAAAGCTTCATCTCCTCCTCATAGGAAGATAATCCAGGATTCTAACAATGACCTTGCTCAACTGATGCTGATGTTGCTTACCGTACTTGGCTGGTATGTTGTCGCGTTTAAGTTTATATGGGATTTTGTCTGACAAACTTTTGATAGGTTATATAATGTGTTTTCTTTGTTCTTTGTACATTTCTTTGATTTTGCAGCTCCATTTCCCTCACACTTACGTCTTTTGAACAAATAACGAATTGTGCAAAAGGCAAGAGGATAGCTTTGTTTCTAGATTTATGGAACTCTTTCACCTTGTGGACAACCCTGACTGTGCCTTCATGTCTGATGCTGTAAGTACAGATTCTCAGTATGAACAACATGTGAAATTTCCAGCAAACTTAATTTATTTTATTTCCTCCATATTCACATTGCACTGTGTAAATTTCAGATGCGTGCTGTTTGTTAAAAAGGTGGCAAAACATATCCCTACTGCAATACCAGCGAAGAAGCCGTGACAAGGTTACTTTGCTGATCTTCTCTTTAAAATGACATTGATATCAGTCTAAATTCTTCCATGGCATTTTTTTCTGTTTGTTTATAATTCCACTGTCCTTATAGTATTGACAATTGTTTGGTCCCACTTATTCAGGTACGAGTTTGTAGACTGAAAGAGCTTATTACGCTGGAAGTCATGGAATGGACATCATGGGTCCTGTTGAACAATTTACATCTGGTGATCACCCAAACAATATATGTCCACCAGCAACAGTAGTGTGATGCTAATGTTCCTCTACTACTTTGTTCCCCATCATGTTAATTCTTTTTGTGAACTGATTTTTGATATGCTTTCCTTGGATTAGTGGAGGAAAGTTAATATTTTTCAGCCTGCTAGGGAATTTTTGCCTATGATTGATGAGGTGTGTAACTCTTTCCTCTACGGTCAGATCACAAGTTTTGCTTTGTTTTTTCTCTTTGATGTAATATACAATTTCATATTAATTGTGTATGAACAATTTTTAGTTCCCTTGTGGAGATACCAGAGAGTTGAGGGAGTAAAATTGAGAACAACAAATTCTGCATCTCTGTTCATTACGTAATGTAGAAGAGAAGGTAAAGGTTTCTGCTAAGCACTGAAGTTTTGACAACTTGATGCTACCAGTGGCAATATTTTTTGCCTTATGTTGTTAATTTTTTTTTGAAACGTTGTGACTTTTTGTAGAGTTTGGATACAGTTGCAAATTGTGTCCATGAAATCATAAAACACTATCCACGTCTGCGATTGACTCATGGGCGGAAGGTAATTTTTTTTAAGCCAACGTGTGGTGATCACATTGTTTTTCATGAATTTCAATATTTTACTGCTTGTTCTACTTAGGCTTATTTCTCTAATTTGTGTGTTCCTGGGCACCATGTTTAGGTTTTAGAGGTCCGACCTGTGATCAACTGGGACAAAGGGAAGCCGTCATGTTTCTACTTAATCTCTTGGTGAGTACATTATTTCCTTCTTATTCTCACATGTGCTCTGATCATTCAGTATCACTAGAAAGCTGTATTTTATATTAATGGAAAAAATATTTTCAGGGTTAAGTAATTGTGATGACGTGCTTCCGATTTATGTTGGGATGACCCGCACAGATGAAGATGCATTTGCGGTAATATACGACTCACCGTCGTGTTAATTCCGAAAAAACTCCATATAGGTTTCCTTTATCTACAAGTCACGTTAATGGCGTGTAACGGTTTAAGAGAGGGAAATCGTGGTTATGGCATATGTGGTTTCAGCTTGCCCAAGGAAAGCAAAGCATTTTACTCTCTAAGGGATCCTTAGAGGTACATAATATTCTCCTTCTGAAGCATTTTTATGTTAAAAACCATTTATAATCATGAAATACTTTGTTTCATTTGAAGAAGTTATAGAATAGTCGTGTTGCCAAGATTGTTGCTTGAATGAATTAATTTTGAGACTTACCGGAGTTAGGCTTCTATTTTTTCTTTTTTGTTTTTCCATTCTTTACCTAATGTATCTTTGAAAATATCCGCGTTTACCTTTGAATTTAGCTGGTTATGATGTTGCTATCTCTTTTGTTGTGTTTGCATTGACAAGTGAATATAATTGTTATTTTTTCTTCCAGGTGATGAGTTTCTCAGTCATTTGTGTATTGGAAGCAGTCAGTGCTCTATGACGTATTATTACATAAAATAATACAAAAAGAGGCGAATACTCTTTGATATATACATACGGTAGATAACCTACCGTTTTAAAGAAAATATACTAGAGGTTTTGAAGCAGATTCACTTAAAGACCACCTCCCATCAAGCTTAAAAGTCTGGAAGGTTGATGCATAATTTTCTGCTCAAGCTTCTTAACATAATTGTAAATTCCTGCTTTTAATCTCATTTCTTCATTCTTTAATCTCAGTCAGTTTTGGTCAATAGTTATCTCTCACCACTGGAAGAATAATAAAAGACTATTTGTTGTTCTTTCAATATAGAAATGCATGGTAAAGCTTATTATCTTGGCTTTTATTTGTTGCATTTCTCTGTACTTTTGACTCTTTTTTTTCCTAATGGAAGGGAAACCATTTAGTTTTTATATTAAGTTGGCACTTCTTAATTGTTTTGGTATGTTGAGGATTGAGCACAGCTGAGTGTTTTGAATATTAGATAAAAATAATTATGGATTTTCTCTGGGCACCACAAATCGTCCCCACTCTTACAAGTGTAAGTACAGAAATTCTGACAGTGAATATGGGTAATTGACTTTTGTGATGGCGCCCTTCGTGGAAATAAAACAATGAAAATCTTCTAAATTTATGCAATTAGTTCTAAAGTGAAATAGTACAAGCTGCAGTTCCGTCAATTACGCAAAATTTTGCAACTGCTAAAAAGTAAAAAGCATGCACTTACAATTTAGAAAAGTCTAGCACGAAGAAAGACAAAAGCTGTATGCGTATGTCTTTATACACTGTGAATCAAATGACAATTAATAACGATCTAAGATTAACGATACCGGCATAACCTATTCTCATAAACTTCTCTTGATAGTTGAATTAGTACTGTCATATCAACTTCACTATACTCAAAACACAAAATGATTTCGATCAGATTAAAGAAACGGTGGTTCCTTTATAGGAAACGATAATTCCTTATGAAAGAATGATTGTTCCACACAAAAAGAATAACTGTTCTTTATGAAGGAACAGTCAATCCTTATGAAAGAAATGAATGATCATTCCTTTTGAAGGAACAAATATTCCTTATGAAAAAAAGGAATGGCCATTCCTTATGAAGGAACATGCATTCCTTTCATAAGGAATGATTGTTCAGGAACAACCACTTCTTATGAAAGGAATGGTCAACGAACGTCTGTTCTTTAAGGAACAACGAACGTTTGTTCTTTCATAGGGAACGATCGTTCTTTCTCGTAATGCCTTGGGTGTCTTGAGTGTAGTGAGAGCTAATGTGACAGTACCAATTTGCTAACACGTTAAGGTTGTAAAACCATCTCCAACCGCAAACACCAAATTGGTGTGACTTTTAGGCTCTGTTTCGTTGGTTTTTGGGAATACTATTATTAGTATTCCCAAAAAAGTTAAACAGTAAAATGCCCAAAAACTCACAGTATTATCCAATATTATTCAACTTTTTTTAAACCCCCTAAATTTGTTAATTTAATTAAATACCTCTAAATATTTTTTTTCGAAATTGTAAAAACACCCCTAAACCCACATTATACCAGATTCCGGCCACCACTACCGGAAGTTGAACGGAATCTGATATAATGGCGCACTACCGGCTGAATCTGGCCAGTAGTGCGCCGATCTAGCCTTTTCCGGCCAGATCCGCCATCGTTGATGTCTGGTTACGGCCTTAGATCTGGCCGTCAACGACCAGATCTAAGGTCGTAACTAGACGTCAACGACGGCCAACATATGGTCGTCGTTGACCATCAACGACGGCGGTATCTTTGGCCGTCGTTGACTAGCAAATGCGGCTAGATCTGGCCGGCAAAGGCCATATCGGCGCACGACCTGCAAGATCCAGCCGGTCATGCTCCGATACGGCGACTCCGGCCACCCTCCGGCGGTGGTGGCCGGCTGTGATTATTCAATGGGTGGGTTGGGTGTTTTTTTGTTAACTTTCAAAGTTTTATTATAGGGGTGTTTAGTAAATAAACAAATATAGGAGGTATTTTTATTAATTTTCAAATCCTACATCGTAATACCTATCCAATTCAACTTTTTTTAACATTTTTCTAACAAAATTTCTAAAAAATGTAAAAAAGTGAACCANATGCACATATAATTATTAATTAATTAAAAAAATGGGATTTGCATTAATATTTCGCCATGAATACTCATGCGGGTTGTTCGCCATGTGTGATTAAAATGAAATCATATTGAGATAATTAAGAGAAATTATGAATTTATGTATAAAAATCATATTTTGAGTTTTTCTTACTAATTTGGCATGTTTGGATTGAAATTTGAGATTTTGTAAGTTGATATTAGGATGTGATTTATTTTCTAGGGTTGATGTTGTCTCATTTATGCCATTCAGGGGTCAAATTGTCATAAAACTTGGGGTTGATTTTGTAACTTTTCAATCATGTAGGGACCAAATGGAAATTTGCCATATTTTGTATAAAAATGCAGCACATGGTCGTAAATTGGTGGCTATCGCCCACCAAAACCCTTCATCTTCTCCGATCAAGCTCCAGCAAGCATCTCCGGTGACGGTTTGTCGTCCCTTTGCACCGATCTTCATCATCCCACACTCACCGCCGCGATTCACGTGTTTTTCGGCGTCGTTTCGCATTCTAGCCATTTTTCATGCATTTTTCGGTGACCTCTGGTGATTTTTCACTTCCCTGGTGGTTGATCTAGCTTTCCTATAGCCGGATCTATCCATTCCAAGCTTCAATTGCTGCAAAAAACACCGGAATCCGCCATCACCGTCATCACACCTCTTCACCTTCTAGCCGCGATCTCTCCCATTTTCGATGACCTTTCATCTTTCCAAGACCTGATATGAACTCCCCATCACCGGAGCTTTCCATTGGTACCTTCGGATCCCATTTCTGCCACCATTTGCCAGAAGACCCATCGAAAAACTTATGTATTCTGATGAGTGTGACTGTTCATTTTTCGAGTTGTCCATTGGTCGTTTTCAATCCTTCTTCACATCATATCATTGTTGGTTATTTCCTCTCTGCCATGATCAGCTTTGTTTCCATTGCTTCAGCCTCCATTGACACCACCATGAGTGGCTGATTTCCCGGTTGTCTGTTATGGTGTAGGGAGATCAAGATCGACACTCAAGGATCTTCTCGGTAGTTCTCGACTATTTTGATGAGCCCGAATGTTGGATATTTGGTTAAGTTTCTTGTATTCAGATTATATTTGTTTTCGTTTCAGTTTGTTTGCGATGCTTTAATATTATTCTGATGCTCGACGTGCTGAATTGATAATGTCCATTGAGAACTTGTGTTGACACATAACTTTTTGCATAATTGAATGTCGGTTTGAGATTATTGAATGTTGATTATGACTTTAAATTGCTTCGGTATTGATTGCAATCAAGTTGTATTAGCGTTTAATATCATTTCTACTAGGAATGCATTTGTTGTGTAATTAGTTGATTGGATGATACAAGTTGATAGGTTGTACTTGTTAACGTTGTACCAACTAGTGGTGTTTAAGGGTTTAGCATTTTTCGATTAGTCGATGATAGTCTTTAACCAATCGATCTGTAACTAAGACGACGGGGAGACAGGATAGATTATACCTAGATTGCCGGGAGATTTTTTTATTGATTTGCCTAGCCTTGTAGGTTTAGGAAATTGAAGAGCGAGGAGAGGAATTGTGAGAGTTGGTCTTGAGTCAAACCGAACCCATAGCGGCAATGCTTTTAATATTGTGTTTTAGTTAGCAATTTATTTGATGCTTTTAATTTCCTATAATTAATTAGTTTCCTTAGTTTTAATCAATCATTTTGCCAATTTCTCTTTCGTTAACTCAACTATACATTTGGTCATTAGTCTTGCTCTCTGTGGATTCGACCCTACTTACTGCTAGCTGCGGTATTTAGGTTTAATTTTGTGGCCGTGAGACCGGTTTGACAAAATTTTGGCGCCATTGCCTAGGAGCAACATGCTTTTGACTTTTTGTGTGTTTGGGTTTGTAAATACTTTTAAGTTTAATTTTTTGTTATGTTCTTTAATTTTCATTAGGGCAATTTAATTTGCGTTTTTTTTTTTTAATTTTGTAGGAAGATCGCAATTGGGGAAATGCTGTAGTGTGTCATGTGCATCAAAGTTTAAGCGTGACCCGATTGTGATATTTTCTAATCTTTTTAGGTTTAGTTCTTTTTAGTTCTTGTTAATCATTTGTGTGATGTTTGCATGCTTCGTGTTCATTTAGTTTACATGTTTGTATTAGTTTTGCATATTTTGTTTTTATTCATAGGATTTAGTATTTGATTTAGTAATAATTTCTTTTTGTTTGATTATTAGTTTTAGTTTGTTGACTGTGTGGATTTTTTTTTTTTTTTTTTAGGGTGATATCATATTTAGTTTTATTTTTCTTTATGTGTGCTTTGTGAATTTGCTTTTTTTCCTTTTCCTTTTCCTTTTTCTTTGAATTTTGTGTTGTGGTTGTTGGTGGAACCTTTGGTGCACTTATTGATGAATGTTTGGTAGATAGTCGTATCAACCAAATTTAGTACCCTTGGATTCGAAAATAGAAAGTATGTAGGATGGGTGATAACCTTTATTCCATGCACAAACATCTAGCTTATAGGATTCCTATCATAGGGCAACCGCCTAGGAATGGTGGCATTTATGAGTTTTCTCCTTTGGACGATATAGACTCCAAGTAATGATAATCTGTATCCCATGCACAACCATCTAACTTCTAGGATTCCTATCATAGGGCAACCGCCTTGGAATGGTGGCATTTATGAGTTTTCTCCTTTGGACGATATAGACTCCAAGTTGGAGTCTTTAGCCTATCAATTTGACTTTTTTATATCCTTACAAGGGCAAGCTTCTAGGCAACCACCTCCCGGTAGGACAAGTCAGGATGTTTTTTCTATGCCTTCAGACCTTTTAGCTGTTGAGCATACATTTGAGGAACCAACTCCCTACACTTTTAAGAAGCAAGTGCAAGATGCACAAGGTTTCCAAAGACGGAATGATCCGTATTCAAACACATTTGATAGTGAGTGGCATAACCATCCTAATTTTGCATGGAAGCAGGAACAATCTCAGAATGTCTCACATAATATGCCATATAGTTCTTCCAATCAACAGGGCATGTAATATACTATATAGCTAGTAATTCTGTAAGAAATATAAGATAAAATTTACTAGATAGCGTTTAGAAACATATATACATAATGTAAATCCAAAAATTCTAATTTTTAATTCATAAATATATATATATATACACATAACATTGATATACTTTAGTAACATAAGGTACTTGCAAAATAGTAAATTAACGGAGTGAGCACTAATTGCTCAGTAACTAAACCAAACTACATTACTGTTTTTCCTCCGTTACTCATATTCTGATTTTTCTTTTCTCACTTTATTCTTTGATTATACTCTTCATTCTTTTTTGTTTCTCTTTCTCTTATGCTGTAATCTCTTTCTTTTCTTTTCTGATTCTCTTTCTTTTATTTCTTCTTTTTAGTTTGCCGATCGGACTAGGTTGATGCATGGATTTGGAACCCTGGTCATGTGAGTGGTACAGTCCTCATCTACATGCACTACTCACGGACTATACAAGTACTGTATCTCTCTGATGTGGCCGCTCGCTCGTGGCGGCATGCACGTAGGTATACTCTACTGGGTACAGTCCTCATCCACATACACTACTCACAGACTATACAAATACTATATCTCTCTGCTGATACCGCTCGCTCGTGGCGGTGTGTATGTGGGCATCTCTATCACTCACGAGTTCCCCATCGCAAAAACCTTATATCATAGTATAATATAGAAAGAGAATAGAAAGAGATATTATGCACATTTCAACATGACTTTCCAAGCTATGGAAATTCTACACTTGCATTCTTTAAAAAAACATACACTTTCCATATATGAACATAGCCTCCATGGTCATTCATTACATCAAACACATATGTTCATACAATCATTAAATAATCACAAAGACCACTCATTCAAACATGCTTCACAACCCTGTAAGCATCATTTTCATATTTGGAATCAATTATAGATTATTAGACTACAATAAACTAATACAGTGGAATCACCCTTGAGATAGTCATTCTGTACATGTCATATTCAAAAAGAAATATCTCCAGTTATACACATTGGATTGCTATGATCTTGGTCTGATTTTAAATCTTAGAGAAAGGGCTACAACTTTTATGTTTACGACTTAACCCAGTTCGATTGTTTAGATGCCTAAAAATCACTCAGAATGTCATTGTTTTGACAGGGCAACCTTGGTAACATGCCTACTTTAAGGCTTTTCCATACCTATTTACCTCCACTTACTCTCTAACCTTTCCTAACATTCTACCCTGTGAAAACAGGTTAAAAGATCAATAAAATACATTCAAACTTCAAGTCTTGCCTTTCTCTAACCCTTTCCTCATTAGGGTTTAGCCAACTCATGCATGCAATTTCTCTTTGGATTTTCATCAAACACTTCATATGCACATGCAACTACCTTGTTGGCTACACTTCCACAACTCTCTAATTCAACCA